>NC_136747.1:26569207-27039207 GCF_936440315.1 Barbus barbus | reverse complement strand
TGTCGTGGTGGTCCAGCGTAGCGTCGGCCATCTCCAAAACGGAGTCGCTTTTACTTCGAACGATGTCCACATCTAAAAAGTCCATGTTCAGCTCTCGCTCTGAACGCCGGTCTGCATAGAGGTCATAACGCTCGTAGGGCTCGTCTTCATGGATCATTTCGAGCTGGGGATGGTGCGCTGCGATTTTAACACTGGATTCAGGTTCTGCCTCTTCATCCAAACGGTCCTGTTGAGGGCTGAACTGCTGCTCCTCGATACTGAACAGGTGCAGAGCCACGGAAATAGTGAACAGAACCGCAGCGAACAGGAACAGAATTTGCTCTTGAGACTTGAAGGTTCGACCCAAGAAGGTGTGTGTCCAGTCAAGACCACCGAGGGCATAACCGACCGCCCCACCGAGCCCTTAAACACAACAGACACAGTTTAGCACTCATTCTATATGGACAGCTACACAATAATAAAGCTTTTGGGAATGATAAGTGATTTTAAAGGCAAACTGCAAAAAAAAGATTTTCTTATTTGGTATTTTTGTCTTGTTTTCCATTAATCCATAAAAATAAAATTCACAAATATTTTATAAATATATAAAAACTATAAACACAAACAAATATTTTAGAATATTACATTTAAGATGCATTTACTTGTAAAGGAAAATTACTTAATATTTTGTCAAAAAATTAAAAAAAAATATTTGATTCCCCATGAAATTTTTTTGTCTAGTTTTAAGCATGAACTTGCATAAAATAAATAAATAACAGAAAAAGTCATTTTGCTTCTCAAGCAAATGTATTTAGATGTGTACTACAAAGTACACTGCAAAAAAATAAAATAATAATAATTATATATATATATATTTATTTATTTTATACATTTTTTTAAATATATATTTATTCTGGAAAATAGGAAAAGAAATACTACATAGGAAATCTAGAAACACTAACTGGAGGAAATGACTTAATATACTAAGTTTATGCATTAAAAAAGGAGCAAAATCTGTCAATGAGGTAAGAAAAATAAACTTGTTTTCCTTTTGAATTAATCTTATTATCTGAATTAAGCATAAACTCATTTTAATTTCAGAAAAGTATTTTAAAAAAGCATATTTGCTTGTCAAGTAAATGTATGTGATTTAAGAATGTTAGATATTAAAACATCAAAACAGTCTGCAAAAATGATTTCTTATCTAGTATTTTGTTTCCTATTTTCCAGCATAAATATCTAAACATTCTAAGATCGATATGCTGCATATTTACCTTGGAAATAAATGACTTTTGTAATTTTGACTATCATAAATCACCTAAAATCGAGAGTTTATGACTAAAACAAGAAAATGGGCTAAGAAAAATCAGAAAAAAAGGTCAGTTTACATCTCAAGTAAATATATCGTAATTTAAAAATGTATAGATGTTCAGGCAAGCAAGACAAAAATCATTTTTAACCTGAATTGAGTCATAGACTATAGCTGACATTCACATAAATAACTGCAAAATGAGATTAAACACAAAATAGAGTGCCAACTGTATTCATCAGCAGTGTGAATGTGGCTTATGATGCATGCCAATCAGTTCTTCAAGCTTTTCATGTTGTGATGTATGACTGAACCAAGGCAGACTCTGGCAGTGCTGCACCTGCAGAGAAGGCATGGATGTTGAGAGCCATGTCCTGTTCCTCGGTGTCGGCCACGTCCAGCAGATACGCTCGTATGGGACCCTCCGTCGCATCCGCACAGAAATCCAGCACCACCACCCCCAACACCGTCATCACGATTCCTATCGGCTGGTTATTTGGCACATCTCCTACAGCAAGACCTGAGACACAAACAGGTTACGTTACGAGATTACCATTCCATGATGTAGAGACTTTTAATAGTTTTCGGTTTCATTTGGGAGGGAAAAAAATAAATAAAAATCAATAACCGAATTTGTCAGTGTGTGTGTGTGTGTGTGTGTGTGTGTGTGCGCGTGTCTATAAATTAAAAACAGAAATAATTTTAAATTACTCCGATTAATAAAACTTAAACAGTAATTAAAGCTATACATAAATATTAAAAAAGGACCTAACAAAACTTACTAAAATCAAATATTAAAATTTAAAAGCTTCAAAATTCAAAATATCAATAAATACTACAATATTTTAGAAATAATTCTAAAATAACTCTTGTAAAAGGATTTTTACATTTAAATGATTTTTCAAAATTGCCAACATATTTTAAATGTCAGTTTTATGCAATACTAGTTTTACATTCTTTAATAGAATTATTTGACTAGAAAGGAAACAAGCAAACAATACTAATTTCATATTGAAGGTCAACACTGTAAACATTTTAAATAAAAGTCCTTTTCAAACAATTGTATTTTCTTTGTTAATCATACAAAATATTATTTTGAAAAAGCACAAAACAATTGGTTTTTAAAAGTACCCACTTTTTATGAAATGCTACTTTTATAATCTCCTGTCATGCATAAACAACATTTTTATAGGTCAAAGGTCAAAAGTCATTAGAAATAAATAGAAACTGATGTGAAGATGTAGTTTCTCGGGTTAGTTGTTTGAAAGCACACACAGAGCGGTCAATGCACTGAATGATGGGAGTTCTGCAAAGCCTAAAATATCAACAAACAATGCTAACATACAGCAGATTACACGTCAGCGCTCACGGCTCGAGTGCAAATTTACCATTCATCAATATTTCATACAGACTTTCAGCACATGTGTGACACACACAGGCTTCTGGGAACTCAAACATCCCATAATGGATATGTGTCCTGACCTTGACCCTGCATTGTCATCCCATGAGCCATTGTACTGTACATGTGTGTGTGTGTGAGAGAGTGAGTAAACACACAGACATGTATTGATTGTTCAGGCTTATTGTAGAGCTTTTCCAGGGTTCCATGAGCATGTGTGCTTCTACAGCCTGAGCTTACCTGGAAAATGTGTTTAATGTGTGTCATTTCTGGTGTTTTCTACTTCTCGCAATGAAAATTATGAACTGTTTCCACGATCCACACTGAATGAATGATTTCATTCTTAAATTATTCCTCACTGAGGACACACGTGCTGTTACCGGTGATTGATTTTTGCCTGGTAAATTATAAAATTTGGAAAAGAATCCCATAGACTTTCATTGAAGAAAGAACCTGATAGAAACTTGGGTGACATACACATTTCATGGTAGTGCAACAGTAAAATAAAATAAAATAAATATAAAAAATAAATAAAAACATTCTGGCAAAATCCACAACATACTACCATCACAAAAAAATTAAAATGAAATAAAATATTTTTTTAAATGCAAAATAAATGAAAGTAAAATATAAAAAATAAAAATGTCAGATTTAAAATATATAATAAAAACAAAACTGGTAATATCCACAACATACTAGTATGTGCACCACTATAAGAAAGCAACATGAAATAAAGTCAAATAAAACATAAAAAAATAAATAAAATATAAAATGTCTAAAAAAAATTATAAAAAGATCTAAAATCTTTATTGATTTCCACAATAAAATTAAATAAAATATTTAAAATAATAAAATTAAACATTACAAATATAACAAAATAAAAATCTTAGTACACCATGGAAACCGCTTTAGCAACATCCACAACATACCAGCATCATGGGGATGCACCAATACAATTAAATTAAATAAATAAAACAAAATAATGCAATAAAATAAATCTTTCTAATATCTGTTTTAAATGCAAATGTGCCGTTGCAGTGTTTTAAACACTGTTCTAATATTTAGTGTATAAACCTGTTAAACCAGACACAGAGGACGGAAGCTAGTTGTAGACTTGTAGCTCTGTGTTGTGTCAGCAGGAGGCTGAGTATTACGCTTTCTTCCTGACAATAGAGTCGGCGCGCTGCAAGCTAGCCATGGAGACAGGAAGTTGTTCCAGATAGGCAATGAAAGGTAAAAAAAGGGCAAAACAGGAAACAGTTCTCTGTGAACTGGTTCCTAGTCCTTTCCCATGTCATAGAGACCGACGGAGTTCATGCTGAGACACACACACACACACACACACAGACACAGACACAGAGACACACACACACACACACAATGTCGGACACCGTGAGGTGATGAACGAGGTTCAGAGATCAGTTACTTCTCCTCTCTAATAGAAATGTGTCCGTGATAACAGCATCACACGTTCTGTGCCAAAAACAGGAGCGTTCCTGTAAATATCAGCTCTGCAAACGCCTCACCCTCAGAAACACAGCATGACATGCCAGACAGGTTTCCTCACAGAAAGTCAACATGAACTGCTGTTTGGAAGCCATTTCTCTCTGTAATGTGACAGCTGTTTGACTATTACTTTATTTTCTAGTGAAATGTTTCAGAGGTGGAGTTTAAATCCATTTTTATAAGCTTTAGTAAATTTGTATTTATTATTATGTAAAAAAGGCATATATTATTTATTATTAAATATTGTGTAATTAATACCATGAACATGAATCAAGTAAATTGTCATTTTGATTTCATGTTGACTTTGAAGATTTAACGTTTAGGAAATACAGTTTCTTACAGAAAAGTTAACTTCACATTTAAGGATAAAGAATTCAATAAATCAATAAATAAAAGCACAGAAACATCACCTTTACATTTAGAATGAAATAGCAAAAGTATATACAGTAGAAGGATAAATAAATAAATAAAAATAAGCATTAACTTTACATTTATAAAAAATAACCAATTTGGAAAAAAGCTAATTTACAGGCTAAATAAATAAAATGAGAAGTGAAAGTTTAGAGAATGATAAACAAACAATACATAAACGGGAAAATTAACTTTACATTTAAAAATATATAGAAGAATAAACAAACAAACAAACAAACAAACAGAAAAGTTAGTGTTACATTTAGAAAGAAATAGCAAAAGTATAATAAATAAAAAAATAAATAAATAAATAAATGAAACAAATGACATTTCAGAAAATTATGATTTTGTTTTAATAATGTGCACTAATGAATCATTCACATTAAAACCAGGACTATGTATTAAGAAAGTAAATGGTGATTTTGACTTCATGTCGACTCCAAAGCTTTAAAGTTAAATACTGTTTATTACCAAAAAAACGTTTATATTGAGAAAGAAATACCAGACAGACAGACAGAGAGACAGACAGAGAGACAGACAGACAGAAAGATTGATAGATAGATAGACAGACAGACAGAGAGACAGAGAGACAGAAAGATTGATAGACAGACAGAGAGACAGACAGAGAGAGACAGACAGACAGACAGACAGACAGACAGACAGACAGACAGAAAGATTGATAGATAGATAGACAGACAGACAGAAAGATTGATAGATAGACAGACAGACAGACAGAAAGATTGATAGACAGACAGACAGACAGACAGACAGACAGACAGATAGACAGACAGACAGAAAGATTGATAGACAGACAGACAGACAGACAGAAAGATTGATAGACAGACAGACAGACAGACAGAAAGATTGATAGACAGACAGACAGACAGACAGAGAGACAGAGAGACAGAAAGATTGATAGACAGACAGAGAGACAGACAGAGAGAGACAGACAGACAGACAGACAGAGAGACAGACAGACAGAAAGATTGATAGATAGATAGACAGACAGACAGAAAGATTGATAGATAGACAGACAGACAGACAGAAAGATTGATAGACAGACAGACAGACAGACAGACAGACAGACAGATAGACAGACAGACAGAAAGATTGATAGACAGACAGACAGACAGACAGAAAGATTGATAGACAGACAGACAGACAGACAGACAGACAGAAAGATTGATAGACAGACAGACAGACAGACAGACAGACAGATTGATAGATAGACAGACAGACAGACAGATAGATAGACAGACAGACAGACAGACAGAGAGACAGACAGACAGAAAGATTGATAGATAGACAGACAGACAGACAGAGAGACAGACAGAGAGACAGACAGACAGACAGACAGACAGACAGATTGATAGACAGACAGACAGATAGACAGACAGACAGAAAGATTGATAGACAGACAGACAGACAGACAGACAGACAGAAAGATTGATAGATAGACAGACAGATAGACAGACAGACAGACAGACAGACAGATAGATAGACAGACAGACAGACAGATAGACAGACAGACAGAAAGATTGATAGACAGACAGACAGACAGACAGAAAGATTGACAGACAGACAGACAGACAGACAGACAGACAGTGCTGCTCACCTATCAGCGAGCCGTTGAGGAAGAGCGCGACGCCCAGCAGGACTCCCACACACAGCGCCAGGATGAAGGGCCGTCTGCGGCCCCAGCGCAGCGTACAGCGGTCACTGGCCGAGCCGATCAGAGGCGTGAAGATCAGACCCAGGATGGGGCTCAGGAACCACGTCAGGCTGTAGTATTGCTCTGGAAGACCTGAGAGCCGCACACACACACGGGAATGATGTCACTTCCTGCACACGTCTTCAGCCAAAGTGCTGGTCCAAAAGCAGTTTGAGGTTGTATTATGTAGATTTATTGCTTTCATAAAGCAATAACAGTAATAGAGCATTAACAGTAATATGATTAAAGACCCATTAAAACCCATGTATAAAACCAGTTTAATCATTAAAACGCATCAATGCTATCGCTAACATTATCTGATATTCAACATCCTCATCAAAATATCACATCTCTACTTCACAGAAAGAAGAAAAAAAACTAAAAATGTAGGCCTAAATTTAAGATTTATGTATTTGAAATTCTCACACACACACACCAAAAAAGAAAAAATATATATATAAAAATATAAATATTTAGAAGAAAAAAATTTTTACAAAAATTTCAGCCTTCATTTAAGATTTATATATTTTAATTATTTGAAAAAGATTATATTTATTATTATTATATTTGAAAATGAGATTTGGGGGGGGTTGAATGGATTTGAATTTCACTTAAATATATTTATAAAAAAGTAAAAAAAAATATTTAGGCCCAAATTTAAGAATTCTGTATTTGAATTTCACTCAACTGATAATAACTGAGATATTTAGAATATATATTTTTAGAAAAACATACACCTAAATTCAAGATTTATCTATTGCATATCCCCCCCCCTCACAGTTTTAACCTAATAATAATAATAAATAATAATCATAATAATCATCATCATCATCATTAAACTTAATATAATGCATATTTGTCCATCATAAATAAACAGATTTTCTGTAATAGAAATCCAAAAAAAATTTATTCATTTCAGCTAGTCATATTTTAGCCATGTTCATACATTTACCTGAATAAATGTATCATTTTTAAAATGACCAGATTCTATGCCAATTCTGAGACATAAATAAATGCATTTTGAAAATATGATTTAAATAAAATCAAATAGATGCAAATAGCTAATAATAAACTATATGCCATGATTTTTTTGAGTGCAGAAATCTGACCTGTTTAATAGATGAATGACTGACAAACGTGCATTTAATTAACCTTATTAGTTCAAGCTAAAGCTTATATTAATCCAAATGGATGGAAATTTTATATGCAATTCAAATACATAAATCTAGGTTTTGGTGTTCAAGTTTCAGGTCAGGACGGCTAACGTCTGTCACAGCTGGCACTCAAAAATATGATCTTATGACCGGATTCAATAAGAAAATAGGATCAGACTATAAAGCAGATTGTTTGTGAGAGTAACAGGCTTTAAATGTTATTGAAATAACTCACTTTCACATGATTTGAATCATAAATTAGGTTGCTGTGGAAATGATTATTGGGTAAGTAATCCTCTAAAAGCCTGGCAAACGTCCAGCTTACCAATAAAAACTACACCTTCATTGTTCCCAGATCAGAGACTGATCTACAAACACTTTCCCTCCATCAGCTGCTGTACGACGATTCAGGAAGAAACCCTCAAACGTTCATGGACAGGAAAACACTTCACAACAAACTTCAAAGTGCACTGAAACAAATTATAATAATTCTTCTATTTAGGCTTCTATTTTAGTTAGATATATTATAACATGAGCTTATGTTGATTTGATTTTACTGGAAACTACCCATTAAATTATTCATCTTACGAATTGATATAAATGATATTATTCAAGTGAAGCACTTGACAAAATGATGTTATTTTCTGTGGATAGAAATCAAAGCAAATATGCTCCTATAAAGTTTTTAAAAAGCCACTGCAAATTAATTTCAGAGAAGGAATACGGTTTCTTTTGGAAAAGGCAATTTTACATTTAGTACGAAATGAGTGAAATTAAAATATAGAGAAGGATAAAATAAAACTAAATCAATAAAATAAATCAGGCAAGTCCTCAGAGAAAAGACGGGTAAAAGAAAACAAAATAATTATAGAAAACAAACAAACTAAAAAATAAAATAAAATAAATAAAAAATAAACAAAAAAATAAACAAAAACAAAAATTATTCAGTGCACATGGAAAATGAGTAAAAGAAAAATTCTAGAAAAATAAAACAAAAAAATAAAATAAATTATAAATTAAATATATTACTCGTGGAAAAGTTGAGTAAAAGAAAAAAATCAATTCTGTGAAACGTGGTGTGATAAACACCACAAAGCCTCACTTCCAAAACAATAAACAGAAACAGAAGAAAACAACAAAATCATATTGTTATTCATAAAAATGAGTTTGAGATGAAATGATTAGTAAACTGTCAGCATAATATTGTCATCTACCTTCAGCAAGCATGTCAGAAATGTGCATATGATGCTTTAAAACACTGTCTGTGTAGACAGATCAGTTCTGGAGCAGCTTTCTGCAGTTACAGAGCCACTAACACACCGAAACATGTGCAGCATTTCCTCAAAGAAAAACAACAGCCACTTTAAGACTGTTTGTTTGTGCACAAAAATGAGATTTGATTTCATAATTACACCAAACAATGAAAGCACTTCTCGTCCAGACCAAGAGCTCAAGCTGAAGCACGTCCTTCATGGAGTGTGCTTGTTCTGGGAGGCTGTTATTACGGCAGAGCAAACACACATCTGTCTGCATCACACACACTAGCTCTCTATTATAACCTCACAATCATAACCGCATCAGAACGCCTCAAGCACACGACACTGATCATGTGGAGACTGGCACTGCAACAATAATTCACACGCAGAGAGGCAGAAGACTCTCACAGGAATCAGCTCTATCTTTAGAGCGTGTGTGTGCAGAGCTATAATAGGATTATCACACACACACACTGTCCGGTCTGTTACGTGAAGCGTAGAGGAGTCGGGTTCAGCGCTGACATACAGGACACCAGAGGAGAACATTCCTGGAGATATGCAAGAGACGTCCTGGGGTGTGTTTCCCAGAAGCAACTATGGTTGCAAGTTATGTCGTTATCAATAGAGTTCAATGGGACTTACCACCATAGTTAGCTAACGATGCTTTTGGGAAACACACCCCTGTACGGATTCACAGCAAACCAGATCAGCCGTTCAGACCGAGACCAAAGCCTCCAGCACACACAGCACATGAACTTGAGGCAAAGTCACATTACTCAGCTCAAATGAATCGCTTTGACATGTTAACTAGGAGTTAACCAAGATCCCAGTAAGACAAAATAAATAAATAAAATGAAAGATTCAGTGGTTAAACACAAAACATAACATTTATAAATTGTATACAATTATTTAATAATTAATATTCATAACTATTATTTTTATACATTTACAAAGTTATATACATTTACTTAAGAATTAAATTTAAAACAGATTAATTAAATCATATAAATGAACATAAAATAATAAAATAAAAGCTTGTCATAATAATTTAAAGCAGCGCAATATCAAAACTGTATCATATTATTATATAACTATTATCAAATAATATTTATTAAAATATTTTAGTGTGAACAGGACTTGTTTGTATGAAAAATATACAGTGTGTGTGTGTGTGTATATACACACACACACACAAACAAATATATATATATATATATATATATATATATATATATATATATATATATATATATATATATATATATATATATATATATATATATATATATATATATATATATATATATATAAACAAATATATTTACTTGTAATTCATATATATATATATTAAACAACATTTTTATTTATATATGTAAATATTTCTTTAAATATAAAAAAAAGATTAAATTACATAACAAATATTACTAAAATAATAACCATGTAACATGTACACCAATATAAAATTTATGAATATATTCAGAATATTATTATTGATAAATATTTAAATAATACATATTATAAAATTACATTATAAAAATAAAATCAATATTTAAATAATAAACATACATATGTATATACTAATATAAAGTGTATAAAATAGATTTCTAACTAATATTACTATTAATACTAATATTAATAAATATTTAAATTAGAAACATACTAAATTTATGCTAGTACTATGTAATAAAATAAATATAAAAATAATTGTATATAATAATCAATATAATATGAAATGAGTATATAATGAAATTAATATATAAAATGAAATGATGATTTTATTATCATATTAGCAAAAGTAACTGAAAGTAAAAATACAAATTTGAAAAAAAAATTCTCACAATTCTTCATAGAAAAAAACAAGAATGACTATAAAGTCCTAATTGTTCTCACGGCTGCTGTCAGAAATCAGCTGGAAAAAAGCCACTGCACCTGCTGGTGAAAAGAGTGACGTCCCATTACAGGACCCAAAACCCCTCACGATCCTCTGGGAAACACACAGACTAGAGTCCTTATCAGAGTCAGGACCGGATATGACAAACCAGCCGCTCTGTTCTCATCGGAAACCGGGCCGGGCTTCACCTCGCAGTGCCACCAGTCCACTTCCTCTTCCTCCGGTTTGTTGAGGTGTTTTTATATATTTAGTCTTTGCAGTTAAACACACAAACACTGAGACACTGAGGCCCAAACAAAAGATCTGAATCAGATGGTAAGCAACTTATTTGTTCCTTGAAAAATATGCGGAGTAAACATGCAAACAGGAAGTTTGAGAGATTTCAGTAAATAATCACAGGAGACTTTCTGTTTCCCACCAGGTCAAAAATGGTGAACAATACTGAGAGCAGAATGAGTCAAACCAGAGGAAGTATTTTTCTAGACGAGAGAAACACACACATCTAAAGCTCAGAGAGAGAAACAAACCAACAATAACCAGCATCCAAAACAGCACAGCAGGGAAAAAAAAACATGGTACCTGCTTTTTGGAGGTCAAGGGTCAAAACCAGGTTGATGTGAGATAGCTACCAGATTCTAGCAGGATTTTCCAGCACGGACCACTGACTTAAAAGGCAAAACTCTTCCTTCATTGTTTATTTAGATGCCCTCAGAGTAGGGATGGGCGGTATATCGAGTTTGTACGATATATCGATATATTCTTTATAAGCGATACAATACGAGGCAATACCATTTATATCGATATACAGTAGTTTGATACGAGCACATCTGAAAAATATGGACACAGACTCAGCCTGAAAGGGCATATTCCAATTTGCGACATGTGACAAGCTTAATATTAAGGGCTTAAAAAAAACACATTTATAATTAATATTAATTATTAATAAATATTCAAAAACATAATAAAAGTACTTTATAAATAAAAAACTAAATAAAATAGTTACCATTCATGTGAACATATAGGATTAAATGAATATATTAATATTATTTAATATGATTTATTAATAAATATTTAAGAAATATATAATAAAAATAAAATAAATATTAATGTAAACACACATATACCTATAATATAAAATGTAAAAATACACTTAGAATTAATATTAATTATTAATAACAATTTAAATAAAAATAAAATTACATTACAAATCCTTATAATGTCAATATACATTATATATCATTATAAATAAAAATAAAATTTCATATTACAATAAACATGCATACAGTATATGTACATATGTTAAAAACATTTAATTATATTAATAACATTTCATGATAAATAAAGAAATACGAATGATAAAAATACATAAATTAAATAAATATTAAAATAAATGTGCATATAATATATAAATAATAATACATATATTATAACTAATGTAAATTATTAATAAATGTTTAAATTAATTTATTTTAAATAAGGAATATAATAAAATTGCATAAAAAATAAAATTACAATAATAAACATTATATTTATTATATAATACATATTTCAACAATGAACTAACTATACACAGTATGTTCTAGCTTATTACTTAGAAATAAAGTAATAATCTTGGTGTTGTATTAGTTAGTAGTAACATTATTATTTGTTATTTACTATTTAAAAAAAAAAAACATGCATCGCATGCATAAAATCTTAATATTATATTTTAAATACATATATTATATATTAAAATGTTTTATAATTCATTCAAATTAAACTTTTTTTAAACAGACTGCAGCAATTAATATTTAGTCACACATTATTCGGTTTAGTTGAGAATCGTGGGAGAATCATGATCTCTATTCGAGTCAAAAAAACGTGATTCTCAATTTATCCAATCGTGCAGCTCTACTTTGTAGTGCTTAGTGCATTTGACCATGTGGGTAATATGCAGGTATCAGGTGCTCTGACACACTGTATCTGCGCGCACGCACGCACGCACGCACGCACGCACGCAACATAAGTTCACTGGCCACATGGGTCCCACCAATGAACCCTAAGACTAACAAAACTGTCATTAGTCAGCCATCACCACTGCGGCCGGCCACTACAACAGCCTGTTCCTATGAAAACAATAAGCCTGCCAACACAGTGCTCACTGCAGCCAGAGACAAACCAGAGAAATCTGGAGTGAGAGTGACAGGAAGAGGAAGAGGAAGGTCAGGAAGGTGAAACTGTCTAGAAATGGACAAAAAGCAAAGCAATGCTAGGAAACAGGTGCTGTGTTCTCTCTGTGTGTCAGGTGCACAGCCGCCTATAGCCAGAACACTTACAACTTACACATACTCACATACTCATCTAAACGCTGCTCTCAGCAGCATCAGGATGTTCGCTAACAGCAAAGTGCAGCTTGAGAATATCAAACTTTTTTTTTTAACTCAAAATGAAGTAGGAAAAAGAACTTCGACATGAGTATATCAATGCCTTCACAACATGACAGCAGTTTTGTTTGTAGTTTTGTAAAATCCTCCCACACTCTACCGGTTCGACTTTGTTTACTTTCTAACATATTCATATCATAAGCATTGTGTGTGTCTCTTCTTCTGTTCGATTGTAGTGAATGTAGTGATGGGCCTCATTTATAAAACGAATGTACGACAGAAATGTGGGTGTACAGTCGGTTCTATGCAAAACTTAGAATTTATCAATATGGATGTGAGTGGTGGCTATGATCAAATCTCATCAGGTCTCAGCTCGTGTAAGCAATTTTTTGAATTAGCTGAACTTGCATGCAGCATAGTAAATCAGGTGGAGAATTGTATAAATGACAGAATTTTGTTCATTTTGATTATTTTCCTGACCAACAACCGAAGCTCATTAGTCGATCGTTAACCAGTAAGATTAGAATGTAATTTTTTCAGGGCTTTAGCTTTACAGGTACATCTAAAAAAATTAGAATATCGTGAAAGTTTTTATTTTTTCTTGTAACTTATTTCAAAAATTTAAACTTTCATATATTTTAGATTCATTGCATGTAAAGTAAACATTTCAAAAGTTTTTTTGCTTTAATTTTGATGATTAGAGCTTATAGCTCAAAGTCAAAAATCAGTATCTCAAAATATTTACATTTGAGTTTCAATTAATGACCATCGCTACAGTATAAATTCTGGGTATCTCTTGTTCTTTGAAACCACAATAATGGAGAAGACTGCTGATTTGGCAATGATCCAGAAGACGAACATTGACGCCCTCCACAAAGAGGGTAAGTCACAGAGGGTCATTACTGAAAGGTGTAGCTGTTCACAGAGTGCTGTATCAAAGCATATTAAATGCAAAGTTGACTGGAAGGAAGAATTTGGGTAGGAAAAGGTGCACAAGCAACAGGGATGACTGCAAGCTTGAGAATACTGTCAAGCAACGCCAATTCAAACACTTGGGAGAGCTTCACAAGGAGTGAACTGAAGCTGGAGTCAGTGCATCGAGAGTCACCACGCTCAGACGTCTTCAGGAAAAGGGTTACCAAGCCACTTCTGAACCAGAGACAACGTCAGAAGCATCTTACCTGGGCTGTGGAGAAAAAGAACTGGACTGTTGCTCAGTGGTCCAAAGTCCTCTTTTCAGATGAAAGTAAATTTTGCATTTCATTTGTAAATCAACGTCCCAGAGTCTGGAGGAAGAGTGGAGAGGCACAGAATCCATGTTGCTTGAAGTCCAGTGTGAAGTTTCCACAGTCAGAGATGATTTGGGCTGCCATGTCATCTGCTGGTGTTGGTCCACTGTGTTTTTTTTTTTTTTAAGTCCACAGTCAACGTAGCCATCTACCAGAAACTTTTAGAGCACTTCATGCTTCCTTCTGCTGACAAGCTTTATGGAGATGCTGATTTCATTTTCCAGCAGGACTTGGCACCTGCCCACACTGCCAAAAGGTACTAAAAGCTGGTTCAATGACCATGGTGTTACTGTGCCTGATTGGCCAGCAAACTCACCTGACCTGAACCCCATAGAGAATCTACGGGGTATTGTCAAGAGGAAGATGAGAGACACCAGACCCAACAATGCAGATGCCCTGAAGGCCGCTATCAAAGCAATCTGGGCTTCCATACCACCTCAGCAGTGCCACAGGCTGATCACCTCCATGCCACGCAGCATTGATGCAGTAATTCATGCAAAAGGAGGCCCAACCAAGTATTGAGTGCATAGAAATGAACATACTTTTCAGAAGCCTGACATTTCTGTTTAAAATACCCTTTTTTTATTGATCTTATGTAATATTCTAATTTTCTGAGACACAGAATTTGGGGTTTTCATTATCTGTAAGCCATAATCATCAAAATTTCAAGAAATAAAGGCTTGAAATCTTTCACTCTATGTGTAATGATTCTATATAATATATGGGTTTCACTTTCTGAAATGAGTGACAAAAAATATTGACCCTTTTCATGAATTTTTTGAGATGTACCTGTATATGCGTGAATAGAAGCATAAACAACAGACCATGAGGATTCACACTTCGTTGCATCACGCACCTGCAGCGCTTCTGTGAACGGAGAAAAAAAGAAACATGCGATCATTTGTACGATGAGATTGGCGGCATACGAATGTCTGATGAATCACATCTGAACTCTGTCGTAAGTTGATTCATTTCGCGTTTCATTTAAACATCCTATTGATTCTTTACAGGAAACAGAAATGATTAGTTCACCTCTCGAGTCTTTGGGTCTGAGTCATTCGTTCTTTTGTCTCGTGGATACAGAAATTAGTTAATTCCCAACCTTCCTTACAAACACGCTTCTAGTTATGTGATGCATTTCTGGTCTCAAATTGTAGCTTTTTATTTCTCACAATTTATACATTTGTGAATTTCTATCATGATGGTTAACATTGAATGTGGTAATAAAAAGTTGGTTTTAAACTTTATCCGTATGATGAGGAAAAATCACTTCGATAAAGCAGTGATACCTGCATAATATAATAACAGCATACAGTTAATAATATATAATGTTTGTGTTTTTGTAAGATACTGAGCCGGGAAGTGGGCACGTGACAAAAGAACAAACAACTCAAACCGAAAACTAATCAATTCCGTTTCCGGTACAGACTGCATAGCTTGTAACGACTCCGATCGGGTGGTGCATAACCTGAAACAATAAATTAAACAATAATGCAACCAATGCCAAATAATGAGAAACTCAAACTATTTTTTCTTATTCGAAACATTACGGAAGTAGATATGTTGTGGAATTTGGCTATTAACATGTAACATATTAATTATATTCTGCTTAAGTGAATGAAATGACTTGAAAAAATGATTTGTTCATTTTGATGAACGAGATTCAGAGATCAGAGTCAGTAAAATGATCCGAACTTCCCATCACTATTGGAGAGCATGCAGGAGAGCTGAATTACGCTGTTGCTCTACAGCGCCACACTGGTCAAACCATGTTATTGCAGGCCCTTACATGAGGTCATGAGATCAAACGACTATTCGATGACAAAAATATTTGTTGACTTTTTTTTTTTTGGGAATCGCCAACATTGTTGATAACGTCGACTAATCGTTTCAGCCCTAATGAATTTCCTGTTTCACTCAAAAACATGCTCAGTAAGAAAGCTTACTGTGGTATGTTTTTCATGTCGGTCAGACAGTTTCTTTCTAAGTCAGATTAAAGCTACCTGAGACCAGGACCACCATGATCCTGCACCAGAAACCGAATCTCTCCAGACCTCTGATCCCGATTCACCAGAAATCGAGCAGATGGCAGGATGAAATATTAACACGGCGGTTTCATATTCTCTTCCATTGCAGCATGTGTCCTCCTGTAGCTCAACTGCATGAATGATTCATCAGAGAGAGTGAGAGATGTGCGGTTTGGATCTGGTTAAGGTTAGTGACCTCCAATATAGTCAGTCTGTTTTTATCGTCTTTGAGCTCCTGAAGGACATTTAAACCACATGGGTTTATTAAGACGGCGAGTCAGCTCGGTTATGTAAGACTGCAGCAGTGCGATATGCAGCACACAGTCTAGTCAGCACTGCACTGCATATACAGATCTAGTGCAATTTTATTCTTACAGTTAAACACACACACACACACACACACGTGCATGCAAGCACGCACACACACTCATATAAACAAACAGACACACACACAAACAAACTAATACACACACACACACACACACACACACGTTTGTTTTTGTGAAAAGTGGGGACATCCCATAGGTGTAATGGTTTTTATACTGTACACACTGTATGTGCTATTGCCCTACACCTAAACTTAGCCCTCACAGGAGACATTTCAACTTTCCCCCCAAAAAACTCACTCTGTATGATTTATAAGCGTTTTGAAAATTTGGGACATGGGTCAATGTCCTGAAAAGTCACCTTTACCGTGTCATACCTGTGTCATTATACCATTTTATGTCCTCATTTGTCACAAAAACGCGCGCACACACACACACACAAACTAACTAATAAACACACACACCTCTCCTCGTCTGAGCTCAGTGTGATTAGTCACGCTGGTCTTGACTCTTGGAAACCCCAGAGTCTGTCAGCCCACTGTCAGCTCCTGGGCGGCTCTGCTTCCTACTTTTGTGGGCATATATTTCACAGAGGACGCTGTGCATTTAAAAAAAAACGCTAAATGAGTTTCACTATTGTGTCCGCAAATATGCTGAAAGTCTGAGCGGTCATGAGAACTCGAGTCCAATCCGAAAAAGGGGCTCATTGTTTGGCCATTTATGAGAGACAATAGAGACCTGCGAAATCACACGCCACAAACTCACTGCATAGCACTCACATACACATTAGAAACATTACAACGAGTCCATAGATCAGCTGAGACACATCTGTAACTGACAGATCGCAGGGCTGACAGTGCAGGTGTGCGCTGAATTCTTATGCCCTCCCTGTGTGTGAGATGTGACATACCCATGAGGCATTGCAGCAAGCCAGAGTGACACCAGGTCACGAGCTGCTTCTGCTGGACCACAACCATGCTCAGATTGTTTGCTAGCATATCAGTTATACACTATACAGTATGTACAGTGAAATAGTATGTAACATTACATTTAATTAATTCTATTATATTAATAATAATTTATTTAATAATTAATTTTATTTACATATGCACATTTATGATTATCTATTGGAGGAGAAATTGTTAATGTTCATTTTAAAAGGAAACAAATGCATTAAATACATGCTTTATACTTTATATAACAAATGAAATAATATTAATTAAAATAAATACATGTAATTATTATACATTTATGTATACTAATACTATGTATGTATTATAGATAGTAGTAGCATTTTTATTTGTCCCTTTACGGACGGATGGATGGATGCTTCATATTAATAATGATTTAATTAAATTATTATTTTTAATTTATTATTAATTATATTTAACGTATATTAAATGTATTGTAACTGATGAAATATTTTTTATTATTTACATGAAGTATTATGTTTTTTAGCCATATTTATTTTTAAAAAATGGGCATTTAGACCAACGAATGTGTCTAGTTATTGGATAAATTAAGAAAAAAAAAAAAACCTACAATAAATACAACATCCTTATACATTGGCCAAAATGTGTGGGATCTCCATGCATACATCAAGTATACATACAGTACACATACAGCAGACATACTGGTGTACAAACAGGACTGAAGTTCATTATTCCATACACAGCCATAACTTATCAAACATCATGTGAAATCTACAGCTGCTAGGTAATTTTCCAAAGCATATCAACACATTTTTGTGGCTTGTGAGGACGTTTGCATGCATGGGAAAGAAGTTTGTTTGTTCACTGGGAGTTTTTTTCCCCAACCCTGCGGAATGCACAAAGTCAACAGGCTGTAAAAAGCAAAATTCCTTCACAATTCCACACGTTCCATCCTCTCGCTAGCGAAGAAAAACACAACATGGCTTCGGTTTGACCCCCGACCAGCTGAGCATTCTGGGACACGTGGACGCTTGCGCTTCATCCCGAACCTCGGAATCTGCTGAGTCACACATTTCCAACACAGCGGAGGGCCGCGCATTCCCTCGGCCTTTGTTACGAGTGTCTGTTTAGGGTGAAACGTGCTGCGAATAGTTGGAATTGCTGCATGGCATTTCATATGGGACCATTGTAAACACATGCGTCCACTCCTTGTCTTAGCTCATCTGGATCAGAATTAGTCTTAAATATCGTCATGTTGCGCACCACAGCCAGTGTGACAGTATAATTTCCTGCTTCTTAAACTAACCGTGAGCTATTGTGGCTAATCCAGCCATTACCAATTTAGTGAATTTTAAAAATAACCCATCATACGTCACCCTGAAACACACACACACACACACACACACACACACACACACACACACACACTCTCTGACCGCAGGTGAACGAGGGCAGCTCAACCTCCAGAAATCCTCTTATCCTTTGCCATTGTAGTTTGGACAGCGAGTGCCTGATCTTCACAGACGCAACCTCACATAAGTCTCTAAAATTAGCATGTTGCATGATAACATCAAGTCACTCACAACTGGCCTTGACCTGAAGACTTAATCCTTTAAACCCAGAGAACTCACAATAGCTTATATAATCACCAACAAGAGCCAAGTAATCAAGTTAGCGACAATCAAATAAACAATAATCAAGTTACCCTTTAAGAAAAGTGTTTAATTTCAAACATATCATTCTAATTTTGAGCAGACAAGTAATGCATATATATCCCACTCCAGTTCATCAATGAACATCTTGTGAAGCGAAAAGCTACATGTTTTTAAGAAGAAAGAAAAATCCACCATCAAGACATTTTAAACCTAAAACCATCCTCAATTCATAATACTGCTTTCTCCAGTGAAGAAAGTAATGTCGTCTGAATCAGGAGAGAAATCTGCACAGACCAAGTATTGTTTTGATGTGAGAGATTATGAATTATAGAATCATATTTTGCCCAAAAGTGATCGTTTGAAATTAAAACATCTTCATGATGAATTTGTCTCTTAGAAACATGCAGCTTTTGACTTCAAAGGACATTAACTGATGGACTGGAGTGGTGTGGATTGTGATGTTTTTGTTTGGACTCTCATTCTGACGGCACCCATTCACTGCAGAGGTTCCACTGATGAGCAAGTGATGCAAGGAAACCAACTCCTCTACATCAAATGTTGTATCTGTTAATAATATTTAATGCACCCGAGCTAACATGAACTATAGTTTTTTTGTGGGTTTTTTTTAATCAGCTAACAATAATTAATACTGTAACAAATGTTTTGCTGATTATTAATGCATTAACTAATGTTAACTAATAGGACCTTATTGTTAGTAACCAAATTGACTAAAAAAAAACAACAAAAAAAAGCTAAGTAAAACGGCGTGCAAAGGTTATTGTGCACACTACTGAGCAATGACTGAATCAGCACATCTACTTTTGATGAACCAGTTCATTGAAATGACACAGTTATAGCACAATAAATAATGGATCATCCCTCAGGGAGAGAAGAATACTGCACAAAAACAATGTCTTCAGTTAGTGTCCTGGTACACTAGCTAGGTCTGAGAAGTGTAGCTAATAGCAAACAGGGGCTGCAGCATAAAAGAGTAGTGAGAATTGTCTATATTTACATTTGCATCTATGCATTTTTCATGCATTTTCAACATTGATAATAATCAGAAATGTTTCTTGAGCAGAAAATCAGCATATTAGAATGATTTCTGAAGAATGGAGTAATGATGCTGAAAATTCAGCTCTGATCACAGCAATAAATTCTATTTTAGAAAGCTGTTATTTTAAGGTGTAATAATATTTCACAATTTTACTGATTGTATTATTGTATTTTTGACCAATTAAACGCAGCCTTGGTAAGCAGAAGAGACTTCATTCAAAAACTAGTAAAAATCATACTGAACTTTTGACTATTAGTGTGAAGAAAAGACAAAGAAAGTTCAGCAATAGTAGATTTAACAGTGTATAAGTAGATAGAAGTAATCCATATCACAACAATCACTATTGTCACATGACCACTTGTGGCCGATGGACTTCCTGTTGACAAAAATGGATTTCTTCAATAAAACATGATGATTATGAAGAACAAAAGCCACTCTGCTCCTCCAGGCTCACAGCTGCTTGCATGACAAAATGGCATATTTTTCAGTAATATAAAGGCCTGGGGTGTCATTTGGATAATCTATAAACTGGCAAGCGAATCAAACAGCGTACATCCCACAGCTCCTTTAATCTCTTTAATCACGGCACGCACACACACACACACACACGCACAGTTCCGAGATGAGGTGTTTCTTTGACATACAGGCCTGCAGCTGGAGAGGCTGTTTATCAAGAACATTGAGAGTGGAGACAATATAAACTGGCCAGAAATCAGGGCACAATCACAAATATTAGATTTACATGTCTGTGCAGATTATTCAATTCATCTAGTCTAGTATAGTTAATCTAGCCAACTAGATGTGTTTGTCTGTGGCTCAAAATGTTCCACCGCTCATTCAAGTGTTTTCATCTTTACAGCATATAAACATTAGATTCAGTTTCAAAATGTACTGACACTTTAATCAAAGCTGTCATTTTTCCAGTTGGTTTTGAGTAAATACAGTAGCCCCTCACTGCAGAACAAAGATCCAGGGGGCGGGGTTGGATCCACATCTAGGGGGTGGAGATGGTGGGTTTAGGGGTGGGGATGGGTAGGTTTAGGTCTATGTAAGGTGGGAGGAGTTGGATCTAGATCCAACCATGCCCCCTGGATCTTGTGTTCTGCAGTGAGGACCATCTCAGTAAATACGGTATATAGTATTAAAAAAAATTGCATTCATTAAATTATATTATAATAATATATTAAATGCATATATGAATGTTACTATAAATGTAGATAATTAATTACAAATGTTATTAATTAAAATGTATTTATTTAAATTATTTTAAAATGTAAAATTATATAGGTTTAATAAATAGAAATAGGCTTTGGTTAAAGAATAGTCCATATCAGAACAGTGCTCACTTTAAGCTGGGTACATTCAGTCTTGTCATATTTCTATGATTTGGTTTTTTATTATTGTCATCTCATAGTTAACGATCAGTTGTCTCACCTATCTGCAGCAGTACAGGTGTGACCAGTGCCGTCTCCATGGCGTAGCAGAACTCTCGTCCGAACATGACGGCGCCGTGCATGATCCACTGACGCAAAGGGATGCGGTCTATAGATGCCTCGCTGACCGACTCCTCCTGACTCTCCAAATCCCGCCCTCCAGCCCCGCCCGCTCCATTAGCCCCACCTCCTCCAGCCCGTTTCTCCACAGGTGTCACCACGGCGGCCTGCATCTGCACGGCGTCGGCCTCGGTGTTCTGTGGGGCCATCGTCGTCGACATGCACTCGGGGTAGATGTCACGTGTGGCTCCACGCAAATAACACACAAGATAACGCAGAACAAAAAATCTAGGAAGAATATAACGCTAACAGCAGCACACTGCTTCCCGTGGATGTCCTTATGTGGAGGAAATCTGCCGTGGATCGGACTCAAGGAGCGTAAAATATCTTGAAACGTGCTGTTTGATGAAGGCTGCTTGCAGGAGCTCTGGGACGGGCCGTGTCGAGGGATTTGGTTCGGACAGTTGGGGAGGATATGACTCTACCATGAGGTCACTCCCGCTTATGTGATGTGTGTGAGTGTGTGTGTGTGAGTGTGTGTGTGTGTGAGTGTGTGATGTGTGTGTGTGTGTGTGTGTGTGTGGGTGTATGTACATGTAATTGTGTGCGTGTGTGTGGTGTATGTGTGTTTTACTGTCTACTGGAAACAGTAAAAATCCATATCAATTGCCATTCAGTTAATACCAGTTTCATGATTTGTATGGAGGAGGTGTTGTAGAGGGTGGAGGGCAGGCCGAGGGATGAAGGGCAGGAGAAACCAGACGGAAAGCACCGGAGAATCCCCATGGAGCGACCGATCAATCTGAAAGAGAGCGGGAGAGAGAGAGGGTATTACTCACAAAAGAAAAAAAAAAAAACCTTCACAAAAAAGATTCTCACACAATATGCATGTACTTTTATGCAGTTATATTAATGTATTTTTTTATGCATTAACATGCTTTTATGCATTTCAATAATGCATGATATTTTATGCATTTGCATTAATGCAAGTATTTTTACACATTTATGCATTTACATGTACTTTTATACGTTTACATTATGCATGTACTTTTATGCATTATACAATTAAGCATACAATTTTATGCATGTTCTTTTATGAATTTACATAAGTGTTCTTTGAAGCATTTACATTAATGCAGCTACGTTTTATAAAATTACATTAACATATGTGCATTTACATTAATTTATGTACTTTTATGCAACTTCATATATGCACGTACTTTGATGCATATAATTTTATGAAATTACATGAAACCGCATGAATGTAAATGCATTGATTTATGTATTTATACTCTACATGTTAATGCAAAAAAAGTACATATAATTTTATAAAAAGTACATGCATTGAAATAATGCATAAAAGTACATGTGCATTTATGCATTTAACACACATATTTGCATTTACATGTACATTAATGGATGTACTTAATGCATTAACATGTACTTTCATGACTCCCATGCATGATACTAGAAATGCCAAAGTTATGGGTTTGATTCCCAGGGACTGCATAAACTGATCGAATGTATACCTTCAATGCAATTCAAGTCGCTTTGGATGAAAGTGTCTGCCAAATGCACAAATGATAGTGCATAAAATTAAAAGTTTCAATGTAAATGCTCACCCCATATTATTTCCTGCTCAGTATTGTTGCTTCACTCAAAATTGTGAAATTTCTGCTGTTAAATTCATTGCTAATGCATGTTCTCTCAAAGCACTTCTCTAGAACATTCCTTATTTTTTAAGTTTTAATTTAAGTGCATAATCTGAGGTTCTCGAGTTAGACTCCAAACAAACAGCAGAATTAACATATTTGGCAAGATTATGCGGTGAGCTTTCAGAGATTAGCAGCTGTTAATATGGCATGTTTTAGGACGGGATGGAAATTCACATTAAAACCCCGAAGCATTAAAGCGTGTGCAAACAATCAGCTCTGCGGTGGCACTTCATAAACCTCTTAACATGACCGAGATGCGAAATGAATCCGCGTGCGGACTTGAGGGCTCTTTAAAACCCAACACAATGGACTTCACTCGAGGTTCAAACCGGAGTAACAGAGCTGACATTGTCTTCGTGCGGCGAGTCTCCTGATTATACATGCTGCTATTTACAGATTCTGGAACCAGGCAAAAGAGGAAGGGAAACGAGCATTTCCTGAACACCACAACAAAAACAAACACGAGTAAAACTGGACAACAATCAATCAGGCCATGTGTTGATAATTGCCGCCGAGGTTTCCCTCCTAAAGCATTATCAGTACAGGGATTGGTTATTGTTCCAGCAGGCCGTCTTGAGCTACTGGAGGCTTGTTTATCATGCGAGAAGCTGATAGGACACAAACACTATCAGATTACAGCTCTATTCAGCATAGTAATGAAGCATGGGCTATTTAAATATTACATTTGGAGCAGCTGACTAGGATTCCCATGTGTGACCTCTGGGTCACAGGGGTGACGGTTTGATCTGGTAGCTGATTCCATCAAATCCATCAAAAAAATCCATCAAAAAGTTGAACATAAGGCAGATATAAAAGATTAAAAGCTATTATTTAGTTGCAGATCCCTTGAGCACAATCACAGCAGTGAGTCTGTGACCCATAGACATCACCAGACTCTTGCTCTCATCCTTTGAAATACTTTTCCCAGCCTTTAATGCAGCCAATTCCAATTGTTGCTTGTTTTGGGGAGTTTCTGCCTTTACTCTCCTCTCCAGCTGGTGAAATACATGTTCAATCAGATTTAAATCTGGAGATTGACTTGGGCAATCTAAGACTTTCCATTTCTTTGCTCTTATAAATTCCTTGACTGAACTGCAGGGTGTTTTGGGTCATTATCCTGATGCAATATGAAGCACTTCCCAATGAATCTGGTGGCATTTTCTTGAATATTGGTAGGCAAGATGGTTTTGTACCCTTCCAAATTCATTCTGCTACTGTCATCATACATTAAGTCATCAGTAAAGTTGAGAGGGCCTGTTCCAGAGACAGCCATGCATGCCCATGCCATGACACCACCTCCACCATGCTTTACAGATGAGGCTGTATGCTTGGGATCATTTGCAGTTCCCTTTTTTTCTCCACACTTTTGCTTTCCCATCACTTAGATAAAGGTTCATCTTTATCTCATTGGTCCATAAACGCAGTTTCAAAACTCTTCTGGCTCACCTTTGTGCTTTTTTGCAAACTCTAATCTTGCCTTTCTATTTTTGGTGCTGGTCAGAGGTTTGCATCTTGCTGTGTAGCATCTGTAATTCTGTGTCAAAGATTCAGAATACAGAAGTAATGGATATAACTGATACGACACATTCCCTGCTTTTAATATCTGAAGAATTAATACAACAGGACACAGCTGATCACTTAGAAAGACCTGTGAGGCAACTGCTCCAATACTTATGCTCACATCAGATAGAGGGATCAAACTCTAAAAGTGCTGATTTTCTTAGCTGGTAAAACATGTATGTGTTGAATCATCCAATAATAAAATGTGACATTCTGTAGTTTTGTCTCATATTCATCTTTTAATCATATTTGTAAATGTCTTGACTCCACAGCCAACAGAGCAATTTTGTCTTTACTGTTACAATATTTTGAGGGCACTGTAGATCAAATATTGAAAATATTCATTTTAATTTAAATCTACCCATTCTGTCTGTGCGTCATGTATTTTTATGCTTATTAGAGTATCACTTCATTATCTTAGACAGGAGACACTCTAGCAAAACTCCTACTTAAATCCAGCCTGACAGTTTCCCGAGTGGATCCACAGAAACATCTGGCAGCGACGAGCTGCATGCTAAACACTTCAGAGTCTGTTCCTTCAGAACAAAAGAGAACAAAAACTCTTTGCTCGCTTGACAGTTTTAGAAAACGGCTAACAGGCTCAAACAGACTCCCTGCAGAGAGAGACAAACATCCGTGCCATCCGTCCGTCCATCAGTCAGCCGTAGCGATCAAAAACATCTGCGCCAAAACAATACGGCTCTGCTTGCGTTTGAAAGGGTGTCCAGCTCTCCTCGGGTCTTTGGCAAATCTGCCATCTGCACCAAAAGCGGCCTGTCATGTGAGAAGGTAAGAGGGGCCCGAGAGGCTCCGGCTGGGTTCGTTTCCACTGAAAACATCCTCAACAGCCTGTCAGAGGACAGAGAGCACAACCTGCTGGGATTCTGCAGAAAAATGACTCTACAGATACAGAGAGATGGGCTGAATGTGACGGGATCACGGGGAAGGAAGAGATGAGAAGACCTTTGCGCTGCTGGTGGGAAAGAGAGTTATTAATACCCTCCTCACCTGTGCTGAGACTCTTACATAAGAGCTTCACGTGGAGCCGAAGCATCTCACTTTCACATAAATGTGCACAATTACACACACACACACACACACACACACCAGCTGAGAGGATCACCAGGTATCATGCTAAACCAGGTACAGGTAGGTGCAATATTACAGCAATGCCGGGGTCACAATAGTATGATTTTTTAAAAATTGAATACATTTATTTTTAATTTATATATAATGTATATATAGTTTAAATGAAAAAAGAAAAGTGTGTATGTATATGTATATATATATATATATATATATATATATATATATATATATATATATATATATATATATATATATATATATATATATATATATATACACACACACACACACACACACACTATAGAAATGGATATAAATCAACTAATACACTAAAGGTTTTATAAATTACATTTCTAAAAGTTTACAGAATAAAATAAAATCATGCTTTTTTAAAAGTATTCTTATGAGTAACAAGTTAATGATTTTTATTTTATTTTACTTAAATATTATTTATTATACTTTACCAAAAGTTTTTATCGTTATCAAATTTCTAAAAAGTTCACCTTTGAGATATGACCTTTGATACATGTGTTCATTTCTGAATAGTATGATTATGAACAAAATGTGTAAGAATCATAAAGTTTTGTTGGTCACAGAGCTTATTTTCTGCAGTAATCCAAAGACAACAGAAAAATCCTATTGGTCTGGTGGGAATCAGTGTGATATGACATCATCACGTATTACACACTTATTTGACATCAGTAAATTTAGGTTCAAGAAAGCAAGTCAAGGTAAAAATGGTAAAAAGTGAAGTGAAGCAATGCATTAACATCTTGATTTTTCAAAGTTCTTCACTCAAATGAGAGGAAAAGTTAATCTGATGTCAGTGCATTGATTTGTTTCTTGGACATCTTACACATGCATAATGTGAAAGCATCACTCATTAAAGACCTCAAGAGATCAGAGAGGAAACGGAGACATTTATCACTCATGTGACACACACACACACACAGCATCCCCATCTCCTTCTTCTCAGTGATGAATCATCTCTCTCCATCATGTCTGCTTATGCCTGAATGAACAACAGCACTATAAATCAGCTCAGAGATCAACGCTGATGTTCACAGTCTGAAGATGTAGCTATGAAAGCCTGTTTCCACCACTCAACAAAAAAAATTTATAAATAAAGGTAATCTCAACTTTTCTCTAACTATTAGGATATCTTTTCTTGCAATTGTGCATTTATATCTAACAATTCAGACTTTTTTCTTGAATTGCAAGATAAACTACTGCAAGATATTCTGACTTTCTTTTTCGCAATTATTTTTTTGCCATGAAAAAAGGTAAGTTCTCACAGTTCTGAAGTTTTCTCTCACAACAGTGAGTTTTTCACAATTTTGACTTTTCGTTTAAGAATTTCAGGTTTATATCTTATAACTTCTTATCTCAAGATTCCAACTTTTTATCTCAGTTCTGCATCTATAACACGTAATGCCTTTTTTCCCAAAGTTTATTCCTCACAATTATGAGTTGACATATCACAATTCTGTTATGGTAATGGTAATTACGACTTTCTTACACAATTTTGAGTTCATAACTATGAATTACAAGTTTATATCTCACAAATATGCATGTAAGGAAAAAAAAAAGTCAGAAATGCTTATTCAACTTCTGGCCAAAACAAGGTCACAAATGTTATTGTGCAGCTCACAAGGATTTATAAAAGATCACTTTATAACAACTGAATGTTGTGAAAGGTAATACGAGCAGCTCGTGTTACAAGCTAAACATCATCCTCTTTCACGTGAGCGACATCCTCGTTGCACATTTAAATGAGGGAGAGAGGTGTTGAGATGCCTCTTAAAGTTCAAGGTTACAAACTATTTTAGTTCCAGACTAGGTTTAGCTCGATGATGCGTCCAATTTTAACCTGTTGATTCCTAACACATGAGGCCTGGGATCACATGACGCTCAAACATGAGAAGCACACGCCACATTTCCTCACAGTCCAGTCAGCAATTAACGATCGATCGCTCAGGCTCATTAGCAGCGCATTAGCCAGAAACACCACAGCACTTCAGTATGATTGACATCGCAGTGGTATGTAAGACCAAAAAAATAAAAATAGAGTGAAAGAGAAAGATCTGGTCTGAAGCTTGACTGGGCGATGAGGGACAGTTTGATTTGAGCTCTGAAATGTTAAAGGGTCATAGACTTCTGTATTTTCAGCTAGCCAACATCTGACTTGTGGCAGAAAATATTAGCAAAATATTATTAATTTTTGTTTTTCTATTTGTTTTTCATTCCATACTTAAGTGACGTTTTCTCCTTGTTTAACTAAAGAAAGTTTTGGCATATCCAACTGTTAATTTCATCAATGCATTGGCAGAGGGAGTCAATGGGGCTGTAGTCATTTGGAGGTAAGGCTAGGTAAATCTGGGTATCATCAGCATAGCTGTGATAGGCAATTTGGTTCTTCCTCATTATCTGACTTAGTGGGAGCATATACAGGCTAAACAAGAGCGGTGCAAGAATTGAGCCTTGTGGGACTCCACATGTCATGGTCGTCCACTTAGACTTATGCTCTCCTATAGAGAGACAAAAAGAGTTCGGCGTTTAAAGTGAACAACCACCATTTGTTTTAATAATAATAATACATTTTATTTAGTATAGCGCCTTTAAAAATGTACTTTCTCAAAGCGCTTTACAAAACAAATAAATACAACAATCCAAATTAAAAACACAAAAATACAGAATGACAATCAGTTAAAAGCAATTCGGAAATAGAACATTTTAAGATGAGATTTAAAAATACCTAACGAATTTGCTTCCCTGATGTCAGCCGAGAGAGAATTCTACAATTTGGGGGCATAAGATGAAAATGCCTGATCACCCCCAGAATGCAGCCGAGTTTTAGGAACGACTAAAAGACCGCTCTGAGAAGATCGCAAAGTACGACTAGGTGTATAGAAAGTAGGGAGTATAGTATAAGGTGTATAGTTTTGTTTTTATGCAGCATTTAGGGGAGGTAAATCTGAAATATATATATACCACAATACTTCCACAGAAAAATAAACCTTAAAATATAATGTGGAACAGTCGCAAATGGGGAGGAAATCACCAGAAGATTAAAAAAAAGCTTGAAAATGCATAAGTAATGCATAAGATATGGCCCATTTAAAATTAATTAAAAGGTAAATTGTGTAGTTTCATGCTTCAGTTGTGTAGAAATTACACACCTTATCTTAAAAAGTATGCAAAATTTCTGTGCAGAGCATGTCTTTCACAGGACTTGGGCAGCGAGAGAGAACTAGAGAGGTCACGTAACACTAACCTGCTGCTGTGGGATGAAATAACAGACACTGATAAGAGCACAGATTGTTCAGTTCCCCACAAAAACACAAGACTGCAGGTGGCAAATCCCCACAGAGCTCTGATTTTCTACCCAACACAACACAAACAACACTGATTGTTTAAAGTAACAAAACGTACAATATCAGCATGAGCGTGAGAATGAGGTTGATACAGCGCTGAAGACCACGAGCTTCCATACACCTGGAGAACGCCATGCATTAGCATTAGCATTCAGGGCTGCACGATACTGGGAAAAACATTTCGTTTTTCTGCATTATATATTGCAATCTGAGAAAATAATTGTCAATACAGCATTAATCATTCTAGAATTGATTTTTTTGGGTGGGGTGGGGTGCATCTGCACAAAACAAAAATATTTTTTATTCTGAAGATTTGTGCAAACCATTTTTTTTAGGGGTGAACGATTTGAGAAAAACTTGAAATTATTTCACAAGTAACAACTTATGCATCTTTCAGTTACCATAAAGTAAACAGAATTAAAAACAATAATAAAAAATTAACAACTAATAATACTTATTGACTTTATTTATATATATATTGTGTAGCCCTATTCCCATTCATTTCAATGTGACACTCCAGGAATAGGACACTGAAACTCCAGGAATATTGCTTTGTATTATCACTTTCAGTATTTAGATCAAATTACTGCATAATACAAGTAACTTTATTATAGCAATTATCAAAAAGAAAGTATTGGTATTCATACTCTCTTTTCAGTGCATCCCTATCTGGCATACTGTCACTAAACCGATGCACATATAAAAGCAACATTGTACGGCTGACCCAAATTACACTGGCTAGATTTCACGGGTTTAAATTTGTACGTGCCGGGGTGAAACTCCCTCCCCCAGCCGGCCTACATCCATCCGCTGATCCTGTGGGAACCGAATCCACGTCACGCCAGAGAAACTGGGGAAATTTGGGTCAGTTTACTAATCAAAGCCTCACGAGGCACACATGGAGATCGGGTCACTATGAATAATGGCTGCATTCAGGTGACGTTAGGGTTAAAACTTTGTCTAGCGATCCAAATTTCCACAAATCACAATACAGACATCCCGCTGTGAAATATTTCGGCCGTATCCACACGCCAAGTTTCCACCTGTAAGCATGCATTTCATAACTCAGGTCAGACATAACAAACACATGCACACTGTTGCTGCTGGCAGGATGATTTACTGTAGTCATTACGAGGGCTGAAGCATTTGGGCATTTGGCCTCACGAGCACATGTACATGTAAATCACACCACAGCGCCAGGAGACCATGAAGAACATCATGTTCAGATACTCAAGACAAACGGGCTTTTGGACAGGGAGCTTGACTTTGGCTGTTTGTGCTGATTAGTGTGGCTTGCCAAAGCGGTGATCAGACTCATAACACTAATGATTAAATTCACTCGTCCTGCAGCATTTGAGCTCAAGACAAGAATGACTTCACCTCAAGATCTGACAGGTTTGCTGTTACTTTAAGTGATCTTGAGACTTGAGAGTACCTAGCAACCACTCAAAACACCAGCAACCTCCTAGCAACGCTATAGACACAGCAAAACACAGAAATTAAATATGAACATGCTTGGTACAAGTGTCCATCAAAGCGTTTTTTCCTGAGGCTAGTGTATTTTTCCAAATGTTTTCAGTGGGAGCACTGCATTTTTAAAATGCAAGCAGCACGACAAGGTGCCAAGCAAGTTTTTCAAATCAGTTCAAACCGTAATCAGCTCACACTGCAATTTGATATTGGCCATATTTAAAAACAACAATGTGAACAGACAAAAAAACAGATCGGAGCAGTAAATTGGAATTTAGCACTAATGCTTGCAGTGTGAATGTAGCCTAAGAGAGAAAACCGATTGATTTCTATGACCGTATGACCAACCATAGACAGCATTAACTGAAAAACACTTCCTTGTGAAAGCTGGAATATCTAAACATCTATTAAAACAAGATAAATTGCAGTCAAACATGCACGAGAACAAGACCTGTTTTCTGAGAATTGAACTAAATGTAAGCATAAACCTCCCTCAATTTTGTTCTGCATAAGACAAAACTAACTGAAGAGACTGGAGTGCTGCAGTAGGAATGTAAACAGAGTCTGCAGGTGTGTGTGTGTGTGTGTGTGTGTGTGCATGTGACTGCAATGCTGCAGCACAGGAGGTGGAGCCACGTGTGTGACAGAGCTCAGACTGTGACAGATCTCCTCCACGCTCTTAACCCCTGCCGTCCCGCTGCCAGGTCAGCTCCTGTAACCCACCCGTCTTCTGACTCATCTCACACATGCACACAGAGAGGATTTAAAGGGGCGGCGTAGCTCTTCGTCAGCAGGTTCCTGCATATGCAGTGAACGTCCTGAGCAAACCTAAAGAATGCAGTCAAAATAGTTCTAATCCAAAAACAAATGACTAACAATGACGATGATGATGACACCCTTGCACTTTAATTAATTGAAAAAAACAACAACTCTAAAATCTATTTGGCAGGCAAAGAAAAACAGCAACAACTGCAGCAGCAGCAACATTTTCTGCACTTTAGTAACTATGACTTTTGTCTCAAACGCCTAATTTGCTGCTTCTTAAAGGGTTAGCTTCCCAAAAATGAAAACCATCTCATTTACTCACCCTCATGTCATTCCAAACCTGTATGAGTTTATTTTCTGTTAAACACACACAAAAAAAAATCATTTGAAGAAAGCTGGTAACCAAACAGTTGACGGTAGCCATTGACTTCCATAATATTTTTTTCCATACTATGGAAATCAATGGCTACCGTAAACAGTTTGGTTAAACACATTCTTCAAAATATCTTCTTTAGTGCTAAAAAGAAGTAAGAAACTCATGACACAATCTTTTGTATTAAAAAGAAGTAAATGACAGTTTTCATTTTTGGGTGAACTATCGTTAGTTAGTAAAGTAGTTGTTAAATTTAGGTAAGGGTTAAGGGATCGAAAATAAGGTCATGCTGAATAAGAAGTTAATATGTTCTTTAGAAGTGCTAATAAACAGTAAATATGCTAGTAATTTAATGTAGTAGGTTTTATAAGAAAATACTATTTCTTGCACTGCCTGTTTGTAATTACCAGTGAAATTTACTATAATTACTAGTTTATTCACAAAATTAAAGCAACCGTTTAAATTATGTGCATCTCAGAAGATTTACGATCCCAACTAACAGCAAACAAGCTCATAAAACAGTTCAAATCTGAGTTAAAACAGCAACAACACAAACTGAGGCACTTCCAATGGAAGTAAACAGAATCCGTTCATTTACATTTATGCATTTAGCAGAAGCTTTTATCCAAAGCGACTTACATTGCATTCAAGTTACAGTTTTTACATTTTATCAGCTCTTGCTTTCCCTGGGAATCAAACCCATGACCTTGGCGTTGCTAGCGCCATGCTCTACTATTTGAGCTACAGAAAAGCCACCAAAAACACAAAACACAATGTGCTTCTTTCATAAAAAGTATGTAAATAAATTCATGAGTAATCTGTGTCTATAAAAGGACCTTCCTGAAAACTCTCCATCAAACACTTCATAACCCGCAGATATGAATTCCAGCCATTCACAATTCAGGCCATTCAGCCATTCGGGGCTTGCATTCTCTCGTTCACAATTAGCACAATCTCTACCCATTTATTATCACTGAGAGTAACCTGTACAGGAATGCTGTGGGAACTCAGGCATTCCTCTCTCAGGTATGGCTCTTTTGCATGAATGCAAAACAACAAATCGCACTGACAAAAAAAAACATTGAAAACAGTCTATTATAAACTGTACATACAAAACAATTGGCCAAAAATCAGTTTTAAACGCAGACAAATACTACTGGTGCTCAGAATAATAGTAATCTATAATAATAATAATAATTTATAATTTTTTTAATTAAGCATAAATGTTTTGTTTTCGTATTTAACTACTTTAATCATTTATAAAACATAAATCGTCACATTCAATTCAATGCAATAATTCAAATAATTGTTTTACTAATTATTTCTGCTCATGTTTCATAAACAGCCTGATGTACGATGAAAACAGAACGCATTGGCTTTATTTAATTGAGTGGAAATATTAAATCTATAACATCATACAAACATGATCACAAATATCATATTCACATGTATAATTTCAGTATTCTGGTTCTACTTTTACTTTATTACTTTCTATATTATTTAAGCGACTGAAGGAGCTTGCGTATTTATGTATTTAATAGTATTCATTCAGCAGAAGCCACATTTTATGCACATTTAATCTACAAAGAGATTCATCTCAAAGAGGCAACAGAATACATTTCTTACTTGTCTTAAACACCCAAACTATATTTTCAAAATGTCTGTATTTTACGCATTTCCCTCTATACTTGCCTTTCAAACACTATTTTTGACGGTTTAAAAAAAAAGTTTTTCTGTGCTAATAAACCTGCCAATATAACTTAACTCACACAAAACACAGCACATTCCCACAACCCAACAGAGGAGGAAGAGTACCTAAAGGAAGACAGGCTGTTTTCAGACATGAACATCAGACTCTCCTCATCATGGGCTGCGAGCGCAGACGGAGACCAGAGACCAAGCCAAACAGGCAGACGCCCAAAAACATCCCAACCACAAGACAGCAAGTCAATGACGAGCCTCCAGCTCTCCGGGAAAGATGTGAGGCGGCTTACAGCTCTAAAATAAGACCATCATCCATGAACGGACGTCCCAACATGATCTATTAGAGGAGCGGCATCTACTTGGAAAGCTCTTATGGAAAACAAACAACTCTGACACAACATTACAAGTCATCAACGTGAGCTTTATTTATCGTTTTCCGCCCTCCTCTGACACACCGCAATTAGCCGTGCCCTTAAAGAGACAGTTCACCCAAAAATGGAAATTCTGCTATCAAAGTGTTGACGGTAGCCATTGACTTCCATTCCATTGAAGGTTTGGTTGTTTGTTTACCCACATTCTTCAAAATATCTTCTTTTGCGCGTTCAGCAGAAGCAAGAAACTCAGGGTTTGGAACAACTTGAGGGAGAGTAACTGATTACAGGATTTTCATTTTTGGGTGAACTGTCCCTTTAAACTTAATCAATCAGGAACTGCAGTGCAACTTTGGAGGAGACGCAGACATTGTGATTGATTCATAGTGACGTCACGTCGCGTCACGTGGGCCGGCAGGTGTGTGGGACAGGGACAGGAGGGTGTTGATGTTGACCGTGACCCAGTTTAAGGCGAGGTGTTGGGTTGCACTGGGGCCAAATGCGCGGTCTGGTTGAGCCGTTCGTGAATGTGATCCTCAGCATTAGCAAACATTGGCTTCTTCTCTTACTCACTCTGATAAAACGAGAATTAACTGTGCTGATTAATTTTGTGGCTCAGCATAAATTATAGCAACCGAGCTTCCAGAGAATCAGTAAAAAAAACGTGTCGCTTAGCAACAGAGACCAGGCCTGGATCCTGATGCTATTCCTAGACTACAAGATGTGATGCACAAAAACATACAAATTTACTCCTAATAAAAATATAATCCAGAAACAAAACAACCACAAACTAGGGTATGATTTGGGATTGTCAGATAAAAATTGCAGGTTTGCTGTTCTTGTTTGAAGGCTTGCACAATTTGGCTGAACTTTTGTTAGTATATACAAATATGGCTCTAAAAAAATAATAAAATAAATACAATAAATAAATACTATTACTACTACTACTAATAATAATGATATTAAATAAAAATAAACAAAAAATCAATAAAGAACAAAATAAGAAATTACTAAAGAAATATTACTGTAGTAAAAAAAAGTAAAATTTTAAATAATAATTATTATTATTATTATTACTAAATTACCAAAAATAACTAAGAAATTAATAATAATGCTAAATCTAATTATTATTAACACAAGGCCCTCAAAAGGTAATTATTATTAATTTCACTGTAAAATGAAAAATGCATATATAATAAAATAGTAAATATTACAAGTGTGAAAAATACAAAAGCAATTATATTTAAGAAAAGTATTACTACTACAACAACAACATAAGAAATTACTGTTGTAAATTTTCTTTTCAATTTTATTATTACTAAAAATAGAACTATTACTATTGTAATTTCAGTATAAAATACAATTTGTGCATTTAAAAATAACAATAGGAAGCAATAAAATTGATAAGTTTAATAGTTATTGTTGTCTAAACCATCAAACTTTTATTTTGATGGAAAACTATTCAAAAAAAGATTCTTTTGTTGCATTTATCACCACAAGAATGTCAAGATGCTTGACGTACGATCCGTTTCCCAAATGCACATTATAAAACGATTCAAACTTAAAACAGATGTGTTTGAATGCAAAATCATATACTGTGAACCAAGAAAACACTGTAACATGAGTCACTCACGTGTAAATGAACACGTGTCGGTTTTATTTCAATTAATTGTGCAGCTCTACCTCAAATGGCAACCACAGAGAAAGAGGCAGGTCAGAAATGCGACACGCTCACAAGGACTCATAAATCACAAACTCTCGCTGACAGCAGTGACCTTCTCTGGAAACACATGCATTATGGGTAATGTGCCTTGGTTAGGCTGTTTTATGACAATATTCTCCCAACTCACAAGTATTTGAAATAGTATGATACAATTTTCCAACAACAATATGTAATTAAACTTCGTCTATTTCAGCAAATGGCATCTAGTTAGTTGCATACTGTATTCTGATATTGCATGCATATTATGCATACTGTGCTCAATAGAAGTCGTGCAAACTGAAGAAATAGAATGAGTATGTGGCAGCATGCAATTGAAAACACAGAAATACAAGTAGGAGGATATTTTGTTCCAGACAACAACATCGTCCTTGATCCAAACCTCCCTGGTTCCCAGTGCAGTAGAAACAACACTTGTTAAACACAACAGCTCCAAACTCCCAAACTAAGACTTGCAAAAATACCACACTGTGCTCCTCCCACAGCACATGAACCTGGATGGAAAATTCCGGTCTGAGAAAGCGAGGCCTTTGGCACCGTCGACCTCTTATGATACACACGCTTCACTGTCTGATAAGGTCAAGCAAAGAAATATAGTTCTTGCTGAAGATTGCATTCAAAAACTAGTCTGAGTTGATCACAAACACAAGGGAAAACACAAGAGCTCTGTAGTGAACTGTACTGCTGTTGTCAACAACAAACATGCAATCTTATCCGCATTCAAACTGAAACAGAGCCTCATAAGTGAATGATTTGAAAGGAAATTTACACGCAACGTTATTTTATATTAGGCATATAGCCTGGTGTATTTTTATTTGTTTTGTTAATGAAAGTTATGTTTTATTTTGTTGTTGCTTGAATTGAATTCAAGCAATTGACATCGAATTGCCGCTAATTTGAAAGTGAAAGTAAAATAGAAAGCGAGGAGGAGGGGGAAAACTCAAATAACCCCCCCATGCAAACAACACCACCACCACCACGGCGATACCGGTATTACCGGTGTTGTCACACGTTTAATCCGTCACAACCCTAATCTCTACCCATTTATTATCACGGTGAATAACCTGTACAGGAATGCTGTGGGAACTCTGGCATAAATTATTATTATTATAGTTTAACTGAGATACAATTATAATTTTTATTAATATCTTGAATATTTAGTAGATTGTACAATATATAATTTATTATATATATATATATATATATATATATATATATATATATATATATATATATATATATATATATGTGTGTGTGTGTGTGTGTGCGTGTGTGTTTTTATATACCGGTGGGGACTTAAACCTGAATGCACACAGACTCATGGGGACTTGTGTCATGGTGGGGACCTAAATTGAGGTCCCCACGGGTACAAAAGCTTATAAATCACACAGAATTAGGTTTTTTGAAAATCTAAAAATGCAAACAGTTTCCTGTGAGGGCTACATTTAGGTGTAGGGCAATAGAATATACGGTCTGTACAGTAGAAAACCATTACGCCTATGAGAGTCCCCACAAGGATAGTGAAACAAGTGAGTGTGTGCATGTGTGTGTGTTTATAGTTTCATTAATTTATATTTTTAGTTTAACTGTTTAGTGTTAACTTTAGTTAACTGTAATAATGCTGGTTTCAAGTAACATTTTTTTAAGTTTATGATAACCCAGTGCGACACAAAATTTGCATCAATATTTTGTCTGGAATTCAGTGATAATAAAATTTAGCATGCACATTTGCCATGACTAGTTCACCATCATGCATTTTCCCCCCCCCAATGCATCTAGTTATAAATTATGATTTTGCATTCTCTGCACAGAATATATGAGATGCCGCCTTAGTTTCTGTCCAAAAGGAAGTAATGCGTGCCTAATGACCTTAAAATGCTCACTAGTCTTCATGTTGTGTGCTTATTAGTCGGCTCATCTCTCTTAGATATTCAGAGTTCACAAAACTCTCTTTATGTACACTATCTGTGCTGCAGTTACAAGAGCCATTCGTTTGTTAGATATTCATCTTTAGCCCTGCAGACACTATTCTTTCAGCTGCATTAATTATTAATGAAACCTATTTGAATCATTTATGTTAATTAAAATGTCCTGTTTGGAAGGTTCAGCTCCCAAAATTAACTCGTCACATAATTTTTTAACTGGGTTTGTCTAGGGTTATGTGAGCGCCGGCCCTCAGGGAGTGGTGACACATGTTAAGCGTTATGCAAGAATGAATATGAACTAAAACATCCTCACCGGTTAAAATAACTCACATTTTATGCAATCTGTTCTGGTTAAGAAAACTCTTACTCACAGCTTTCTAATGCTGATTATGTAGCTCACACAACGAGATCTAGCTGACGGCAGACAAACATCACATTAATTCATCCTCAAGTTGCTCTTTTGATGTCGTATTTCCAGCAAGATGTACACAGTTAATGACGACATTCAAATGCATTCATAGCCCTAATGTTTCCAAATTACATTAACATGCAATTATCGTTCGTTTTTAATCATCTTTCAAGCATCAGACTATATCAAATGTAAGATGTTTCATTCAGGAACGCAGCATGAGAGTGCAGATGACAGGAAGTGACACGCAGCCCATCAGAACAGGGTCTCAACTGACAATCCATTATACGCTCAGATTAGATGCTGCAGCATCACTGGAAGGAGAAAGTCTTACAGGCTCAGCGCAGATTAGCATTCATATTTAAAGGGGTCATATGATGCGATTTTCAAGTTTTCCTTTCTCTTTGGAGAGTTACAAACTGCCCAATTGTAAGTCGCTTTGGATAAAAGCGTCTGCCAAATGACAATGTAAATGTACAAACTGATTGTGCATAGAGAAGATCCCTGAAGTTGCAAAGACTAAAGTCTCAAAACCAAAGAGATATTCTTTATCAAAGCTAAGACTCTGCCACGCCCCCCTAAAACGGCTCGTTCAAACACGCCCCCACATCTTGGCGTCAAAATGTGGAAGTATTTGCATAAATGCAGCCCAAATGTGCACGCAAAGAAAGAAGGCGTGGTTTCAGTAACCGCAGTAGTGTTGATGAAGCCATGTCAGCGAGACGCTATGTTTCTAGGTGAAAGCAAAAGCACTTTATTCGGCCTTCCGAAAGCAGATGCATTTAGGAATCATTAATGGCGCTTTTCCACTGCATAGTACGGCACGGTACAGTTCAGTACGCACACTTTTGGGGGGTTTTCCACTGGGTACAGTACCTGGTACTTTTTTTAGTACCACCTCGGCCGAGGTTCCAAGCGAGCCGTACCGTTGCGTGTAAACTCTGCTGATCACTGATTGGCCGGATAGTATCGTCTCTGCCTGCATCATTGAACTTGCGGCACGAGACACAACAGACCCGCTAGATTTAAATCAGCACAGCCAGCGAAGTACAGGCCGCCCTCTCTTTGATAGCTAAGGAGCGGATCCAGCCAGAGCTTGATGGAGCGACGCGGAATTAAAACGTTTTTCAGGACTCACGGCAGTAGAGGTGGCGCAACTATAACGACACGTGAATAATCCCGCCCACTCTAAAAATGGTACTAAACTGCAGTGGAAACGCAAACCGAGCCGAACTGAGCCGTGCCATTCTGAATCGAGCCGAGCCGAGTCGTACCACGCAGTGGAAAAGCGCCATAAGATTACTTACAACAGAACAGCAACGCATTTTATGGACGACCGTTTCATGAGCCTAGGAGAGGAGGTAATTCTGACTTTGCTATGACAATCTGGCGCTTCTGAATCAGCGACTGTATGTTTTGTTATTTTAGTATTTGCTATTGACTGTTTAAATGAGGAATTTTGCACGTTGTGTGTTGCGCGCGCGTGTGTGTGTGTGTGTGTGTGTGTGTGAGAGAGAGAGAGAGGGAGAAACGGTCACACAACCACGGCTTGTGTGCAAACACATATGAGCTTCATCACTGTGTCTGTCACGCAACTCTGTTCCCCTCTCGGGCTTGAACTGATGGTAAAACGAAGGACATTATTTACTGTCTTTCTTTACTATAATTTTGAAAGCTAAAACTGGCAATTTTGGAAAGGGGCGTTACATTTCCGACATGGCTTGCGGTGTTCGGCCAATCACATTGCACTGTGCCAGCTGGCCAATCAGAGCAGACTGCACTTGTCGGAAGGAGGGACTTTGTAGAAATCGAAGCGTTTGAGAGAGGCGGGGCATAGAGGACTTACAATAATGTACAGTATTTGAAAAATAATGTGTTTTTTGAACAATAAAACGTCAACATATTCTGTTACACCAAATAATGATCTTTTAAAAAAGCATCATAAGACCCCTTTAATATTTTAATAGTCTTTAAACGAGGACTGGAGCTTCAAAAGTGCAAAGGATCAATTTCAAACCTTTGTGAAGATGTTATAACAAACCAAAACCTAGTCATAGACAGCAAAAACCGTTTTGACCAGCTCAGGGGGGAAAAACACTGCAGAAATAAGTGAAATGTCAGTGTACTTATTAGACATAACAATAGTAATAGAAAATAACAGTTAAAATATTTTTTAAAAATGTACTATTTTACCCCATATTTGAGCAACCTGTGCATTGTTTATGCTTAGAGTATTGTGCCATTAGCTTTGCAACTCGCAAATTCACATCATTTGTGTTTTGTTAACTAAAACAAAATAATTTTTTTCATAACTGAAATAAAATTAAACAACATTATATAAAAACCTCAACCTAAACTCATTGCCAAAGCAATATTTCTAATTTAAGCTTTTTAAATAAGTTATCTAATATTTATAAAATTATTTTTACTTTAGCACACACACACACACACAACTACACACACAATTTTGTTTATTCATTAGGAAAAACAACATCCAAATGACCAAAGTAAGGGCATTCATTCAGTGCTTTTTTCTTCACAGTGAATTGTCACGCGACATGTAGATAAACAATGTTACCAAAAATAAAAATTACAAACTAAATAAAAAAAAATATTACAGACACAACATGCAACACCCTAAAAAAAACCTAAAGTAGCAGCAGTGACCCAAGCTGTATAACATGAGCACATGAGACTGTCCTGGACAGATGGACAGACACCAGTGCAAACACAAACACAGAACGATCTGTCTGGTTCTCATGGCCACATGTTAATGTTATTCTTGAGCAAAAGCCAACTTTCTCCTCATAATGCTGGTAAACTCACCTGGAGATGTGAACAGCACAAAGACAGTGGGGACATGACCACACAAGCACAACAGGAAGAGCTAAAACAGCACACAATAGAGAAACCAGTCTGATATGACTGACACCTAAGAGTTCGATTCACAACATCTCAACAACATTCAGGAAACAAATGACAGGACATTTGTGTTTAGGATTACTAATACGACTTAACTCGAGAAACCTGTTATCCAAGTCGACATGCAGCCCATTCAGACTACAACCACACTGCAAATAAAACAATGTGTTCTACAACCAAAACAGGTCCTGGGAGGAACAATGTTGGAGTCTAAATGAGTCAGCAAGCATCAGAACGTCCCGTAACATCCAAAACTGCTGTATTATAAGTGCATGAAAGGTCAGCTTAACTATAGGTTAACATACTTAAAGTGATCGAGAATCCAAAAATGAACATTTGCTGTTAATTTACTTACCCTCGGGCCATCCAGTATGTGTGTGGCTCTTTTGTCTTCAGTGGAACAGTGAAGAAGATTTTTAGCTGAAAGCATGGTCCTTGGTGACTCATAAAATGCAAGTCAGTGGATAAAGTCACTTTGAGAGTCAAAAAAGCAGCTACAGGCAAGACCAAATTAATACCCATGTCTGCAACATTATAACCTGTAATCCAGAGCCTCCAAATGGTGCAGAGCGATGTCCAGTTTGCGAATGAATCATTCTTTTTAGTGAACTAGATGAATCAGTTTACCAAATCGGACTGAAATATCTGAAACAGTTTGCGGCTTAAGCAGCACAGATTTACAAGTTACTCAATCAAAACTCACTTTTAGATGTCCGACAGTCACTCCAAGTAGAAATGAGCCAAAATAGTGGCATGTCTGATCCTGTGATGAATGAACTGATTCAGCACTCCAGTTCCTCCAACAGTCCCTGAACGGAGGAAACAGTTGGACTCTAACCAGAGACTGATGAGCAGCTGATATCAGCAGATGAAACCAATGTATATGTAAAAAGCTGAGATGATGAAGACTAGTTTATGCACTTTATACGCTTTAAAACATCCACGTTTCCTGTCATTATTGGGTGCTTTAATAATTTATTTGCATATGCATTATGTCATTGCCTGATTACATAAATGAACTAGTGAACTGAGCCAGTTCATTGAAACGAACAGATCGAATGAAGAATTGTATTTCCCATTTGCCTGAGGCTCTGGATTACAGGGAATAATATTGTAAATAATGTTCAGTTTCTTGCACAGACTGATAGTTTCCCTTCATAAGACCTCAATATATTATCAGGAGCTATGGGTATTAATTTAGTCTTTCCCGATCTGCTTTTTTGACTCTCAAAAACAGGCAGCCGCTGACTTACATTTAATGAATCACCAAGGATCACGGTTTCAGCTAAAATCTTCTTTACTGTTCTACTAAAAATAATAAGTCACCTACATCTTGGATGGCCTGAGGATGAGCAAATTAACAGCAAATGTTCATTTTGGGGTGAACCATCCAACTCAAAATGCCCTCTATGAGTCTGACCTGTGTCTTTATTAGATGCTGCTTAAAGGTTACTTCCAACCTGAGCTGAACAGGAGGAGGGTGAAGGACAAATGAAGGAGTTTGAAACACTTAAGCATCCATAGAGCTGAAGAATGATTGTTCCTGCTGTCTCTGGGCAATCTCACTTACCCAGCATGCAATTCTGTGACATCTGTGAATGTCTTCTCTATTAGAACCTTATGACTAGCCCACAGAGAGAAACACAAAAGCATACTGATAGGGCAAGGCTTAAAAAAAAACACAAACATGCGGTGAAGGAGGGACCCAAGTCATATTCAGAGATACAAATAAATCACAGAGACTTCAGTAAACAGCCTATCAACCACCCAAGACACCCTAGCAACAAACAACAATATTCTAAAAATCCTTCAGAACACCCTAGCAACCACCCAGAACACACTAGCAACAAATAACAACACTCTAAAAACCCCTCAGAACACCCTAGCAACAAACAACATTCTAAAAACCCCTCAGAACACCCTAGCAACAAACAACAATATTCTAAAAATCCTTCAGAACACCCTAGCAACAAACAACATTCTAAAAACCCATCAGAACACCTTAGAAACCACCCAGAACACCCTAGCAACAAACATCAACATTCTAAAAACCCCTCAGAACACCCTAGCAACCAACAAGAGCATTCTAAAAACCCCTAAGAAGATCCTAGTGACCACATAATTACATAACGTTGTGCAACTACTCACACAATACATTCTTAATAAATGTGACTGGAGCCACTGTGCATGAATAAACATCTAAGCTAAATCATAAATAAAAAAGAAATGAAGTGATTGTGTGACTTTAATATGGCTCACTGAGGAGCACTTCAAACAGAGGTGAAAGCGCAGAGCTTTACAGCGTCTGTCCCGGACTGAAACTCCTCAGCGTTGAGAGGCTTTTACTAAATAAAGATCTTATGCAACAGTCGCTGCTGTGAAAGGAATAACACACTGCATTCATCTGCTCCACTGAATTCATTACAACACCAAACGGCTTCAAGAAATACAATTCTTATGAAGACAGAAGTAACGATCATTAAAAATGATGCATTAAAACACATCCTGGATGCTGATTGGTCAACATGGCATTCTTGTGTCGCTAAAACACACAGGCAATCATTCATAAAATAATAAACTTAATATACTGGCAACATAACAAAACCTCCCGTGCCTTATCACTTAAAGTGGATATTTGTTTGATGTTACAAAGCTTGCTTGTATCCTACTCATGTCGACAAATATAAGCAAACCATTCAGAAGTTGATTCCGCTAAAATATCGGTTTTTATGACCAGTGGCCAACGCTTTGGGGAAACCAGGCATTAACGGTTAAATGCTTAAAGTTTAAGTACATTATGAGGTGTACGAGTGTGATACAGACAGAGAGTTACATTTTAGATACAATATTGTCTGTTTCGCCAACAAAAAGCTCTTCAAGCAAAGCTGGATTTGAACATTTTTGCATCTCAGAAATTCGCTCCTGAATGAATGTTTTTGAGCGAATCATTTAAGTCAGTGATTCATTGATCCATTCATGAAGACAATCACTTGCTTTGTTTCTAAATGAATCTGCTGTTTTGAACGAATCGTTTGAGTGAATAATTCAATGAATCACTAATTAAGACAGGGACTTGCTGCCACCTACTGGCTGTTTTAGTGTCATTTATTTATCCATGACAGGCCTAAACCAGCCAAGCACACTCAGCAAAATATTGTTTAATTATCATTATGGAAAAAAAAATCCCCAAGATATCATTTTTTGTCAATATCACACACCCCTAGTATATAATTATGTGTATGTTCTTTGTTTTTGTCTCGTTCTGTCATTAATGAAAGGATGTTTCCAAAAATGATGGCATTCTGTTTGTGCAAAAGCAATAACAGTAGACAAGGACACATGAATTGAAATAATAAGTTAACATTTTTAGACACAAACAGGATGCCATTCACTTAAATATAAAGGTTCTTTATTGGCCTTGGTTCCATGAAGAACCTTTAACATCTATGTCATGTTTTCACGGTCCACAAAATGTACTTTATAGCGGAAAAAGATACTTTAATTTTTTCGAAATCGTCTTTAAACTAAGAAAAAAATAGTTTTTCAAAACACCCTAGCAACCACCAAGAACAACCTAGCAACTACTCAAAATTCAAAACAGTTTTTATCTTGCACTGCATTAAAAAAAAAATCTTTCTTTTAAAGAGTAAACCTGAAATCATCTTTTCTGGAATGAGTAAAGCAAACTATCTGACAGCAGGGCAGCAATCAGTATTTCAGTGGTCTGGATTCATGCAAACACCAGGTCTGTGCGGTCAGTGGTCAGACTGTGATGTAAAGCATTCACTGGCAGATGCAGCCTGAGGCACACTGGGAGTATCCAGCACTGCGGCCCATCCAATTACACTGCGTATCCCACACGGATCACGAGAGCCATTCACAAAGCCACCAGAGCCGCAGCACAGCTCTCACAAATCAGTTTGAATGCTCATTTTGGACAAGTTTAACTCTGAAAACAGATGGGTTCTGCCAGATAAGCACAGCTATGATTTGAACAAATAAATCATATCATCTTGTAGTCCAGCCAACTACTTCATTAAAAGGGTAACTTGCAGTTTAACTACTTTGGAGCTCGACAAACTCAAAGCTGCTGCACCATGAGTTTCACACTGATCATGTGACCAGATCAGATTACACAACACAGACGGAGACCTCACAGGTAAATTCTAAACAAAATTTTGCTGCTTTGGTAAAAGAAGAAAATTTTAAAATAATAATAATAATTATTATTATTATTATTATTATTATTATTATATTAATTTTTGTATTATTAGTTATTTTTAAGTAATAATATTAATATTTGATTGATTTATTATTTTATACATTCAATTTTTATTTGAGTTTAATTTTTAGTCAATTTGTTATGTACTTCTGTAAATTTTATTGCTTTTTAAAAAATTTAATAAAATATATATATATATATATATATATATATATATATATATAAAATTGTTTTTTTTTATTTTTATTTTTTATTTTTGTGGTCAGAATTGTTGGGTAAATATGATCAAAGAAGGCTGTGAAAATAAACCTGCATTATTAATTAAAAAAAATTGACAAAAATCGAACCTTTCATTGAACTAAAACAATTGAAAATGGGGGGAAATTTCATTATGAAAGAAATGTTTATCTCAAATACATGTTGGACACAATTATTGGAACCCCAAGAAATTATTATGAGTAAAATATCTCTGAAGTATATTCCCATTCATATTTACAGTTTTGAGCACACCAGGGTGATTATGAACATGAAATTATCCAGCCATGGCTTCCTGTTTCACAGAAATATAAATATAAGGGAAAACAAAGCCCAAATTCCCTTAATCATCCATCACAATGAGAAAAACCAAAGAATATATTTCTGATGTGCAGCAAAAGATAACTTAGTGAAGTGGCTTTAAGAAAAGAGCTAGAGCAGTGAAAATTCCCATTTCCACCATCAGGGCAATAATTAAGAAATTTCAATCAACTAAAGTGGTTACGAAACTGCCTGGAAGAGGACGTGTGTCTGTATCGTCCTAATGCACGGTGAGGAGGAGAGTTTGAGTGGCTAAAGACTCTTCAAGGATCACAGCTGGAGAATTGCAGAAAATAGTTGAGTCTTGGGGTCAGAAAACCTAAAAAAAATATCAAACAGCATCTACATCATGTTGTTCTGGAGAGTTTCAAGAAAAAAATTCTCCTAGCTCATCCAAGAACAAAATCCAGCATATTCAGTTATCAGACACGACTGGCACTTCAAATGGGACTGGCTTCTATGGTCAGATGAAACTAAAAAATGAGCTTTTTAGCAGCAAACACTCAAGATGGGTTTGGTGAACACAGGGATAAAAAGTACCCCATGTGTACAATGAAATATACTGCTGTATTTGTGATGTTGTGGGCCTATATTTCTGCTGGAGGTCCTGGTCATCTTGTTTAGACACATGGCATCATGGATTCTATCAAATACCAACAGATAAAAAAAAATCAACAAGTGACTGACTCTGTTAGAAATCTTATAATGGGCCATGTTTGGATCTTCCAACCGTATAATAATCAAAACACAAACCTCAAAAACAACACAAAAATGGGTCACTGAGCACAAAACCAAGCTTCTGCTGGCCATTCCAGTCCTCTGACCTGAACCCTGTAGAAAATGAGTGAGGTGAACTGAAGAGAAGAGGCACCGTCATGGAGCTGTGAATCTAAAGGGTCTGGAGTGATTCTGGATGAAGGAATGGTCTCTGATCTCTTGTCAGGTGTTCTCTAACCTCATCAGGCATTATAGGAGAACATTTAGAGCTGTTAAACTGGCAAATGGAGGTTTCCAAAAGTATTGAATAAAAGGATAGCGTTAACTCTTTCCCCGCCATTGACGAGTTTTTACGGCAATCCATGTTCTAGGTATATTACGGTAAGGAAAGCCCTAGCGCATGTCCTGAATGAGTTACGGGACTTCCGGGTCCGAATACTAGACGATTGGCATAAATGGAAGGATCAGAGAAAATGTAGATCTCATATATATATATATATATATATATATATATATATATATATATATATATATATATATATATATATATATATATATATATATATATATATATATATATATATATATATATATATATATATATATATATATATATATATATATATATATATATATATATGTAGATCATGTTTTGACCATTTTGACTCTGATCGGGACGAAGTAGTCAGTGAGACAGATGCCTTTACAGACACAGAAACATCTCTAGTGGTGTATGGACCGATAACCCGTCAATCTGAATGTATGTGTGTGTGTGCGTATGTAAAGTATGTATATGTATGCATGTAGCCTATATGTGTGTGTGTGTTTGTGTGTATAAACGTGTGTGTTTGTCTGTGTCTGTCTGTTCTGTTTATTGAATGCAATTTCAGTTATTCATATAATTATTTACAGGTGAAAGAATATGATATTTGAATGCATTTTGCTTGCTTTGTCCAAAATGTTGTATTTCTGATGAAACCTATGTGCATTCAAGTGGTGATAAAATATGAACACATGAAGATATAATAAAATAGTTTTTTTAATTAAAAGCAGAGGCTTGGTTCTTTATTTTGATATATAATATGTTCATATATTCATAGCAGAAAATATTCTGAGGGCTGTCAAATTTAGGTAAAAATCATCAAAAATGCTGGCGGTGGCTGGCAACTTTTTTTTTTTTTAAACGCTGGCGGGGAAAGAGTTAATTGTGGCCAATGTTTATTAGAGAAAAATATTTATTTTATAATTATATTTTCCACCATTTTAAATTATTATTCTCCAATGAAAGGTTAGATTTTTGTGATTTAAAAAAAAAAAAAAAGATCAAAAGGATTAACAATGCAGATTTATTTTCATAGCCTTATTTGATCATATTTACCAAGGGTACCAACCATTCTGACCCCGTGTGTGTGTATATATATATTTTAAAACCATTATTATATGTATTTACTTGCTATTTAATTATTATTTTCTTATTTGCCATTTCATATATGATTATTATATTTAAATGACAAGAAAATAATAATAATAAATACGCAAATAAATAAATAAATGCATGGCATGAAGAAGCACTACTTCACTTCAAGGATACAAAAATAGAAACAGACTTTTTCATGCGCACTTCTTGGATAACATGATATTAGTTTGAACACAGTCCAGCAGACAGAACAAGAGCAGCACAAAGCCAGCGTGACTCACCAAAAGCCCTTGAAAGCTTCATAAATATCCAGTTGGACTGCATATGAGAGCAGCTTTGTGTCTTCTGTCTGGACGCACAGCTGGCTGAGAACCTGCAGACAGCATCCAGACATGGGTTAGTAAAGCCCACTAACCAGCAGTCTGCAGTAAACCAGCCACACACACACACACACGCTTTGCATTGCTTGCCGCAAATGGTTAGTTAACATGTTGTCTCAACACATTCTCAATGACAGGAGTGAAAACTGTGCTTGACACACAAGTTGACAAAACTCAGCAAAAAAAAAAAAAAAAAAAAAAGTCTTGTCATCCTAGTTTGAATTGGCATATTCAAATAAACATATGCACAGGCAAGAACTTCTTTAAAGCAATAGCTTGTCATTATATTACACTTTTGTTGTGTTTTTGGCCTGTTATGAAGCATGCATCATGGGAGTATAAATGTCATTTTGTTGCATGGAAAACAGAGGCTCAGACATGCTGTCCAACACCTAATTATTATTATTATCATCATCATTTAAAAAATAAAAATGTGAATTTAAATAAAATCAAATAGAAATATTTGATCAAAAATTAAATGAAAATTAGGAATGTTGCCTTGGCAACTAACTGATAAAGCACTAAAATTGCTAACTGGAAATAAATTAAAACTGAATTTAAACCTAAATCGTAACATTAAAAATTGTCAAAAACACAAAGTGACTAAAGATTAAAGAATAAAAAAGAATAATATATATATATATATATATATATATATATATATATATATTCATTAATTTTGTTTACCTATAACAGTATATAATACTAAAATGACACTATACAGTATACAAATTAAAAAAAGACAAAAGCACATAAAATGTCTAAATATTAAAGTAATAAAGTGAAAATGTAAAGTCTAAAAATATTAGATAGATAGATAGATAGATAGATAGATAGATAGATAGATAGATAGATAGATAGATAGATAGATAGATAGATAGATAGATAGATAGAGTTCACAAGCATGTTATTTTAAAGTCATGGTATTTTAACATGGTACCATGTGAGAAACATGGTAATACTGTGGTGCTTTGGCTATTTTAACATGATGGTAAGGACTGCAATATCCCCTCCTGAAAGTCAGAGCAAAAGAGAGAGTTTGTGAAGCTCATAACGAGATTCAGTGACCCCAGTGAAAGTGAACGGGACACCAGGAAGCTCAGTTGTGTAACAGTCATCCATCAGCTCTCTGCCCACCAGCAGGTTCACATTTAGACATCACATACTCAACACTGATGTCAGGAAACCGCACAGCTGCAGCTATACAACTACAGTCATGCACATATGATCGATTACATACAACTTATGGATCATACACCAGCAACTGTCAACATCATCTGCACCAGGGACGTTAACCACTAACATTTAATACCCGTGACATACATTCAAAGCCTTAATGCAGCCTATAGCTGCTGATGGGAACTATTGCATCCGTGAACATTAATGAAGCGCGTAGACATAAATCAAAATACCGCAGTGATTACGTGACCAATCAGCTGCTAATATCGCACAGAGCTGCAGATGCGTGAAGAGTCGGATGTAAATGATGACACGCACAGAACATCAATCAAACGATCAAAGGAGCCGCCGCCGAGCAAAAGCAACATTGTAAACACACTCACCCTGACGTGCGCGTTCCTGTGTTTATTTCTCTCTGTCAGAGATGATGATGATGATGATGTTGTGCTGCTGCTGCTGCTGCTCTGATCGGGTTCTGCACTTCAGCCGCTCTTTTAATGCGCCTTTAAAGGCGAATTCTCTCTGACAGACGCGAGCCGCTTCCGTCGACGGATAAGGAGCTTCATTTACATATGAGGGCGGGGTTTAGAATTTAAAGGTAACCCCATCAGCCTCCACCTGACTGCTGAGGTCCCACAGACAGACAGACAAATAAGACTCAATGTGTAATTATGTACAAAACAAATAGTACGCTATGTATAGTATACAACAGGGTTGGATTGTAAAAATGTATACCGAAAAAGCAAATATTGCATTATGAGAATTGATAAAGTTAACTGAAATAAAGCTGAAATAAAAATAAACTTATATAGTACTATTTAAAAAAAAAAAAAAAAAAAACACACAAAAGCATGTAACAAAATTTCCAAATAAATAAGTTAATTAAATGGAAAAATAAATTTCAAATTTTATAACTAATTTTGTTAATTGAAATAAAGATGAAATAAAATATAAAAATGATTAAAACTTTAAATGTCGTCTTGGCTAACTGAAATTAGTTTAAGATAAAGCACTAAAATTACTAACTGGAAATAAAAACAAAAACTGAACTAAAATTCAAACTATGCAGAAGTATAAATATATAAATAAATAAATAAAAATGGCAAAAGCACATAAATTAAAATATAATCTACAATTAAAATGAAAACTGAAAATAGATAAAAATCATAACTAAATCGACATATTATTTTGAATATGTGAAATATTTGATAACAATATGCAAATGAACTAAAATTATAAACATATATTGCAAATATATTTATATAAACTAATAAAAATGAGAAAAGCACAGAAAACGTGACTAAAAATAAATATATAATACACACAAAATATAATAATCATTTATTTGCATTAATTTATATTTACATTTATTTATTTAAAAAATGTACATTATTCTACTCACTCACTACGCATCTCATACAGTGCAGAATAATAACTATGATCAATATATCGCCTTCAGTAAAGCTCTGGCCTGTGTGTGCCACCCCATCAGCTGTCAATCAAACACAGGATGTGATTATGATGTCTCAAAATGATCAATATCATTCCCACTTCACCAACATGTATGTGAGTGCATTTGTGTGTTTTATGTTAGTATGGCCTGCATATGTGTGTATTTTATTGTACAATATATATTCAGTCTTGACAATTTATTGATTAGTGAATATATCAGTCCTGTTAGAAATCAAAATGAACTTGATTTGAACTGATATTCAGCTCAGTGGTGAGGTTAAAGCGCATGTTTCAGTGTGAGTCAGTGCTGGGATACAGAGGGGAAGCTGACAGCACCATGTGGAAGTGTTGGGTATAATACATTCATAAGAATAACAAGCAGTGGGAAATCTCACAAAACACTTCCTGTTTGAGCGTATCGCTGGTTCAATCACGCCATCTCTGTTGAGAACAGCACGTCAAAGCCTGTCGCAGGCCATTCTGCTGCCTGTGACCTCTGACAGGAGATAACATATCCATCAACATATCAGTCCGCAAACAAAGCTCCTGTTTAAATGAACCGTCTCCTAGAGGTCTGGAAACGGGTTCTGATCACGACTGTGTGCGTTTCACACGCTGAAGTCAACAAGTAACTACTGAATAGCTTTACAGAGGTCGAACCCAGAGGAAAAAGACTTGAAGTTCTTATTGTAGTGTAAGTCAACCCTATTTGAATCATTATTCACTTATAACAACAGCAGTTTAAATACCTAAAGAGTTTACAAAAGAAAAGAAAAAAAAACTAATAAAAATGGCAAAAGCACACAACAAAGGGACTAAAAAATTTACCAAAATAAACAAAAAAATGTTTTTAAAATAGTATGCTAAAACATAAAAACTAAAAACTAAATCAAAACATTAATATTATATTACAAAATTTAAATTAAAAACTATTTTCTAATAATACACTAATAAAATATAAGTATAATATACTTTATCAAAAATCACAAATTATTTGGGAAAATATTATAGTGTCTGGGAATATGATTCCCATCACACCATTTTGTAATACATTATATTTCTGTTATTGTTATCAATATTTTAATGTTTTCAATGCGTATATATATATATATGATATATGATGCAATATATATATGAAATTGCGTTTATGCTCATCAGAGAGACAAGTTTATAACAAAAATATTTTTTTATGTGTACAATAGACATTCAATATTGACCCTGAAGTGGGTTTAAGTGTTTGCCTTATTTGAAAACTAAATAAAGATCAAAGGATATTTAAGAAAACATTTATATTTGCTCTTAATATATGCTTATTTCTTTCTGGAAGACAAATGTTTGACTTAGTTGATCTTGTTTAGTTTAGTCACTAGTTTAGTCTTCGCCCTGGGGGTCATTTGTTGTTTTTATTGTCGGAGTGTGAGGAATAAATCAAGCTGTTGTAATAAAGGCTCGAGGGAGATGTTGTTTCGGCCCTGGAGGGCTGATGGATGTCTGGAGGAAGACGGGTCATCCAGCAGCGCGACACAAACAGGCCCGCGTGTTCCGCTCCGCTCGCTGGAAGCCATTGTGTGGATAAACTCTGAGCGGTGGAGAGCAGTCGATCTGCTGCGGTGGGAGAGCGCGGGGCCCCCGCGTCCTGGCTGAGCTCCAGACCGCTATTGTTCGTCCGTGTGAAGTGTGTGATTATCTGGAGTCTCTGTTTCTCTTCCTTCACTTTCACACCCGGCGGAACCATTAAAGAGGCTCCACCAATCACGGCGCATTTGTATTCGCGGGCCGCGGCCCTCACTGGAGGCCCCTAAGAGCGTAAAATTACACAGAATTTGTTAGTTGTCTTGAAAGAAATGTATGTTAAGAAATATTTAAGGGGTGTTTACACGACACTGGAAAACTTTTTTCTGTGTTTTGGCTGTTCATTTACACGACAACAGATTTTCTGGGAGCCTGAAAACAGGTTTCAAAGGGTATTGCCCAAAACAAATTTCCCTTATGAGGAAGAAACAAACTGAAGATTGAGACTGAGTAAAGATTGATCATTTACATGACAACAATGTGCTAAAAACAGGTAACCTTTGCTCTTGCGGTTTTTGCGTACAGACGGCATTGTCGACACGATTGGATCCACAAAATTGACTAAAAAGTAGCATTACACTTGTAAACAAACACTATGCGAACACGTAATACGCATGCGCACAATATCACCGTTTTCACAAAATTCACGGTTTTGTAAAATTCTATTTTAAAAACTAGCATTTTGAAACGTGTTTTTAAAAGTTTGCATTTTCAGGCCCCCAAAGAACGACCAAAATGCATAAAAATGCATAAAAAGTTTTTCATTATTAACAGTGTTGTGTAAACCCCCTGAATTTGTTGATATTCTTGAAATAAATGTCTCTTTTAAGAGGGTGGTTACACAACACCATTTTCAACTAAAAATGAAAACTTTTTATGCATTTTGGCTGTTCGTTTAGGACTGTGCCGTACTGGGAGCCTGAAAAAAATCTCTGTGTAAACTACAAAAAAGTGAATTTGTGAAAATGGTGACATCATGCACATGCGTAATATGTGTTCGGTCTATAGGTCCCTAGTTTTTCATTTCAAACAGTGTGTTCAAAATCGTTTGATTAGGTAGGGCCTACACCATTTGAGTTTGAACTTACTTTGCAACCGTTCTATATAGTATGAATATGGATAGTATGAAATTCTTATGTACTACATCCGCCATATTGTCACTGTCATGTGACCTACCAGCATCAGTTGCCTTGCTTCACTGCCATTCATAAATCCCCTCCCATGGCCTTGTGGGACAGTAAAGAGTGCATCAGATATGCTCTTCAGAATCTCACCGAAAGTAGTAGATCATTCAGGTACTTTTTGCCTATACAGTTTTCCAAATACTACGAATTTGGACATGCAATAAATTCATGTTTGATTTTGGATAGAGTGAAAGTGACATCGCCAACTACTGGCCTGACATAGTGTTTTGTACATTTGCCTAAAAGAACATCAAATTCTCTATGATTGACTTTTTAATTAGTGGTTGATTGCTCTTTTGAAACAGTGTTAAGACAAAATACTTATTCTGTTCACATGGTCTGCTTTAACCGGGATAAGAGCCCTTCTGATTCAGTTCCAAGAAAAAACAAGAAGGAATCGTTTTGTCCCCTGAGCGTGTCTTTGCTTGAGTAAATCTGCGGCATTATTGTAACCTCATTAAAAAGGCTCAAAATGAGCTCAGGAGAACAAAACACACAATCGAAATAAAGGAAGGAAATAACATGTAAATAAACACGTTTCTAGGGTGATTATTGAATACTTCAACATTTACGTAACGCATTTTTTCCAAATGTTTGCAAGAAAATGTTAACTGTTTGATATGATACATTTTGTTTTGCAAGCAATTAAACAGCTTTTACACAATGCAGACATGCTTATTGTGTTGGGGTCATTTTGGCAATGCTCAAAATACTGATTAAATAATTTATTTCTTGTTGAAATTAGGTAACTGTTTAACATTTAGGTTCATGAATGTGCATGCAAAGTTGAATTTTGGAAAGGCTGTACAAATTTGGGGTTTGCCAAAAATCAACACTTTGAAAAACACTAAAAACAGAAAACCTTTACTGTAGCTAGTTGAAGACCAATAAGAACATAAGAAGTCTATTTACCCTCATAAGGGTTTGAGAAAAGCCAACATTATTTACACTAAGTACAAATAATATTAGATAATATTTTTACTTACATTTACATATTTACTTCTAAGTGTGCAAATAGTCACTACAATTAATTACGAATATCCAAAATATCATTATTTATTTAGGCTATTTTATTTGTTTGTGTCTGTATGAATTCTGCACATTAAAATATGGGTGAAATTGACCCCTAACACGATAGAAATAACACAATAAAATTTCTCACATATTTAATATTTTTAGTCTCTGACAGTTTTACGGAAGGAACAGAGGAAGCGTGCGGATCCACCTGCAGAGTTTTATTCATTAGCATGGTCAAAACAGGCGTGGGCAATGCAAAGCAAACAGACATAGATGTGGTAAGACAAGAGTAATCCTAGGGCAAGCGTTGGACTTCGATCGGCGAACAATATCCAACGGGGCAAGGCAAAGAGAGTTAATCCAGGTACACAGCTATAGTCCAGGCAGTCCAGAGTGACATGCAACAGTCTGTGTAGTGTGACAGTCAATGTAACAGAAGAGCGAACTTTGGTGGCAAGCAGATGGAAGTCCATGGACGGGATTCGTGACATAGCAAAATAATTTGAAACCTAAATAAATTGTATGTACAATTGTGCTATGGATGATAGAATGGAATAGAATGTAATAGAAGGAGATGCAGGGATGTACTGTGATGGAGGTGGTAACAAATAAATAAGATTATTGCACATTGTTATTGCATAATGGGAGGGGGGGGGGGGGCATTTAACTGTTCATAAGTTGGATTGCCTGGGGGAAAAAACTGTTCTTGTGCCTAGCTGTCCTGGTAATTGGGGCTCTGTGGCAAAAGTTCAAAAAGGGGATGACTTGGATGTGAGGTATCCAGAGTGATTTTCTAAGCCCTTTTCCTGTATACAGTTCTTGAAAGGTGGGCAGGGGGGCACCGATAATCTATTCAGCAGTCCGAACCTTTCTCTGTAGTCTTCTGATCCCTGATTTTGTAGCTGAGCCAAACCAGACAGTTATTGAAGTGCACAGGACAGACTCAGTGATGCCTGAGTAGAACTATTTCAGCAGCTCCTGTGGCAGGTTAAACTTCCTGAGCTGGCGAAGGAAGTACAACCTTTGTTGGGCTTTTTTTTTTACAATGGAGTTGATGTGACTGTTCCAATTCAGGTCCTGAGAGATGATGGATCCCAGGAACTTGAATGTCTCCACTGCAGTCACAGTGCTGTCTATGATGGTGAGTGGGGAGAGTGCAGGGGGGTTTCTCCTGTGTTTGATTTGAAACGGCACTGAGCAGAATGATCAGTGTATGACATCAAACTACAGCGAGAGCGATTCGAAAGCATAATAATGCATCTGCTCTCTTATTGCTCTCGCGATACTTTGATGTCATACACTGATCATTCTGCGCAGCGCAGCTTCAAGTCGAACACACCTAATATAATCCAGGAGGGCGGTGGAGCGGAGGTGGAACAGGGGGAGAGACGGAGGGCCAGGTCCACATGGAAGTGAAGAGACTGGGAACTGAGGCAAAGCCGGCAGAGCAGGGCACCTAGGCGGAACCGGCGAAGCAGGAAGCCAGGGCAGAGCAGAGAACCACGATGATGCCGGCGAAGCAGGAAGACAGGGCGGTACTGATGGAGCAGACAAAGCAGAAGACCACCAGCGCTGGACAGAAGACCACCAGAGCAGGACAGACCACCTAACCCAGGAGGAACGGAAGACCATGGCAGGGACTGAGACCTAGGGAACACTGATACACGAGACAGACAGAGCATTTATGGTCCCAAGGACCAATGAAGGCAACATAGTGGGTCTTCTTGGTTATGACAGATTGGGCTGACAGTTCATAATTATTGGCATAAATAGGAGCGGGATTGGCAGACAGTTCATACATTAACTCACAAACAAAAAATGACAAGGCAGATAGTTCACAATGAGACACATTTGAGAAAACTGGGCAGGTAGCATTTCAGCATTAGCCTCAGTGACTAGACCTGGTGAAGCAGACAGTTCAAACTCAGATACACTTGGAAGAACTGAACAGACAGATAACTCATAATTCGAATCACTGAGTGAAACTGGTAGAAACAGGGTTACCGGGGCAAAGGTGAAATGCATCTCTAATTTCTGAGCTCATGACAGACAGGATCGAGCGTTCAGAGGAGGGTTCCCTGGATGTGACAGACAGTTCAGGCTCTGAGACATTTGGGGAAATTGGACAGACTGACGGTTCTTAACTCAATTCACAGACTGAATCCGGCAGCACAGACACTTTGAAACCAGACACACTTGGCAAGAATAAACATACAGATGATTCACCATCAGGCTCATTGACTGAAACTCAACTGGTAGAAATTTCATGAACAAAATCTGAAACTGGAAAGGCTAGCAGTTCACACTCAGGGTCATTGGCGGAAACTAGACAGACAGGAACATCATCATGAGACATATTGACACACAATTCAGAATCACGTGCATTGACTGGAACTGGACTGCCTAGACAGACGGTTTAAAAGTAGATTCACTGACTGAGATTGGCAAGACGGATGATTCTACAGACATATTTGTGGAGACAAAACAGATAGAGAGTTCATATTTAGATTCATTGACTGGGACTGGCAATACAGGGAGTTCACAAACAGCCTCCTCGGCTGTGACAGATAAGGCTGAGAGTCTAAAGGCAGCTTCTTCAGCTGGGTCGGAACAAGACAAAAGTTCATGATTGGCCCCTATGGCCAGGTCAGGACAGGGAAAGACTTCACAGGTGGCCTCCTTGGCCTATGTACACATGAAGGCTTGATGAGTTATTTACAGATAAGTACTGGGGTGTGTTATGTGTTGTTCAGGTGGGATATGGCCTGGTGGAAAAAAGACTCAGCATCAGTCCAGGCAGGGATATATTCCATATTCCATATATAATAGTCCAGGCAGGAGCGAACAGAGTCCGAAAGAGCAAGGCAAAGGGTAAATCCAGGATACAGGCTAGAATCAAAACACGGGAAACAACGGGCAAGGCATGACTATGACAACTAAGACAGGCTCTGTAAAGCTATCACAGTGATAGAGGCTGAACAATACTTGATGATCTGAAAGAGGAAGTCCAAGGATTATAAAGCGTATCTGATTGGATTCTGATTGTGTGTGTAATCAGTGCAATGGATGTTAAACAATAAATAGAATCTTTAGTGTTTTTCATAGTGTCAGTTTTTGTCAAATTGCATTGGAACCAATGTGGGGTCAAACTGACCCCCAAAAACAAAAGTTGTACCCAGTTTTCAGCACAACATGAGTGTGATGCATTACTGTGGCAGTTGCAAAAGGGAAGATTTTTTGTGACTAAAGATTAAAAATGTTGTTTTCTCATTAATAGCTACTGTAGAGCGAATGAGTTGCACAAGCATACCAAAGATTTGGAAGATGAACTCACCTGAACGTTTTGGACACAGTGAAAGAGTTGTTTTTCTGATGCATTACTGTGTCAGTAACAAACCTCAAATTAAATTAAATCAGATGCGTTGCTCTACTGTGACAGCAGTTGATCTGAACGAGAAAACAGACAGTAGAAGACGGAAGAAAATGACAAACATTGGCATAAATTGTTTTAAAACAAGCATTGGTTTGGTTTGCCGTGGTGGTTGATGGTCTGTTTCCATCACAGTGGATTTGAGTGGGGATGGCGGGATTATTTTTGATGTGTCAGAATGTCTTTCAATAAACTATTAAACTGCATAAAACAGAAATATTTTTTTTGGCACCTTGACATTTCTTCACATCAGCATTTCCACTGACTTTGACAGATGCACTTTGGATTAAGTGAGTTTTTGCACAGTTTGCCAGCAAATTAGTGTTGAACATTTTATAAACTGTGACGGATGAAAGAGAGCTTGTGTTTGCTCAAGGTTTTTGCAATAAAAGGTTCTCTTTTATGGAATAACAAGACAAATGACATATATGACTATCCACATAATTGCTGTAAACAGACAGAATATGATTTATGAAGCATTCAGCATGTGCAAAACATTTAATGAAGGGAGAAAAACTTACCAGATACTGAATCCGCATGAGTCAGGCCCATAGGTCAGACGTTTTGTAACAGAAAACGTGTTTTCTAATAAGTCTACAAAAGATGATTTCATATCTGAAAGTACGGAGAAACAATAAAGGTAAATTTTGCATGCACAAATTCACGTTTTTAGAAAGTGTGAGTGGAGCCTGTGCAAAGGAACGCATATTAACCTGTGAAAACAATTGTGTTAGAGGTCATAACAGTTTAAACAGTACTATATACTAGCACACTTTAAATGACTCACCTGTGACACAGTGACACACAAAATACTTCAAGAATTTATGAGCAAAACAAAAAAGTCTGAAAACTTTCAACCTGCAAGAAGGATTCATCAGTTCACGTACATTAAATAATAAACATTTTGCTAATGGTTTACTACAAGGTCCCATTAGTCCAACTAGCAACCCGTCTGTTACTGTATTCTTTCATCTTTATTAATGATAGTAAAAAATAAACTGTTCATTGTTAATCCATGGCCCATTAAATAATAAATGTATTAATAATAAATGAATTTATATTCAGTAATAAATTAATATAAATTAGATTTAAAAATGGGCTTTAAAATAAAAATAAACTTAAAAAATAAAAATGAACTTAAAGGTCAATGATACATTAGTAAATGTTGAAATTAACAATAACTATTAAGTATTTTTAATTGTTAAATAATGTAGTTTTAACAAATGGAGGCTTATTATAAAGTGTTACCAATATCTCAAAGTTGTAAACTATGTCTGAAAAGCATGTTTGAAAACTAAAAGTTGTAAAAAGTATGTATCTGTTTACTTAATATGACTTCTACATGATCTAATATATATATATATATATATACAGTCAAACCCAAATTTATTCAGACACCTTCATCATTTCTCGCATTATCAGTTTATTTGCTTCAGTTTAGCAATAAAATATGACAAAAACTCAGAATTAAACTGTGTCAGAAAAAAATCATCATGACAATATCAACTAACTTTGATAGAAAGGTATGTAACGGATTACAATCAACCAAATATTATTCAGCTGTTAAATTTAAGTACACAATTAGATAATACCAATTTAGGTCAAGCAATGCTTAATTTTGTTCAGTCTGTGGTGTAAAAAGGTGCATTAGCCAAAAAAAAAACAAAAAAAAACACATGGCACTTGAGCAAATCATGGTGAGGACAAAGTGTCTGAATAATTTTTGGTCCCAGATTTGTATCAGTTTTACTGCATAAAGATTTTTTAAGCATGATATGTCACAGTTAACTTTATTTTGCTATCCTCACTTACATTAATGAACTATAGGCCCGGTTTCACAGACAGGGCTTAGACTAAACCAGGATTAGGCCATTGTTCAATTAGGACATTTAAGTAATTTTTATAAGCATACCTTAGAAAAAAACATTACTAGTGTGCATCTTGAGACAAAAAAAAGGCACTGATATATTTTAAGATCAGTCAGTGCAAGTTTCTTTCAGTTGAAACAGCTCAGAATTACATTTTAGTCTAGGACTAGGCTTAAGCCTTGTTTGTGAAACCGGGGGATAGTGTCCTGCACCCACTATTAAAAAAAAATATCAAAAATTATATCTGGTGTCTGAATAATTGTTTTTAGTTTGACTGCATATAAGTTTAGTTTTTAGTTTGACTGCTTTGATATAGTTTTCCAGTGAGTTTATTTGAGATGGAATCACATATTCCTCCCTCCTTATGAGGCCTACACACCCTCAGTATTCAGCATAAGCTATAATTCATCATCTACACTGGAGATCACAGTGTAAACAGTCCCCTTAAATGTTTTTATTAAAACTTTGCACTCAGACCTGATGTCCATGTTGTTCAGAGATGAAAACCGCTGATGTGATTTCCTCATTTCTGCCGTGGAGCTGCTGAGGTGAGCTTTAGCAGGACTCTGAGTCTGAGCTAAACTACTGATCCACGGAGGAAGACCCGCCTGTGCTGAGTCTCCTGACCGGCCTGAGGGGTGCGAAACAGCCTCTGACCAGCACTAAACACCCAACTCATGTGAGAGAGGAGGAATGGGTCAGGATCTGAAGCGTGGGAATGAACAGAAATATCAGCTGTGTGAGGAAAATCACTCTTATTTCATCTCCACTTCAATCCTGATTCATAAAACAGAGTCGACTGATTTAATGCTCTCATTAGCACAGTGTTATGAGGTAAGAAATACACTTGAGAAACTATATATATATTAACGGGTTCAACTTTAAAAACAAACAATAAATAAGTCGAGTTTAAAAACAAGACATTGACAGATAACTAGGATGCTAATTATTGTGTTTATTAGTGATGTTCGTACATTATTTGACACAAGTATTTACATTATTTAGAAAGCCAACTTTATAGCCTTGGTCCACAAATCATTTGTACATTATTTACATTTTGAAGGAAATTATGCCCTCTTGTGATAAATGTAATGTCTCACAGTCAAACAGATGTTTACTTTTTAAGAACTGAAACAAATGTTAATTAACAATACAAAATTTCATATATTTTTTGTTAAAAAAAAAAAAAAAAAGACATAAAAAAAAAAACTGAGACATGAATACATTATAAAATGTGTTATATATTGTAAAAATAATTTGTCAATGTATATAATTTAAAAATATTTATATATTTAAAATTCTTGCACTCTTTTTTATCACTTTATTTCCAATAGTTTCTACAATTTAAAATAATAGTCATCAATACTATGACTTAACAGTGGAATTATAAAGAATTATAGCTATAAAACAGTCTCAGAAATCGGTTATTTTCCTGAAACAAAAACATATATATATATATATGAGTAAACGATTTCTGCAGAGATTCTGTTCTGGACAGACATCCACAAGTGGTTTAAACAGATCATAAAAAGAGGTTTATCTTCAGTTGTAAAGATGTTTATGTGTAAAGTGGTTTCCAGCGTGTGCAGATCTCTGTAAGTGTGTCAGGGGCTCAGCGTGGTCTTCACACATAAACAAATGAGCCAACACCTTCATTAAATCACATGTGGAGCAAAATAAACCTCTCCGTGTACGGTATGAGAGCCCATCATACAACAAACAACTGCTATTAAAATGGTATGTAGACTAGCGGCTCGGCCCACGTCACTTCCACGTATGCATTACTGTCTGATGACACACATTATATTCGTTAAGAGCAGGGAAAATATGTCAGAGGATCATGCTCAGATATGTTTCTTTCATACTCAGAAGAGATCTCAATTAATATTTGTCTTAATATATGACAAACAAGTCATTAGTTGGAATACAGTGATAATATAATAGTATACAAATGTGGATAGCAAAGTTTTTGTAAAATCTGATCTCTTTGGACACTTTAGAACAGTGTATAAATTCCATGACCTATTTACCTAAATAAGCCTCTGATGTCCCCAGAGTGTGTATGTGAAGTTTTAGCTCAAAATACCAGACATATAATTTTTTATAGCTGGTCAAAATTGCCACTTTTAGGGTGTGAGCTCTGTATTTGAGTGTGTTGCTTTAATGCTCCCGCATTAGTAGTGCTAGCCGTTGTAAATAAACATTCCACAATTAGTACAAGCCTGTTATCTTTACAGAAAACGTACTCCGTTTCAAAGTCAGTCATCTGATTGTACTGTGCATAATAAATTTGCATTTATGAATTGCACAGAGAGCACATTGCGATAAAAATAACAACATAGCTGGTCTCATGGTGCATGGTATGCTATCAGAAACTTTATAAGTCCCACTCGTGGTTATGAGCTCAACAAACTCAAGTGATCGACTCACATTGCTTTCATATGCAACTTTTAACTACCACATTCCTATTCACGATCATTCATAGGCAGCACCAGTGAAAACAGACAGAGACAATGGTAGCTTTAGCATCATTAGCATTATAGAATGCCAAGAAGCTCTTTCAGAAGGGCAATTTGAAAACAAACGCGTGATACTTACTTTGTTTGGAGCTGACGTTCGCACACAAATTGTTGGTATTGATTTCTACATGTATTGGGGATTTTTACCAATTTATTTCAGGGACATTTCCTCAGACAATGAAACTTAACTACAGTGTCCTCAGTGGCTCAGATGGAGGGAGTCTATGGAGACTCATATGTTTGTTAGTGCATCCCAAAACACAACACTTACAATGCCTCTTTGGCGCTGACATTGTATATCTCCAGCAGCTACAGTAATCAGTAACGTTAATGGCAGAGGCGGACCGCAGCTTCTCACTCAGGGCTGTGTCTATGCTTATAGGGCAGTGTCACTAATTGGCGGGACTTTTTCCCCTTGGTGACGTGAACAGAGGGAGAATCTGAAACAGCTCGGTCTGAGAGACTGTTTATGATTTTTTTTAGATTATAAATAAATGAGTGGGTGAATTTTTAACATTATAGGCTGGTAGTTTTCACACACTGCAGCCACACAACTGTGTTCAAACACCTTATAAAAGTGATTTTTGCGTAATAGGTCCCCTTTAAATAATTTGAACGTGTTAAACTGAAAAAATTAATCGCCTGCGTTAACGTCCTAATTTTGACAGCACTAATATATATATATGTATATTTAAGAGTGTGTGTACTTGTTTCTTTGACATTTCTCATTGCTAAAGATTTCCATGTTTTTAGTGTTGTATTTCAGGCAGGAATGTCTCTGGTTGGCAGTATGTAGGGTGTGAGAGTGAGTGTTGCGACGTTGTATGCGATGGCTGTTGGTGTTCCTGAAGCTTTGCTGTGCCGGTTTCCCTTGATGGCCATCGGATGCTCTCTGAATCTCTTCTGTTCTCTCCGCAATGTAGAGCGGAAACTATCGGGCACGAAGCAGTAAACCACAGGATCCAGGCAGCTGTTCAGACTGCTGAGCGTGATGGTCACGTGATACGCCACAACATGCTGCTCTCTGCTGCCCCCTAGCTGGAAATACACCATGGCCTCGCGCACATGGTACGGCGTGAAGCACACAGTGAACACCAGCAGCACGGCGACGAGCAGCCGGACGGCGCGGGCACGCCGACCCAGACTCTGCGGCATGAGCCGGCCGTCTGCAAGCGCGCAGGCCACGCGGACCGTAAACGTCGCGATCACTAGCAGCGGCAGGACGAACTCCAAAACGGTGATCGCAAAAAGCACAGCGACGTGACAGCAAGACGCTTCGTTAAACTCCAGCGCAGACGTCTGAAGGGAGTACGTGACCACAACGGCGAACAGCCAGATGCAAATGCTCACACTTTTCGCAACCGCCGGGCTCCGCCAACGGCTTCCCGCTGAACGCACCACCGCCATATAGCGATCCACACAGATGCTGGTGAGAAACAAAATGCTGCAGTACATGTTGACGAAGTAGCTAAACGTATGCACATAGAAACATGCCACGCAGTCGCCGCCGCTGTGGTAGAGCGCGATGCGAGCCGGGAGCGACAGTGCCACCAGCAGGTCGGCCACCGCCAGGTTTATGGTGTAAATGGCCGGCGTGCTCCGAGAGCGGCTGCGCTGGCAGAACACGTACAGGGCCAGGCTGTTCAGGACCACGCCAACCACAAACATGAGCGAGTTCACCACCATCAGCGCGATCCACAGCACCGAGAACTCCTGGTACAGCGACTCGTCCAGGTGCGCCAGCCTCTTCAGGTACGGCACCCCCAGCGGATGGAGGCTGGTGTTGATGGGAGACTCAGATGTGATGTTTGAATGTCCTTCGAGGAAGATCTCCATGACTAGAACATAGAAAATAGATTTATAATAAAAGAGAATTATATAATAATATAAACAAGTCTTCAATCTTCAATCTCTTCAATCAGCGGCTCTAAACCCAGAAGCGCATATACTTACTCGCCAGCAACCCGCCAAAATAAAAGCTCGCTGATTTTACGTTTGAAAATGATGAAATTCAAATAATTATAATAAACATTATTAGCATTTTATTTTTAAGTTTACTATAAAATAATTTTATTTGAATGTAATATTCCCTTTTTATTTTAAAATAAAATAGTATTATCACACTTGATTATTTAATTTATTATTATTATTAAAAAAAAACTAAATAAAGTGCAATAATATTATTATCGATTAATCATTTCATTTGACAGCACAATAATTAACATAATAATTATACACTTAAATACAATAATTACAAATTATTTAAAATACACATAATTTGGTTAAATTAATAAACAACTATATTTCTAACTATAATAACATAATAACAAATACATACATGTATATATACAGTGGTGTGAAAAAGTGTTGGCCCCCTTCCTGATTTTTTTATTTTTTTGCATGTTTGTCACACTTTAATGTTTCAGATCATCAAACAAATTTAAATATTAATCAAAGATAACACAAGTAAACACAACATGCAGTTTTTAAATGAAGTTTTTTCTTATGAAGGGAAAACAAAATCCAAACCCACATGGCCCTGTGTGAAAAAGTGCTTGCCCCCTAAACCTAATAACTGGTTGGGCCACCCTTAGCAGCAACAACTGCAATCAAGCATTTGTGATAACTTGCAATGAGTCTGTTACAGCTCTGTGGAGGAATTTTGGCCCACTCATCTTAGCAGAATTGTTGTAATTCAGCCACATTGGAGGGTTTGAGCATGAACCGCCTTTTTAAGGTCATGCCACAGCATCTCAATAGGATTCAGGTCAGGACTTTGACTAGGCCACTCCAAAGTCTTCATTTTGTTTCTCTTCAGCCATTCAGAGGTGGATTTGCTGGTGTGTTTTGAATCATTGTCCTGCTGCAGAACCCAAGTTCGCTTCAGCTTGAGGTCACGAACAGATGGCCGGACATTGTCCTTCAGGATTTTTTGGTAGACAGCTGAATTCATGGTTCATTTATCACAGCAAGTCTTCCAGGTCCTGAAGAAGCAAAACAGCCCCAGACCATCACACTACCACCACCATATTTTACTGTTGGTATGATGTTCTTTTTCTGAAATGCTGTTACTTTTACGCCAGATGTAATGGGACACACACCTTCCAAAAAGTTCAACTTTTGTCTCGTCAGTCCACAGAGTATTTTCCCAAAAGTCTTGGGGATCATCAAGATGTTTTCTGGCAAAACTGAGACGAGCCTTTATATTCTTTTTGCTCAGCAGCGGTTTTCGTCTTGGAACTCTGCCATGCAGGCCATTTTTGCCCAGTCTCTTTCTTATGGTGGCGTCATGAACACTGACCTTAACTGAGGCAAGTGAGGCCTGCAGTTCTTTAGATGTTGTTGTGGGGTAATTTATTGTAAAATTGGTAAAATATTGGCACTTTGGGCCCAATTTGGACATTTTCACTTAGGGGTGTACTCACTTTTGTGGCCAGTGGTTTAGACATTAATGGCTGTGTGTTGAGTTATTTTGAGGGGACAGCAAATTTACACTGTTATACAAGCTGTACACTCACTACTTTACATTGTAGCAAAGTATCATTTCTTCAGTGTTGTCACATGAAAATATATAATAAAATATTTACAAAAATGTGAGGGGTGTACTCACTTCTGTGAGATACTGTATATATAACTGAGAATTTTTCCAATTTATTTCAAATAAGTTATTCTCTACCTATTTGAAATTACTTATATAATTAAACAGTTAAAGTCAACATGAATCCAGTTTGCAAACATTTGTGGTTAAGACTTTTTTTATGTTTTTTAAAGAAGTCTCTTTTGCTCAGCAAGGCTGCATTTATTTGATCAGAAATACATAAAAATACTAAGATTGTGAAATATTGTTACAATTTAAAATAATTGTAATATGTTTTTAAATTTTATAAATATTTTAAAATGTAATTTATTTACTGTATTTATTTAGTTGCTTATTATTATTATTGTTACAAATTAATGTTTTCTTGCTGAATAAAATAATCTTTATAATAATTTCTTTAAAAAAAAAAGTTTTGAAGAGCAGTGTGTACATTAACCTAAGTTTAACAGTTTTAAGTGTGAAAAGCCCATTTGTAATCAGTGTCTGTCAGATATCTCACAGTGCTGAGTTTTCTCAGATGGAGAGCCACAGAGCCGTCCCATCAGAGGGCACCACATGAAGCTTTCCATAGCTTTCTAAAAATGGCACATTCTTCTGCGTTTGATTTTGTGAGAGAGTTTGTGCTCCTGTTCGCTGACGTCTCTCTGCTCCAAGACTCTTTCAGACTGTCAGTCTGCGTTTGATGAAATATGTAAAAGAATCTCAGATTCTCTTTCATCAGCTCACACTCCAGCCGTTTAACTCAGTCTGATCTTTACATATGAGGAGTTTGTTCATTTAGATTCTGTCTTGTTTAACATCATGTTACTCTCTGTAATTTCCCACATGGTTCAGCCAGCAGGGGGATCTGACTGTAATTTCCCATGGAAAATATAAAATTAACATCCAATGGTTTGAGGTTAAACATTCAACTATAAATACATCTCAAACCCAATGTATATTTATAAGAAAGTAAAGAAAAGGTTCTCACCGGTGCTGATCCAAGTGGATATCAGTTGCTTTCTGTAGTTTTTAAATCAAATGAAGCCTCTTTGAAATCTCAACAATCTCCATCACTCATGCAGACAAAAAAAAAACTGCATCTCCCAGTACAGCAATGTCCATTCTTTGTCTTTTGTCTCGTTTCCTCTCAAGGATAAGTGGAGGCTCTCTCTCCAGCAGCTGCTCTGTAGTGAAGTGAGTCTTGCTGAAGAATGACAGACTTTCAGGCCCGCTGGTTTTCTCTGTGTCGTTCACCCTCCCCTTCCCTCTCGTTCTCATCTTCTCTCCAGTCCCGCCAAACTCTGGGCAGAATCCCTCAAAAGTCACTTTGCAGAGCAATCTGTCTTGTGGGACGAGAGCTGTAAAGTTCACCCGGTAAACAGGCCTCTGGGATATCAGCCATAACAAAACACACATCCATAGTCCATATTTAGATAAATTCAGCTCTGAATGTCCCTTCCTCCTATAAGTTTTTGTGCACAAGTAGATTATATGAAACATCTCTATTTAAAAAATAACCACAAATGTGTATAGAGGTTTTTTTTAGAGAGAGGAAAAAAACTATATAATGTAAATTGCACACACACATGCACACACATTTATAGAGATTTAAATATTAATTAATTAGTTAATAATTAATTTAGACATTTTAAATCTATAAAACATATTTTCAAACTTCAAAGCCATGTGGGTTTGGATTTTGTTTTCCCTTCATAAGAAAAAAACCCGTTCATTTAAAAACTGCATGTTGTGTTTACTTGTGTTATCTTTGATTAATATTTAAATTTGTTTGATGATCTGAAACATTAAAGTGTGACCAACATGCAAAAAAATAAAAAATCAGGAAGGGGGCCAACACTTTTTCACACCACTGTGTGTATATATATATATACACATTTTTTTTGCACAAAAGAAAAAATATTTATCGTATATATTATAATATAAATACTACTAATAAATGATATATTTGCATTGTGGCATTATTTTCATGACAATTAGTCCCCCCCCCCCCCCACCCCCCAGCCTTTTGTTTTAGATGAGAACTTGATGAAGCATACCTCAAAACATCTTTTTAAAGAGGTTTATCCATTAAAAGCAGTAAATAGTGGTGGACCACCTCTGAGAGCGTCGCCATGAGGTGAGGTGTCCTGCTCCGGACCCCCCTCTGTGTTACCTCACAGACACAAACATGAGCAAACACTGACCGTCAAAGCCTTCGGCGAAACAGCTGGAGCTCATGAGAGGAACGCTGCATTAGAGGCGCCCTGCACCTCATCCTTCATCAACAACCACAAGCCAGATCCAGCCATATTACAGTAAATCCTGCAGGATCCTCAGATCACCATTTGGTATTCCTCAGCGTAAACACTCATCTGAACTGACAGACACGATATCAGAAAAACACAGAATCCAATGGCATCAAAGCAAAATGTTACATAACAAGAATGATGAAACAGCCTCAGAATATTAACTGTTGAATGGAAAAGTGGGATTCATTTGGCAGAAACACTTTGGCAGGTGTAACAATTTAAAAGATTCAAACAAAACAGCAACTTTGAATCTGAAACTGAAAAAGGCCTTTTTTTGTATTGTATCTATATAAAAACACTATATAAACAGGCCTGAAAAAATCAATGTGAAATATCTATCAGAAAATAAATGAATGAATGAATGTAAAACTCATCATGGCTCTATCCTGACATCTTTCAGAACAAGATTCTGCCTGCAGAATCTCTCAAATGTGCCCTAGCGGATGATGGGAGATTGAGCTGTTTATAGAAAGAGTATATAATGTAAATGACATGCAGAAACTTCTGCTGAAACTCCACGACTACAGGATTATATACTGAACATGATGTATGTTCATACAGGACGTCATGCATCTTCACACACTTACAGCTTTACAGTGTCTCATTTATCATATATGCTGAATTTGAACGTTTTTGATATGTAATGACGAAAAAGCCCTCAAAATGTATATATATATATAGCCCCCCATATATACAGTTAAATAATTAAATAAAGCAAACATTTAATTCTGTAAATCAAATAGGCCTACCATGATATAGAAATTATTTTATTACCTATATATTTAATTTTAATTCATTACAACTTATAAATGAGGACAATAGAAACAATCAAATTCAACAAAAGAGAAATAATATGTAAGTGCTGTGACAAGTCTTAATATAAATACCTAAATATAAATTGTTTTTCCACAATTTACATGCAGAGAATTGAAGTGTGAGTGAATGTGCTTAATTGTCATAAAAATAATGTCACAATGCAAATAATATAAAAAAGCCTAAAAGAAATAGTCTATTTTGTCATGCAAATGTTAAAGGAATACTCCACTTTTTTTGGAAATAGGCTCATTTTACACCTCCCCAAGAGTTAAACAGTTGAGTTTTACCGTTTTTGAATCCATTCAGCCGATCTCTGTGTCTGGCGGTAAAACTTTTAGCTTAGCTTAGCATAGATCATTGAATCTGATTAGACCATTAGCATTTGGTCATCGTGCACTAAGACCGACGGAAAATGAAAAGTTGCCATATCAACTTTTCATTTTCCGTCGGTCTTAGTGCATGATGTAACTACAGAAGACTCAAGCTTTAAATAAGAAAATTATCGAAACTCTTTAGTCATTTTTGATGACCAAATTCTAATGGTCTAATCAGATTCAATGATCTATGCTAAGCTAAGCTAAAAATGCTACCGCCAGACACGGAGATCGGCTGAATGTATTCAAAAACGGTAAAACTCAACTGTTTATCTCTAGGGGAGTTGGAAAATGAGCCTATTTCCAAAAAAGTGGAGTGTTCCTTTAATGTTCTCCCACTTACACACTTAAAAGTTTGTCTTTAACTTGCTAAGATAATTCTGCAACACTAATTATCGTGAAATACATTGTAAACAAAAGTTTGTTTTAATTAGATAAAATTAAATTAAAGTTTTCAAGATTAAATGAATTGAGTATATTTATAAGCCCATAGACATTTCTATAAGGCTGTGTAATTATAGTAGGTTTTATAACTGTAGACATCAAGATTTTTACTAGGTGACAAAACAAAGGCAAATTAGCATGCAGTCATTCATGAGGAAACAAATGTACTGCTAATGTGTTTAATTTTGGACTAAACCCGTCTTGCAGGACCGCTGTCCAGATCTGATGGAGTCGCTGTCTAAACATCCGTCAGCTGAGAAAACCCAGAAACTGTAAATCACTTCAGTCCTTCAACAACTAATAAAACTCTGTTACAATGATCTCTGTATGAACGACGGCAACAGGTGTGTGAGATTTTGAACACTGTAAAACAAGAAAAAGTTAATGGGTGGTTAACCTGTTACAAACATCGATTGCCTGGGAAAAAGTTTTGGATTTATTCCCATCGGCACTTACAAATAATGCAATTATACTGTATATGCAGTTTGTTGGTCTAAGCCAGTGTAAAGTGGTTTAGCTGGACTCCCACCCTAGTCACTATCCACTTTATTTTTATCAGAATAGTGCTGGGTGCTTTCTAAGCACTGCTTCGTGAGGCTTCAAAACATTTGCGCATATCAACCTGCCAAAGTCGGAGTGTGCATTGTGAATCATTTGATTCAGATCAGGACTTTGGAGTGTGTATTGTGAATCATTTGATTCAGATCAGGACTTCGGATTGTGTATCGCAAATCATTGGATTCAGATCAGGACTTCGGATTTTGTATTGTGAATCATTTGATTCAGATCAGGACTTTGGATTGTGTATTGTGAATCATTTGATTCAGATCAGGACTTCGGAGTGTGTATTGTGAATCATTTGATTCAGATCAGGACTTCGGAGTGTGTATTGTGAATCATTTGATTCAGATCAGGACTTCGGAGTGTGTATTGTGAATCATTTGATTCAGATCAGGACTTCGGAGTGTGTATTGTGAATTATTTGATTCAGATCAGGACTTCGGAGTGTGTATTGTGAATCATTTGATTCAGATCAGGACTTCAGATTGTGTATCACAAATCATTTGATTCAGGTCAGGACTTCGGATTGTGTATCGCAAATCATTTGATTCAGATCAGGACTTCGGATTGTGTATTGTGAATCATTTGATTCAGATCAGGACTTCGGATTGTGTATCACAAATCATTGGATTCAGATCAGGACTTCGGATTGTGTATTGTGAATCATTTGATTCAGATCAGGACTTCGGATTGTGTATTGTGAATCATTTGATTCAGATCAGGACTTCGGAGGATTGTGTATCGCAAATCATTTGATTCAGATCAGGACTTCGGAGTGTGTATTGTGAATCATTTGATTCAGATCAGGACTTCGGATTGTGTATCGCAAATCATTGGATTCAGATCAGGACTTCGGATTGTGTATTGTGAATCATTTGATTCAGATCAGGACTTTGGATTGTGTATCGCAAATCATTGGATTCAGATCAGGACTTTGGAGTGTGTATTGTGAATCATTTGATTCAGATCAGGACTTCGGAGTGTGTATTGTGAATCATTTGATTCAGATCAGGACTTCGGATTGTGTATCGCAAATCATTGGATTCAGATCAGGACTTTGGAGTGTGTATTGTGAATCATTTGATTCAGATCAGGACTTCGGAGTGTGTATTGTGAATCATTTGATTCAGATCAGGACTTCGGAGTGTGTATTGTGAATCATTTGATTCAGATCAGGACTTCGGAGTGTGTATTGTGAATTATTTGATTCAGATCAGGACTTCGGAGTGTGTATTGTGAATCATTTGATTCAGATCAGGACTTCGGATTGTGTATCACAAATCATTTGATTCAGGTCAGGACTTCGGATTGTGTATCGCAAATCATTTGATTCAGATCAGGACTTCGGAGTGTGTATCGTGAATCATTTGATTCAGATCAGGACTTCGGATTGTGTATTGTGAATCATTTGATTCAGATCAGGACTTCGGAGTGTGTATTGTGAATCATTTGATTCAGATCAGGACTTCGGATTGTGTATTGTGAATCATTTGATTCAGATCAGGACTTCGGAGTGTGTATTGTGAATCATTTGATTCAGATCAGGACTTCGGATTGTGTATCACAAATCATTTGATTCAGGTCAGGACTTCGGATTGTGTATCGCAAATCATTTGATTCAGATCAGGACTTCGGAGTGTGTATCGTGAATCATTTGATTCAGATCAGGACTTCGGATTGTGTATTGTGAATCATTTGATTCAGATCAGGACTTCGGAGTGTGTATTGTGAATCATTTGATTCAGATCAGGACTTCGGATTGTGTATTGTGAATCATTTGATTCAGATCAGGACTTCGGATTGTGTATTGTGAATCATTTGATTCAGATCAGGACTTCGGATTGTGTATTGTGAATCATTTGATTCAGATCAGGACTTCGGATTGTGTATCGCAAATCATTTGATTCAGATCAGGACTTCGGATTGTGTATCGCAAATCATTTGATTCAGATCAGGACTTCGGATTGTGTATTGTGAATCATTTGATTCAGATCAGGACTTCGGAGTGTGTATTGTGAATCATTTGATTCAGATCAGGACTTCGGATTGTGTATTGCAAATCATTTGATTCAGATCAGGACTTCGGATTGTGTATCGCAAATCATTTGATTCAGATCAGGACTTCGGATTGTGTATTGTGAATCATTTGATTCAGATCAGGACTTCGGATTGTGTATTGTGAATCATTTGATTCAGATCAGGACTTCGGATTGTGTATCACAAATCATTTGATTCAGGTCAGGACTTCGGATTGTGTATCGCAAATCATTTGATTCAGATCAGGACTTCGGAGTGTGTATTGTGAATCATTTGATTCAGATCAGGACTTCGGAGTGTGTATTGTGAATTATTTGATTCAGATCAGGACTTCGGAGTGTGTATTGTGAATCATTTGATTCAGATCAGGACTTCGGACTTTCGAAACCGTTGATCAGATCGGGAACTCGGATAGCGTATAGCGAATCACTTAGATCAGGACTGTGTTTCCCAAAAGCATCATATGCTTAAGTATATCTTAGACCGATTGAACCCAATGGAGCTACGATCAAAGCTTACGATGCTTTTGGGAAACGCAGCCAAGACTTTGGAGGAGATTCACAAATCATTTGATTCATATGGGTACTTTGGATTGCGTATTGCAAATCATTTAGATCGGGGTTTTGGAGGAGGTTTGCAAATCATCCGATTCAGATCGGGACTTTGGATCACGTATTGCGAATCATTTGATTTAGGTTTGCGAATCATTTGATTCAGATCGGGACTTTGGATCGCGTATTGCGAATCATTTGATTTAGGTTTGCGAATCATTTGATTCAGATCGGGACTTTGGATCGTGTATCGTGAATCATCGAGACTTTGGAGCTCATATCGTGAAACGAAATGTAGTTAATGAAGTTGCTCTTATGTACACTTCACAGAATAAGGTGGCTATCTGTTAATTAATAGAAAATATAAACGTTTTATCATATAAATGAGTATTAAGAAATAACAAATAGTCAAATGAGGACATGAAGAGTATGCCAGAAGTACAGTATGCATGCTTAGTATGCATGATATTACTCAATAAGAGTAAACTGTTTTGGAAGATTTTTAGTGTTTTGCATTCTTTTGCCTTTGTTTTCTAATATTTAAACAGGAAGATGAATATAGCAAACTGAAGTGCTTTTATGGATGTAAAATTAGCAACCTGAGAAGCTCAAAACAGGAACCATAAATGTCTTGTTTGGTCTGAATGTCTGATGAATGCCATTGACTCCATCACATGAAAGAGTGAATTTGCTATTTTACTCAAACGTATTGAATTTCAGGAGGTTCCTAAAAAACAAATCTTCTCATTTTCAGAAAAACACTTTCCTCTTAACACGGGACGGTTGAGTTACTGTCTCAGCATAAACACACGGCCAAAATTGAACATCCATAAAAGTGAAAAACCGTCTCTCATTACAGATGTTTATTCTTCCACCCATCACTCTGTCCAAAGTTAAACAGAGACTTCAGACACGTGCATGTCTGTTTTAAACAAATAACCCATCAATCTCCACCTCAAAGTAGGAGTAAAGCGGGTTAGCAAAAGCACTTCCTGTGAGAGTGGAAATCATCATCATATATCTGACTGTACCATGCCTGGTTCATTTTGAAGATGCTAGACATCAACAAGTCTCACCTCAAACTTTTATTACTATTTTATTAACTTGTATTATCATACAGGATACAAAAAAGCAGCTTTTCAGTAGATAATAATGTCGATGCTAATATGATTTACCCTGTAAAATCTGACATTAAATAATAGTCAGAAAAAAATATATGTTTTTGGAACGGTTAATGAACCATTAGACAATATATACCGAGGACCCTATTAGAATTGTCCAGTTTCTTCTTCTCCAAAATGAATGGCATTTTTGAGGGCCTAAACATGCTCGAAAACTCACGAAACTGTGCACACGTGCCAGAAGTGGCAAAAATTTACGTCTCATAAGCTTTCAGAAGTGGGTGTGCCAAAATGGCTCAATAGCGCCACCTATAAAATTTCAACAAAGTGCCCCCTCGAGCTATGTTTCACATACATGTACGAAATTCGGTAGACACACGTACTAATACCTACAAAAAAGTATTCCGGTACGAAGTCCGAAACGCAATTTCTCTGCAAGTTTTGTGCCGTTTTTGCCATTTTCAGGTGTTGTATTTACAAAAGCTTTCATTGAAAGGCGTGTCCGTGGCGGCCTGACAAACTTTGATGTTTCGCCATGAAATAGGAAGTTGTTATAATTCAGCCATACAATGTCTGATCTGCCCCAAACTTCACACAGTTGTTAAGATTCCTGGCCTGAACACATCTAAAGGCCAATATTCTGTTATAATCATAGCGCCACCTGCTGGCAACAGGAAATGGCTTGTTTTAAACTAAAACATGCAATGTCCAATCTGCACTAGACTTCACGTTTGGTAAGAGTCGTCGGCTGAAGACATCTAAAGGCCCATATACAGTTAAAATCATAGTGCCACCTGCCGGCAACAGGATATATCATGTTTTACATGAACTCAAACACACCGTTCAATCTAAAAAGTCCTGGCTTGAAGACATCTACATGCCAATATTCAGTTACAGTCATTGCGCCACCAGTTGGCAGCAGTAAGTTTGGCACATATAAATGACTTCCTATATTATATATTCCTTCTATATTTACCACTTTAAATGCATATTAGTCACAGTTTGCCGTTTTCCTAAAGCCACCGGATGGCGGTGAGCCCAGTTGCGAGGGTCTTTTCAATGCTGTTTGCAGCTTTAATGGAATATATGTTTATGTTTTGTATCATATTTGATACTTCAGGTTTTTATGGTCCATATAGTATGATATAGTGAGAATATGGAGGAACAGCTCAATTTTATTCAGAGGCCAAAACTGAGCAAAAATACCCAATTTGGTGCAGATGCTTTGACAAAAAGATGAAATTCTAATGCTTGTAATGTAAAATAATGAGATCTTTATAATAGTATGACAGATATTTACATAAAATGATATAAATATTGGTTGTTGCTCTATATCTCTTAATAATGTCTTATAAGATGAGATTTAAATGCTTAGTTTTATGCTCAAAACATAATGCAATTGCAATCATCATTGAAAAAATTAATGTTCCTCAAACTCCTGATGAATCATATTTGTCCAGTAAGCGTCTTGAAATATTATTAACAATATAAAAGGCATTCTTAAAGATTTCTCAGCAAAAAGATATGTGAAGCACAAGCTACAGATTTTAGTTTGTACAATTTTACTAAGACCTTTTATTTTGCTAAAAAGTCCAAGCTATCAGAGACATGTAGCAGATTGTGTGTGACAGGTTTTGATCATGTTGATGATTTAGAGGCTTTAGAAAGTCATGCTCAAATATGATACAGTAGGCTTTATAGGGTTAAATATGTGAGCATATTAACTGTACGGTAGCCTTTACAATTTGATCCACGTTGTTTTTATTTCTGTTTTTGTGACAGACAAAGTGCAGAACTAACAAACATGATTTCACGGTGTTGACAACATAGTAGTACTAGTTAAAAAAACAACAGTATGACGTTTGCCAAGATCATGTCAGATACAGCATAATTCAAACTTGTAAAATCTGAATCATATGAAAGCTCGATGTGATATCATGGAAAAACAGCCTAAATGGCAGTGACTTCAGCAGTTAAAGTCAGTCAGCATCAGGAAGTTATGAAGACATTAAGTTAGTAATGAAGTATTTAGTATGTTTTGGAAATAGGAGTATTAATTTGAGTTTGAAGCAATGGAACAGCTCCGAGCATAATGTTATAATTGTGATCTTGAAATTGAACTATGGTGATTCTGACATGACATGAATGCAGCTTGAACAAAAACATGTTGTGAGCCCTGAAAAAACTTTCGTATAATTTCTATAAAGGTATTATACAGCTATATATATCTATATTTAGCACACATACATTTGGATTTCATTTCGTTTGTAAAAAAACAACAAAAAGGAACAAAGAATGATATTTCTCCATGTCCATAAATCCAAAACATTACATAATACTGTAAAACATATTCCTGGCAGTGTTTTAGTGTTTTCTCCAAGGTAACTTCCTACTTGAGAAGTGCTTTTGGGCACTTCTTTTTGACAAGTGAACGGCTTGAAAAACAAATGCAAGCATTACAGTTGGTTTCCTTACAGCATGTCATCTTTCTAGCATTAGCCCATAAAACACATTTATGATCGTAAGACTGAGATATCAAGTAGGAATACAACAATAACAAGCATGTACACTACCAATCCAAAGTTTGGGTTCTGTAAGATTTTTATGCTTTTAAAAGAAATTAATACTTTTATTCAGCAAGGATGCATTAGACTGATCAGAAGTGACAGTAGTAGTAGACACTTATAACGTTACAAAAGATTTCTGTTTCAATTAAATGCTGTTCTTTTGAACTTTCAGTTTATCAAAGAATCCTGAAAATAGTGCATCACAGTTTCCACAAAAATATTGTGCAGCACAACTGTTTTCAATATTGATAATAATGAGAAATGTTTCTTGTGGAGCAAATCAGTATATTAGAATGATTTCTGAAGGATCATGTGACACTGAAGACTGGAGTCATGATGCTGACAATTCAGCTTTGATCAAAGAAATAAATTATATTTTATAATATATTCACATAGAAACAGTCATTTTAAATTATAATGATATTTTACAATTTTACTGTTTTTTTTAAATCAAACAAATGCTGACTTGGTGAGCAGAAGAGACTTCTTTCAAAAACACTAAAAAATCTTACTGACCCCCAACTTTTGACCCCTAGTGTGACATCTTTAATTAAAGTGTCTAGTGAGGAGTGAATATCAGATAAAGGCACATGCAGTGATACGCTAAGGCTAACGGTGTTAATTAAACAGGAAGTAGAAGTGATGTGGGCTCAGGTGGGTGCACTGATGTTCATAGGCAGTGCAAATTCCTCCATCATGGTGAAACCGTCGGTCATTCATTCGTCTCTCTCACTCGGCAGTGAGCTGTCCCTCTGTCTGCGCTGGGCTAAAAACTGCCGGACCACAGACGGCCAATCAACAATGTTCTCCACACGCACCTGTCCTCCAGACATGGACATCGCCATCTGACCACCTGCACAGCAACACCACACAACTGCTTGAGATTGACACATGACAAATCCTATTATTTCTTTCTTTTTTTGCTTAAAGTAATATAAAAATTAAATGAATGTAATTACTGTACACAGGACTGTACTATACTAAGTATGAAATTATAAATATATAATATTGCTAAATATTAATTCTACATTTAACCATGAATTACAATATGAATAATATACCGTATTGACCCGAATATAAGATGACCCCCCTTTTTCAAAATGTACCTTTTGGAAAAGGCATTTTGAAAACCAAATCTTGTGTTTTATTGAGAATTTTTTTTTCTTAAATTATTTTCAATATTGCATATTTTATTCCTATTTTAATTTTTGTTTTGAATGTATGGTAAATACTGGTAAAATGTACCAACAATCACATTTAAAATCTACACTTTTTAATGTACCATAAAAATAACAAGTAGCCTAGCAAAATCAGTAGAAGTTAAATCTTATTACAGTCTTCAAATCTGGGTAGGCTACTGTCTTACATTTTAAAATCACTTACAGAGGAAGTTTGTTCCCATCAGGCTAACATGACAGTCACGACTCATGCCGTTGTAAGCTTTTCTATTTCTTTTGTTTACACTTGCGATCTTCTAACATTATTACAACACACATTACATTAGCCTACGTATTTCATGGCACACTCGTTTTATGTGTATTTGGCGCCACCTTTTGTTGTGGGTGTATTATTGACATGTCAAAGTCTAGACCCTGAATATAAGATGACCGTGTTTTTTCAGATGTAGTTCCAAGAAAAAAATCTTATATTCGGGTCAATACGGTACTATAATATAATATATCTACATATGCATGTATGTATTTGGTCATTCATTCATTCAGTCAATAAAGCAATAGCAAACTAATAGTGGTAGAAATTAAAATAATCATAATAATAACAAAACTTCAATAAATAAATGATAATAGAATAATTATCATATCATAGTATTTTTTATTACAACAGTTTTTGAACTGAACATTTAGAAGTAGAAGACTAAAATAGTATTTTCCTGTAAAATGTACTCCACTAACCTTTATTTACAACTTTGAAAAATTATTTTTACAGAGTATAATATAATATAATAATTTATTTATAATACATTTATTTTAATGCAGCAAAGGCTATTTTCACGGTAAACTAGTAGAAATAAAAATAATCTGAATAGCAATAACACTTCAATAAATAAATAAAACAGAATAATTAAACAATATTTTTCTTACAACAATATAAAAAATACAGTAATTATACAATTTTTCCTGTTTGATATTTTATAGAAAATCTAAAATGTTTATAGAAAATCTAAAATTAGTTTAAGATTGACCACATAAACAAATCTTCTACCAAAGAAGAGGAGCAGTGAAAGTGTGTACTTACTCTCGGGGAGGATCTGCGTCCTCTTGTTTCCTCTGACACAGCTGACAGACGCTTGATCCAGCAGCTCTAGAGAATGAGAGCCTGTCAAACCTTCAGTGTCTTCATCCAGATTCATCACATTATGACACTTCACAGGGCAGATCTTCCCTGAACACAAAGGGAACGAGAAATTGTGAGTTGTAAACAGAATTTTGAGAAAAAAAGTTGAAATTGTGAGATGTTAGAAATCTAAGAAAAAAGTCAAAATTGTTTGTGAGATGTTAACTTAGAATTCAGAGAACAAAAACGTTAGAATTGTGAGATGTAAACATAGAATTCAGAGAAAAAACAGAATTGTGAGATGTAAACATAGAATTCAGAGAAAAAACAGAATTGTGAGATGTAAACATAGAATTCAGAGAAAAAACATTAGAATTGTGAGATGTAAACATAGAATTCAGAGAAAAAAACGTTAGAATTGTGAGATGTAAACAGAATTCAGAGAAAAAACGCTAGAATTGTGAGATGTACACAGAATTCAGAGAAAAAAAACGCTAGAATTGTGAGATGTAAACAGAATTCAGAGAAAAAACGTTAGAATTGTGAGATGCAAACAGAATTCAGAGAAAAAATGTTCGAATTGTGAGATGTAAACATAGAATTCAGAGAAAAAACGTTAGAATTGTGAGATGTAAACATAGAATTCAGAGAAAAAACGTTAGAATTGTGAGATGTAAACAGAATTCAGAGAAAAAAACGTTAGAATTGTGAGATGTACACAGAATTCAGAGAAAAAAAACGCTAGAATTGTGAGATGTAAACATAGAATTCAGAGAAAAAACGTTAGAATTGTGAGATGTAAACAGAATTCAGAGAAAAAAAACGTTCAAATTGTGAGATGTAAACATAGAATTCAGAGAAAAAACGTTAGAATTGTGAGATGTAAACAGAATTCAGAGAAAAAAACGTTAGAATTGTGAGATGTAAACATAGAATTCAGAGAAAAAACGTTAGAATTGTGAGATGTAAACAGAATTCAGAGAAAAAAAACGTTCAAATTGTGAGATGTAAACATAGAATTCAGAGAAAAAACGTTAGAATTGTGAGATGTAAACAGAATTCAGAGAAAAAAACGTTAGAATTGTGAGATGTAAACATAGAATTCAGAGAAAAAACGTTAGAATTGTGAGATGTAAACAGAATTCAGAGAAAAAAAACGTTCAAATTGTGAGATGTAAACATAGAATTCAGAGAAAAAACGTTAGAATTGTGAGATGTAAACAGAATTCAGAGAAAAAAAAGTTAGAATTGTGAGATGTAAACACAGAATTCAGAGAAAAAAACGTTAGAATTGTGAGATGTAAACACAGAATTCAGAGAAAAAAACGTTAGAATTGTGAGATGTAAACATAGAATTCAGAGAAAAAACGTTAGAATTGTGAGATGTAAACAGAATTCAGAGAAAAAAACGTTAGAATTGTGAGATGTAAACAGAATTCAGAGAAAAAAACGTTAGAATTGTGAGATGTAAACAGAATTCAGAGAAAAAAAACGTTAGAATTGAGATGTAAACAGAATTCAGAGAAAAAAACGTTAGAATTGTGAGATGTAAACAGAATTCAGAGAAAAAACGTTAGAATTGTGAGATGTAAACATAGAATTCAGAGAAAAAACGTTAGAATTGTGAGATGTAAACACAGAATTCAGAGAAAAAAAACATTTGAATTGTGAGATGTAAACATAGAATTCAGAGAAAAAAACGTTAGAATTGTGAGATGTAAACAGAATTCAGAGAAAAAAAACGTTCAAATTGTGAGATGTAAACAGAATTCAGAGAAAAAACGTTCGAATTGTGAGATGTAAACAGAATTCAGAGAAAAAAACGTTCGAATTGTGAGATGTAAACAGAATTCAGAGAAAAAACGTTCGAATTGTGAGATGTAAACAGAATTCAGAGAAAAATGTTAGAATTGTGAGATGTAAACACAGAATTCAGAGAAAAAAACATTAGAATTGTGAGATGTAAACATAGAATTCAGAGAAAAAAACGTTAAATTGTGAGATGTAAACAGAATTCAGAGGAAAAAAGGTTAGAATTGTGAGATGTAAACAGAATTCTGAGAAAAAACGTTAGAATTGTGAGATGTAAACACAGAATTCAGAGAAAAAAACATTAGAATTGTGAGATGTAAACAGAATTCTGAGAGAAAAGTCAAAATTGCAAGAAATAAAATTGCGACTATTTTTTAGCTTTGCTGGACACAAGCTTCCACAGTAACATGCAATGATGAAAAGATTAGTGCTGTCAAACGATTAATCGCATCCAAAACAAAAGTTTTTACAGAATATATGTGTGTACTGTGTATATTTATCATGTATATATATATATATATATATATATATATATAAAAATAAAGACATACACAAACAGTATATATTTTGAAAATATTTACATATATTCGTGTCATTTATATTATATATAAATATATTTAATATATAAACATAACATATTTTTATTAAATATATACATGCATGTGTGTGTATTTATATATACATAATAAATATACACAGTACACACATATATTCTGTAAACAAAAACTTTTATTTTGGATGCGATTAATAGTTTGACAGCACTAAAAAATATAAACTTCTACCTGCGTGTTTGCAGAGAACCTTGATGGAGCAGAACAGGCTGGTGAACAGGTTGAACGGAGACGGAACTCCAGACTTGCGGCTCATATCGCGGATCAGAACAGCGCGGCCAAACTTCCACTCTGTGTCAGACTGAGCCTGGATGCGCTGGTACGTGTCGCTCATCATGGCGATGAGCAGGTTGATCAACACGATGCACGTCACCACCAGATACACGCCATAAACGACCATGGCGAGAGGCGAGTCCGCACAGTGCACACATTTGTCAATTTTATCCGGTTCGGTTAAACCAAACAAAGCGAAGAAGAGCAGCACAGAAATGTTTAAAGCATTCGTCCCATTCACGGTCACGTTACCGGTGCTGTCTTGAGGATACGGCTGACACAAAGTGGTGAGACTCAGCGTGAAGGCGGTGAGGAACAACATGAGGATCACAGCGAACCGACATAGATCCTTCATCAGGTCTCGGATGGTTATGGCCCACGGGCCGAATAAGTGATGGAACATGAGGAACTCCAGCAGCTGGATGAACGCCAGCTTCATCGCCACGGCCAGCAGGACGTTTCGAGTGAACAGGCAGTGCAGCTGGGTGAAGACCGTCAGCAGGTGGCACACCAGAGCTGCGACGGAGAAGCCCAAGAGAAGAAGACGAATCCACGCAAATCCCGCGCGCTTACCTCGGAATGTCAGCTCGGATATCAGCATCCCACAGAGCCAGATCAGCAACAGACACTCAAACAAACTGCGCACTGGACGGCCCTCGGACAGAGTTGTCACGGGCGGATACACGATCGTCAGGATGAACAGGGCCAACAGGAAGACGTGCGACACCAGGTGACTCATGAACTTCACGATTGGGATGGTGTTGAATCTGAGTGGAGATTAAAGCAATCAGTTACACACATTTATATGGGATTAACTTTGTGCCAATTAAAATGAATGTAATTTTTCAAGAAACGTATGAAAATATAAATAGAAACGGAATAAAATGTCTTTGAAACTGAAAAAATAAATAATTGCATGCAAACTTTTTGACTTCATTTTTAAAACACTGCATGTTTTGCGACAGTGTGGATGTGAGTGTCTCTTAGCGGCTTCCTATTTCATTTTAATGATATAAAATAATATATAAATATTTTTATTATTATTATTTTATCAGTATTGTTCTGCTGCTATACTACATTGTTGAGATGAATTCTTAGGAATAGCACAGCGAATAATATCATCATTATCATCAATCATTGTCGTTATCAGGATACTCGCGGTAAGTTGTCTTGATTTAGTCCAATCATTACTGGACCTGGTTATCTACATACAGTTATAGCCTTCAATTAGAACATATTTGCTTCGATTAGTTCATATTTCTCCCCAGCACATAGCGTAATGTACAGTACTAAATGTACTGTATCTGACCATTACCGATGCTATTTTACAAGTATTTCAAAAACGCTGCTGAGGTTTCAAAGTAACGGAAAAGGTTCTTGTCACATGACCTGCGGTGCGCTTCCGGCATTCTGAAAAGCTGAGATGTTTTTATCTCGATGCGGCGCGGACGCGCCTGGAAAAAACGAGCGCGTCGCTTCCATTATGAGCGCGCATACCGCGCGTCTACATTTGAAATAACGAACTTGAGCGTGCAAAAGACGCAATATGTGAACGGCCCCTAAGACAGTTTTGTGCAACAGTTACGACAGATTGTGTGCACTTTGTCTAAGACACGAATTCCATTCCTGCACTCCACTGGAAAACCAAAGTGTTCCCACACAGGAGATTTAAATGTGTCTGGGGGATCTGCAATTTCAGTACTATGTGAAGCAGCCATCCTGCATATAGTAGCAACCGAGTGTGACGCGCACTCCCAAGTCACGTGAAATGACATGCACTTGGAAAACAGTAACTTTAGAATATAATATTTAGAACAAAATTTAAAAAGCTCTTATTAGTCGTTACTAATACAATTTAATCAAATGTAAGCAAAGAAAAATTAGTTTAAATTAATAGTTAGTTAGAGATAAGTGCCATTAATCTCAACAATGGGCAGCACGGGGCGTGAGAGTACCGCGGTACGCCACGAGAGTTCCGCGATTCGTATCATGGGTGGTGTATCGCGATCTTTCGGTTCGGTTTGTGATATCGTTACACCCCTATTATTTACATATGAACGGCGCGTGCCGCAAGGGGGCAGGAATCGCATTAGAAATAATGAGTTAGACGGGAAAGACTGAACATTGTGTTGGTTTCATACGGATTACTTCATCACAGAATATTTGTTTTCGATATGACTTCATTTAAAAGGAGACACTTCAATCTTTCTATAGATATAACTCTCATGTCTCTGTGTTGAGTATTTGCTGAGTTACAGTTAATTTTTGTGACGCGTTTCTGAATGAAGTTTGCGGAGACGGAGAAGACAGCGAGCACACCCTGTTTGATTTCTTTATTTTATAAAATTACAAAGTTGTGTTGTTATTATGAGTGTAGATGCTTTACAGATTCGACTGATGTATTACTCTTATCTGTACAATTAAAACTCACAGAGTAATTTAAGTTCCTTTTAGGGGCTTTCAAAAAAATGCACTAAAACGCGCTTGTCGACCCCAGAGGGTTAAGCTCCTTATGTAGCCGAATCTGTGCTGGTTTGAATTGGCCGCCTCCAGTTTTCGATTTGTTTTGCCTCCAGCTAGCGCTGTCTAGGGATGGAGCGATTAACCGGTTCCGCGATTAACCGCGCTTTAAAACGTCACGGTTAATTAATACTCTGTGTCAGGTTCCGCAAAACCGAGTGTTTCTGTTGCACGGAACTGAACTGTTGCAGCTTGTGCAAAATGAAAAAGTCACACTAGTGGTGCACCGGCTTAAAATTACGTGCTTATCAGAGACACGGAGGCTACTACACGCATTAGATTAGGGACTAAACAGCGAAGCTTTATTTCCACCAGAGAAATGCCTATCGATAGTGTGGGACCATTTTGGGTACACCAAGAATGACCAGGGTGTTATTTAAATATTGCCGTAAAAAAACTAATGCTAAAGCGCGAATACATAAGGGATAATGCACGGCTAGCTGTACATTGAATGATTTTAATGCACGACATGAAGGCAAGAACCACCTGACGCAAAGCTACGGCTCGTTAGCTCAGAATTCTGCCTGCTTCAGATCAGAAAGAGATTAAATAGTGCGGTAAGATCACATTTATTTGAATGAATTAATTAGAATATTTAGCTACTTGAATTAATTATTTGAGAGAGAAGGAGAGAGAAGTGACAGTTGCCTGTGTGAATTAGCCTACCTGTGTCTGTGTCTCTCCAGTAGGCTATTTCATTTATTTAATTAATAAAAGTCACGGGGCAGCGTTCTCAACACGTTTGTGTCCTCGTGAATGAATCTCCGATCTCACAAACCAAAACAATAGACATGATTTTCTCAGGCTACATGTAAAATCATATGAATTATTATAAAGATTATTAAAATGAATACGTATGGATGACAGTTGATTACAATAATATTTCACTTTATTTCCATCATTAGTAACAGTTTCCCCTGTGGGATAAATAAAGTTAATATTAGTTGTATATTAATAATACTTCATTAAATTTATTTACTATCCCTGTTGTAGTATTATTCACAAGTAAAAACCAACAAGATTTTTTTTTTCACCATGTTTCCAAATTCTCTTCCCCAGGTCCAAAAGAAATGTAAAGAATGTACAAACTGAAAACATTAAATACTTTTGTGATCTATTTCCATTTCTTATTTTCAAAAGAGAAATACTGTCATGGATGTTTACAGAGCAGCGGTCACCTTTTTTAATTCTAATGGGAGAGATGGTCTTTTGTTTGTTGTTTATTATTATTTTGTGCTGTATGTTGGTTACTGTGTTATTTCTGTTTCAAAAGCCAGCAATAAATAACACTTTAACATCTAAAGAGTGTTCATGTGATTTTATACATTATTAATGTTGGGAAATGAATAAATCGTCATAATCGTAAAACCGTGATTATTCATCAGACAATAATCGTACCAGCAATATCTATAATCGTTGCATCCCTAGCGCTGTCACGTAATTGTGACGTCACACTCTTTCTCTCCCTCCCTCCCTCCTTCCCTCCCTCAGTAACTTTAACTAAGTTAAGTAACTTGTGCATTGTTTAACTCACTTGTTTTTGACATATCCGTCCGAACTACAAACTATCCAGTGATGTCTGTGAGAAAGGGATATTCACTCGACAAGCTCGCGCATCTGTGCCGCCGCACGCTCAATCCAATCTGCGTGCTTTGCTTAGCCCATCAGCTCGCACAAATCAGCTATACAGGCGTTAATACTGAATGTTTAACATTAAATTCATTGCATACGTCTAATAACTCCATTCTGTTGTCTTTGTTTCTTTGTCTGAATATGGCACTTATCACATGCTGTGTGGTATCGGCGTTTGGTATCGGGGCATTTTAACGAGTACGAGTGCAGGAGCTCAGTATCGAGCCCGATACCAGTATTGGTATCGATGCATCCCTAGTGAGAAGTTTACTGTGTAAGAGCGTACCTGTGTCTGAGTGGCAGTGAGAGCACCAGCCACAGCGGAGGGAACAGCAAACAGAAGAACAGTAGCAGGAACTTCCATGAATCCCACTGCAGGCTTCCGTGCCACACGTCCGTCAGGTACGTCTGCACTGCCGGATGGGATACCACTTCCTTCTGCCGGCCCTCGATCAGGCAGTCCAGCATGCTGGCACTCCGGTGGTCCACGGCCCTAAGGATGGGACCTGCACCGTGACCCCCGGCTGAGGCGGCGAGGGTGAGGAGGTCAGAGGCCATGAGCTCACAGTGACGTGCGGCAGCCTGCAGGTCGACGGAGCGCTCCTTCGCACGGAGCGCGACCAAAGTCAGAGCTCGCGACAGACGAACACATGTGTCCAGAGGAGCCGGAGAATGAAGAACCAACTCCTCCAGAGCCAGATTATCATTCATCTGACCGCACACCATCAGATTGAACACAAACTACAGACAAAAAAAACCATGCTAAAGGATCCACTTTGAATTGGTTTATTTTCAATAGAACAAGGCACTTAAAGCTGTAAATCTTCCTGTGAGTCTAATCTGCTCATTAAGAATGAACTGAAAGAATCAACCCTGCCATCATATTAAACAAACAATAAAGCTGTATCGAACTTAATCTACAGAAAAATATAAATAAACTATGGACAAATAAAATACTGTAAAACACATTCAGAATTATTCAATAAAGAGTTCCAAGCCACAAACTAAACTAAAACTAACTACCTCTGAGATAAAATTACAAAACTTGTTTTTAAGGGGACCCCCCCCCCCCCCAATCATTTAAGCCTAAAATGTTACAGTACATTAAAAAACAAGACTTTAAACAATCTTCACATAAACCAGTTTTAATAAATGTGATGTGTATCAATGAGTCTGACCTTCTTGTCGTCTAGCAGACGGAGTGTGTTCTTCTCTCGTCTCAGCAGGAAGATGACGGTTTCCTCGTGGTTCTCCTGAGCGGCATACTGCAGCGGCGACCATCCGGCACGACAATCGACACACGGCGACGCTCCTCTCTCCACCAGAAACGACACCACCTCCAGACAGCCGGCTTTAGCCGCGTAATGCAGCACTGTCCAGCCACTCTGAAACACAGACCAAACATACATCAGTTTTACTGCTTTTTTTCATTTAATATTTATATTTATTTCAATTTTATTTAAAGGGGTCATGAGAAACCAAATTTCTCTTGCTCTTTTGATACAGAAGAGGTAATTGTATGCCTAATCCATCCTGCAAATTTCATAACTTAAAATGTCCTCATCATCAATAAAAAAGCATTATGTAATGTGATGGAGAGACTTTATTTGCCTTCCATCACTGCTTTACTGCGTTCGACTTGGTTTTATTTGAATGTATTTCTGATCCAGCCGAGTAGGCGTGGCAGTAAATGTAGTCTTGCAAAAGTGCTAATTTTATGCTAATTCCATGTATGAGTGCATTTCAAATGTTTTGATTTATTCGTTTTTGATTTGCATTATTATTTGTATTTATTTAGGCTCTTGTTTCTAAATCTCATGTATAAATCAAAGTCAAGAGTTTTTATATTATAGAAATGGTATGTCCCAATTTGGGAGAGCGGGAAACTGTGTATTTAAGATGGCCGTCACTACTGCAAAGGAGGACGGATAATGAGCTTGTGAATGGGATTGCGCTGTGAAGCATGTAAAACTCTAGCCTCAGTGAATTGGAGGGGAGTTAGTATTGTTCTTAGTACTTAGCAGTTTATACTGTTTTTATATCAATCTGTGTTGTAAGCTCTCAATTCTATTTATTGGGACATTTTTATCCTATGGGACAAGGTGACATCAACTGGGCGCAGTCCTTTACATAAACACCACCCCCCAGATCATCACATCGACATAGGCCCTGCCCACTTGCGTTCAGCCGCTTACGGCTTGACACTTGATCACGCTGAGTGCGAGTGTTGCGTCGCACCAGAAGAAAATAGAAATTAAGATCACTGCCGCTATCTTGTCTACACTAGGGGTTAAACGACTTCTGATTTTTTTAAAGTCAACTTTTTTGTGATGAAAGTCGAGTCGACTAGTCGCTGATGATGTCATTAATGAACAAATAAGTCTGGAGTTGTAACAAACACCTTGTGCACAGCTATGGCATGTGACACAGCACTGCCCACATGGCTATTGCTCCTATAACAGCTTATTTTTATCAGTTCTTGCATCTTTGGGTCGTTATATTTCTCACAGATTTCTGCTCGTTCTAAATCAGATACAGATAAAGTAGCACAGTAAAGATTACATTCATATGAATAAATACATTAGTGAGAGCGATTGCGTGTGTGAATTAATTCTACCTGGCAGCGTCTCTCTACTAGTAGTGAAGCTGTGGGATTTAGTTATTAAGAAATATATGCTTGAACTTTTCAGTTTCTAAGCTATTTTATTGCGAAATCACAGAAGAGTGTTGACAATACATTGCCGCGCTGAATGATTCTGTGCGTGCGATCTGCGCGTGATGTACGTGCTACTGTCTGTAGCCCATGTGTGTGCATTATAGTGCAGCAGCGCATTAGATTATAACGGCGATTAACTTACGTGTACAATAAGCTGTTTAAAACGTGCATTCTCCCGTTCAATTTCGAGCATCCAGTAATATAATCACACGTCTTGTGGAGCTCTTTCAGAGTATGAATTCATTTGTAATTTTAACTGTTTGGAAACGGAGCTAAAATGTGGATTTCTTATACTGTTGCACCCCCTATAGGACCAGCGATTAGTCGACGTCAAGCTTAAAGTGTCATGGCAGAGCACTGAATTCGACTAGTCGTGCAACCCCTAGTCTACACTGGATACGGTAATGTGACATTTCTGACACAGTCCACATGCTCGAGTCTGTCGTCAGGACAAATGGAGAGAAAGAACGCTCGCTTTGACGCGTTTGGATTAAACAGCTCGTTCACATCTTTGAATGGATGTCAGAAGGTTCCCAGCAAAAACAACTTAGTTTATTCAAATTTATTCTTAAAATAGCGTTATCTGTATCTGGTTTTCAAATGAAGGCATAAAACATTAATTTAATTTATCTTTAACTTATTGAAAATCTAACTTTATTTATGTATTTTGGCAAACAAAAGGGGTTTACTATTAAAATTAAAACATGGAAGAAATGTTGTGTGATCATTACTTTAAAAAAAAAAAAAGTTTTAATAATTTTAATAGTAGCCTAGTGTTACGGTTGGTGCTGTAGGAAGAAGTGCACGACGAAGAGTAGAAGAAAAGGAGGTTTTTAATAAGCATCAACACTATAAACCATTGACAAACTTAAGATCTGACAAAGACAAGGGGAGAACTCAGGACTTATAAAGAAACCGGGAACAAAGGAGCAAACAAGATAATTAACACAAGATAGGTGAACAGAATGATAATTAACTAAACTAGGACAGGAACTAATGAGGACAACCGGAAACAAAACCAAATAAGGGCAAAACGGAACTAAATGGAAACCAGACCGTGACAGATATCGCCCCCCTCCCGGAAGGTGTGTCCCGCATCATAACAGTCACATCGGGGAGGGGGGGGCGGGCGCCCTGGAGGCTGGAGCAGGGCCAGGACAGGGAGGAGACAAGGGAAGCCTCCAGGGTGGGTCAGGAGACTCGGGGGACCATGGTGGGACTGGAGACTCGGGAGGCCATGGCGGGACTGGAGACTTGGATGGCCATGGTGGATGGCCATCCAAGTCATATTCTCAGGCGGCGGGCTTGCCATATTCTCAGGCGGTGGGATTGCCATATTCTTTGACGGCGGGCTAGGGTTGGCCGCGAACGGTGGCGGGCTTGAATTCCCCGCGAACGGCCTGACAACAGACTCGAGCATGTGGACTGTGTCAGAAAGCGAACGCACAGCTACCGTATAGAGCTAGACGGGACCAGCGGAGAGAACTGGACAGGACCAGCGGAGACGCAGGAGAGCTGGACGGGACCAGCGGAGAGACGCAGGAGAGCACTTGCGAGGCGCAGGTACAGGAGGGCGCTTGCGAGGAGCAGGCACTAGAGGGCACTTGCGAGGAGCAGGCACTAGAGGGCACTTGCGAGTCTCAGACGGGCTTGCTATATTCTCAGGCGGCGGGCTTGCCAAATTCTCAGGCGGCGGGCTTGCCATATTCTTGGATGGCGGGCTAGGGATGGCCGCGAACGGCTGCGGGCTTGAATTCCCTGCGAACGGCAGGCTTGTGTTGGCCGCGAACGGCGGCGGGCTTGGGTTGGCCGCGAATGGCGGCGGGCTGGAATTCCTCGCGAATGGCGTGCTTTGCGCGGGCGGCGGAATATTCATCGCCGCGGGCGGAATCATCATCGCCGCGGTGGGTGGCCGGAACGCTGCCACATTCTTTGACGGCGGGTTTGGGGAAACTCCGACTCGGGATCGAAGACTCTCCAGACACCGGATGACCGTCTCCTTCCAATTTAGGTTGGAGGTTGGAGGTGTCTGGGAGCTTCGTGCGATGATGGAATGTGATCCCGAGCCGGAACAGGGTCTTGAGGACTTGGTCCTCCAGGGCACTGGAGAGGGCGAGCGGCACGAATGCCCTAGCAAAATCCAGCGGGTCTGGATGTGCATGGGCCAGGGAAATAAACTCTGCTCGGTCATCCATTCTGTAAGCGGTCAGATCTTCTGTTACGTGTGGTGTTGTAGGAAGAAGCGCACGATTAAGAGTAGAAGAAGGTTTTTAATACGCATCAACACTATAAACCATTGACAAACTTAAGATCTGACATAGACAAGGGGAGAACTCAGGACTTATAAAGAAACCGGGAACAAAGGAGCAAACAAGATAATTAACACAAGACAGATGAACAGAATGATAATTAACTAAACTAGGACAGAAACTAATGAGGACAACCGGAAACAAAACCAAATAAGGGCAAAACGGAACTAAATGGAAACCAGACCGTGACACCTAGTAGTAGCAGTATGTACATTTTGCTGAACAATAGTAATATATTTCTGCCGCAGTGTCTTCCAAGTTAAACCAAACGTTTATTTTGACGGGTTGCCGTGAAAACCTTTTCAGTTCTGTGTGTATATGATATGACGCTAGTTTTAATCAAATGAAACGGTAAAATGCTCATGAAGTGACTCTCAGAGCAGTTCTGGATAGGGGTCGACCGATATGTGTTTTTCAGGGCCGATGCCGATACCGATTATTACAGACCAAGTAGACCGATAACCAATATATTGAACCGATATATATGTCTGGTGTAAAAATGAAAATGAATGTCAAAATTAAGAATAACAAGGCAAAACTGACAAAAACGGCCTTCCCTAGTGTTGGTTGCACTTCTTACTCTTGTCTTCCCCCATGCATCCATCTACAATAAGGGTAATATACAAAGAGAGAGTTAAAAGTGGGGCCACTGTATGCTTCATGATTAAGCCTATGAATACTAAATACTAAAGCTAAACAGCTTGGGGAAATGTAAGTATTTGGCTTCAATAATTTACATGTTAGAAATGTATGTGTAATAGCATAACCTCTCATAATTCTTCATTATTTTCGGTTGACTAAATCATAACCTACAATAGGTGACTATTCAATTCATCATCTAATGCACATCAATTGATTAATTTAAAAAGCGCAATGTATATAATAAGTGTAAACAATTTAATTGTCTTCATAGCTCCATTGTAGAAGTTGCGAAGAAGACCGCAACTATTTTAATGAAACTATAACACTAATAGCCTGTTATAGGCTCACTTGGTTCAATAGCCTATTGAAATGTCCCAATTTCCGTCATCATAATCTTGGCCTATGTGACAGTAACTTAATCTTGGCCTATGTGACAGTAATTTCCATTAGTTTTCATTTACAGTGCAAATGAAGGAATAAAACATTAATTTAATTTATCTTTTAATCAAATGAGAGTTGAACTCTATTTTTTGGCAAACAAATGGGTTTACTATTAAAATTAAAACATGGCAGAAATAGCGTATTGTGTGATTGTTCTTTTAAACAAAAGTTGTAATAATTGTAGTAGTATTAGTAAATAAACCGAACTTTTATTTTGACGGGTTGCCATGAGGACCTCTTAAGTTTCTGTAGCCTATTTATGATATGACGATCGTTTTACTCAAACGAATCAGTCAAATGCTCATGAAGTAACTCTCAGAGCAGTTCTGGGGAGGATGTTCATGTATTTATGACCTCATTTAGTGACATGGCAGATGCGTAAAACACAGCGAGTGTCGCGCACTTCAGTGTGTGTGTGTGTGTGTCAAAACCGCGCGTCTGTGCCATTCACATATACAGAGACACGCCGAACATGTAGAATTCATATTTAAATAGGCTTTTTACAGCTTAATGTTTACAGATAGTCCATATCGTAAGTCAATTTAAGTGTACTGACCTACTTTTGATTAATTCATCCAAACTTTGACAAATTCCGTGACTCCGCGTTATACAGTAAATTCCATATGACTGGATTCCGCGATTCCCCCTGCGTTTCCCCCATCTCGGAAACCATAAATAGATAATATTGAGGTTTTTACAACTTCAGTGTAGTGGATTGTAATTTATTGCAACTTGAGCAACGTCTGCTGCTGCCTTTGAGAGATAACTGATGCGTGATGAAGCAGCACCAGTTAGCAAGCGCTTTCGGTGTGAGAGCGCCTTTAATCTTCCACGTTGATTGGTCGGACTCCTGACTCTCAACAAATCAGATGCGCGGTGGGCGGAGACTGCTCTAGGCCACAGAGTGGTGAGTTCCGACAGGCTGCATCAGAACCAAATAGCGCGTTTCAAAATTAAATAATTTTATCGGCACATCGGTTTGGAAAATGACCGATACCGATTATCATAAAAATGCTTAATATCGCCGCCAATAATCGGCCAGGCCGATAATCGGTCGACCCCTAGTTCTGGAGATGTTTGTTCATGTGTTTATGTCCTCATTTAGTGAGACGGCAGATGCTGAAATCACCGTGAGCGTCACTCGCTTCAGTCTGTGTGTAGAGAGTAGACTGCTCCGTACACTTTCGAGTCGCAAAAAAAAGTCGCTTTCGAGTGTCAAACACTGATCAATCTGTGCCATGTTGCTTCTAGTCGAACACACCTAGTGCTGCAGGCTTATTGGCTCACTGATGTTAATGAGATTAACCCCTTAGGTATTGACATTTGGTACCGAACAACAAGACATTTTCTGATACTCGATGGTATCGAGGCAATTCGGTCGGTGCCTAAAGAGTATCGAACTCGATACCCAGCTCTAATCATGTCTGAGGATTGTTCAGACTTCGGAACATATTGTTTTGTAAATGAGGCACAGTTTCATGGAGAGTTCACAAAGAAACATTTGTTGAAAAATTACGTGGTACTATATCTGACTGCATCTGCATCAATTGTAAGTAATTATTTAATAATGCTTTGTCTGGAAATGACCGTTTTATTTTGATTATGTTGTCAAAACACTCACAATAGCAAGGCGGCACTGATAGTGTTTTCTATGCAGTGACGTTAGCCAATCATAACAGTGGCCGATTACTGAGAAGCCTTAAACGACCTGCCCCTTAAAAACAGCCTGTTTCTGAGAAAATCCACATATTTATTTGTTTTTATTAACATTATAAATACACCTCAAGCAACATATTAAAATAATGAAAAAATCCAGTGTTAATTACACTTAGATTTAGTTATCAAAAACAGCACAGGAAATCTGAGCACAGTTTGAGACACTATTGAGGTCTCTTCTGAAACTCTAAAGGAGACACATTTGAGATTACAAGGGTCTTTTTTCTCAGTAGAGACATCGGAAAAACAAAAGACCAATACAAGCATCCAGGTTTCTTCTCACCTTGTCCGTGTGGTTGATCTCCGCTCCCTGTCCCAGCAGGACTCTCACCATGGCCACGTGTCCGTGTGCGGCGGCCAGATGCAGACAGGTACATCCGCGTTTGTCAGTGAGGTGCAGCAGAGATCCAGAGCGGCTGAGCAGCAGCCCAACCACAGCTGTGTGTCCGCTCTGAGCCGCCAGGTGCAGAGGACTGAAGCCCTGAAACACATGATGGACGGTCAGTACCGCGCTCAAGCGTCACGCTTCAAACCGCAGCAGTGCTTCTGATCTCTTGCCTGAATGTTGGTTTTTGCATCGGCCTGAACACCAGGAGAATTCAGCAACAGGCGAACCATGTTCTCATGACCGGACTGAGCCGCCAGGTGCAGAGGAGTGTAACCTGACTGAACACACACACACACACAAACTAGATATAATAAATCATCCACTGATGATTCATAATCATCACTATATGTACATTGTGGCTTTTGTGTCTGTAAATACAAGTTACCTTAAGATATCAAGACTTGTTTTGTATATAATGTTTTAAATATAAAATTATAATTATATAATATTGAATATATAATTTATATGACATGTATTATATGTTTAATTATATTTTAAATACATTTAACTACAAATGAATGAAATACAGATGAATTACAATATGAATAATTATTACAATATAATAAATAAATATAAAATACATATACACATGTTGTAATATTTTACTGCTGCACTGGGTCTTTATACAGAATTTAGAGCAGTTATACAATTTATTTAAAATAAAGTATAAAATTTATTCTGTAAAAAGTTAGCTGAAATGATAAATATATAATCATGGATTGATTTATAAAAATATCAATAATTATAAATATATAATATAAACATATATGTAAATATATGATATACAGAATTTGGAGCATAAAGCCTACTCAGAATGAACTTGACTGTGTAGAGATGCATTTATTTAGATTCTAAAAAATGGATTTTAAATTTCAGTAAGTTCAATAACCTTTTCCCTTTTTCTTTATTCAAAAACTGTACAAATTAATCAGATTTATTACAATGACAATAACAACACTCTTGGGTTTGATTCCCAGCGAAAACAAAATACATGAACAAACTGTAAAGCTTCATTGCAAAGCAAGAATCCCCCAAATGAAGAAATCTAATAAAAAATGCCTTATTTGCTAATAGCCATGTTCTGCAGTGTATCTGTTACCTCAGCTAATGGCTGTTGTCTCTTCACATCGTCTTTGCCGTTGTTGCTGCTGCTGCTGCTGTTGGTGGGGAATTGACTGCGTATTGTAGCTGGAACTTTAGTCAGGATCTCTCTCACGAAGTCCACCTGTCCGAAACAGGCTGCCACGTGCAGAGCCGTTAAACCCGTCTACACACACACACACACACACACACACACACACACACAGATGGTTCACTGAAATGTTACAGCTCAGTTTTGTTCTGCTTAACCTTTATAAACAGAGGTCATGTGTTCACATGCAGCACCTTGGAGCTCTGGATCTTCAGTGAAACGCTGCCTTTCAGCACCTCCAGAATATGAGTATGTCCATTCTTGGCAGCCAAATGTATGGCCGTCATGCCCTCCTGAAAGGGTCACAGGTCAAAGGTATTAGAAATTATCATGTTAAAATGTTCTTGGTCATATTTTGTCTGTCTAACTCACGGCGTCCTCCTCTGTCACTGATGCTCCAGCATCCAGAAGAACCTTCACCACCTCCGTATGACCGCCAGCAGCAGCCAAATGCAGCGGACACAAACCGTTAGCCTGCCGAGTTACAAAGAGCAGAAGATATACAGGGTATTATACACAACATTTCTCATTTTAATTTAGCTTTATGAATGTCATGAAATAAAACTGAAATAAAATTAATAAACACTATATAGATATTTAAAAATACAACCATGAAAAAAAACATTCATTCGTATATACAGGATGTGCGTGTATATATATATATATATATATATATTTTAGGTCTGTCAATCGATTAAAATATTTAATCGTGATTAATCGCAACTTAATCGCACATTTTTTAGATGTTCTAAATGTACCTTAAATTAGTTTAATACTCTAATCAACATGGGCATGGACAAATAAGGATGCTTTATGCAAATGTATGTTTATTATTAGTGAAACCATAGTCAACATAGACCAAGACTAGACATGTTTCAAAGGTCACAGATGTTTTTCAAAAAACTTGTTCATGTCTATTAGACACATGAGAAAAAGAATTACTAGGTTCCCATTACTTCTCGTTCTTTGCACTGAGCAATTTAATGACACAAACCTGTTTGCATTTTCGCAGGACAGGGCAGCTCACTTCTTCTGAACATGCAAAATGTACATTTATTATTAGATTGGTTTGCCCCTCTCTCTGTGCCCACATAGGCCTACTGTAATTTGATGCAGCTAAATTCTCAATAAAACTGTTTTCATTCATATATTTTACTGTTTCTGTTATCAGACAACGGAATGAATATGAAATAGTGATTAAAACGTGACCCATTAAGACTTAGCTCTACCTTCCAAGATGTTAATCTGCACAAAAATCCTGATAATCGAGCCGTTGTCTGATTAAATCAAATACACATAAGATTCGGCTATACTTGCCTGTAAAATTAGAGAAGCAACATAATATCTGTTTTAACTGAAAGCACTGCTACTCTCCGCCGCTCGCTAAACAGAAACTGAGCAGATGCAGAGAGAGAGAGAGGTGTGTGTGCGCGCGCTGGGACAGCAAGACCTCGCGCTCGCATGGCAGTTTTTTGAAGAGGGGAAAAAAAGTCGCTAAAGGGGTCTGCAGTGTCACTAAGTTGGCAACGCTGTGCATCTCCATTTCTCCAACTACGGGCTTTGCCATGGGTCAAACAGAAAATGCACGCTGTATGTAAGTTAGCATACTTTTAGTACTGATCTATCATCGAACTGATTAAAATAATGTTAGCATAAAATAAAATTGACATCAATGAAAAACTCATAAAATTTGACAACATGTCATGTTGGAATAATTTAAACACTTTCTGTGTCATGACGTAATTATAATAGTCAAGTCAAGTCAAGTCTGCTTTACTGTCAATTCTTCCACATGTACGGCACATACATACAGAGAATTGAAATTGCGTTACTCTCAGACCCTTGGTGCATACAGTTAACATTTAAGACACTGTCAGTAGACGTTCAATTACAGATAAATACAGTTTAAACATATGTACATACAACTATACAGATATACAAATGAGGACATTGTAGAAAAATAGAGATATATAAAGTGGCATAAGGCACATGGCAGAATATATAGAGTGCAAGCCAGTTAAACAAAACAAACAAAACTGTGCAGATATATGTGTTGTGCAAGAAGAGCTTATCAGTCTGTTAAAGTGACAAAAGAACAGTCTTTTTATCAGACTATCCAAAGAGGTAGTTTGCAGTCAATGCTGGATGAGGTAGTGAACAGTCCAATGCTGCACAAGTGACAGGTGCTGGTCACAGTTTTTAAGTGGGTGGGGGGGGTCGGTCCTGGGGATGTGGGGAGCTGGGGGAGGGGGGGTCGTAGTATCAGTGTTCAGTGTTGCATGGGGTAAAAGAGGGGAGGGGGGGCAGGGACGGGAGGGAGTTCAGATTCCTGAGAGCCTGATGTATGAAGCTGTCCTTCAATCTGCTGGTCCTCGACTGGAGACTCCGCAGTCTCCTCCCTGATGGCAGCAGACTGAAGAAGCTGTGTCGGGTGGGTGGGAGGGCTTTGCGGGTGAGACGGGTGCTGTAGATGTCTTGGAGGGAGGGGAGAGAGACACCAACGATCTTCTCAGCTGCTCTCACTATGCGTTGAAGTGACTTGCGGCAGGATGCGTTGCAAGCGCCATACCACACAGTGATGCAGCTGGTTAGGATGCTCTCGATGGTGCCTCTGTAGAAGGTGCACATGATGGGGGCCGGGGCTCTGGCTCTTCTAAGTTTGCGGAGGAAGTAGAGACGCTGCTGTGCTTTCTTGGCCAGTGCTACAGTGTTGTTAGTCCAGGAGAGGTCCTCTGTGATGTGCACACCCAGGAACTTGGTTCTGCTCACTCTCTCCACAGTCGCACCGTTGATGGTCAGAGGGGCATGCTGAGTGTGTACTCTCCTGAAGTCAACAACAATCTCCTTCATCTTCTCCACATTCAGAGAAAGATTGTTGACACTGCACCACCCGGCTCACCTCGCTCCTGTAGTTTGTCTCATCTCTGTTGCTAATGAGACCCACCACAGTCGTGTCATCCGCAAACTTAATGAAAAGGTTAGAGCTGTGTGCAGTCGTGGGTCAGCAGAGTGAAGAGGAGGGGGCTCAGCACACATCCTTGGGGGGCCCCAAGTGTGGGGTGTTCAGTGTGATGGTGCTGGATGTGTTACTGCCAACCCGTACTGCTTGAGGTGTCCCGGTCAGGAAGTCCAACAGCCAGTTGCACAGAGAGGTGTTGAGCCCCAGCTGGAGCAGTTTGTGAGTGAGCTGTTGAGGGATGATTGTGTTGAATGCTGAACTGAAGTCTATGAACAGCATCCTGACATATGTGTCTTTTTTGTCCAGATGTGTGAGGGCTGGGTGGAGGGCAGTGGCGATGGCATCATCGGTCGAGCGGTTGGACCTATATGCAAACTGGAAGGGGTCCAGGGAGGGGGGGAGGACAGACTTGATGTGGTGCATGACTAGCCGTTCGAAGCACTTCATGAAAATAGGAGTGAGTGCTATTGGACGGTAGTCATTGAAGCAGGATGGAGATGACTTCTTCGGGACTGGAATGATGGTGGTAGCTTTGAAGCATGTGGGGACAACGGCCTGATTTAATTAGGTGTTGAAAATGTCTGTGAAGACATCAGTGAGTTCCACTGCACAGTCTCTCAGTACACGCCCAGGAATGTTGTCAGGACCCGGAGCTTTGCGTGCACTGATCCTGCTGAGGGATCTCCTCACACTGTCCGGGAACAGCGTCATCACCTGGTTGCCGGGAGGAGGTGGAATCCTCTGTGCAGTGGTGCTGTTTTGTGCCTCAAAGCGAGCAAAGAAGGCATTCAACTCGTTCAGCAGGGGGATGGTGCTGTCACAGGTCTGTGGTGGGGGCTTGTAGTCCGTGATGGTCTGTATCCCCTGCCACAGGCTCCGAGTGTCTCTGCTGTCGCTGAAACGATGAGCTATCCTCCTGGAGTACTGTCTTTTGGCCTCTCTGATGCCACGGGAAAGGTTGGCCCTAGCTGTCTTCAGGCCCTCCTCATCTCCAGCTCTAAAGGCAGCGTTTCGAGCCTTCAGAAGGCTGTAGACCTCCCCTGTCATCCACGGCTTCTGGCTGGCCCGGACAGTGATGGTCTTTGTGACTGTTACATCATCAATGCACTTGGAGATGTAGGCAGTGACAGTCTCCGAGTACTCATGGAGGTCTGTAGTGTTGTTGTATGTGGCAGCCTGTTTAAACATAGTCCAGTCAGTGGTGTCAAAACAGTCTTGAAGTTCCTCTGACGACCCTTCCGGCCACACTTGAATCTGTTTGTGTATTGGTTTGATGACTTTAACGAGCGGTCTGTATGCAGGCATTAGCATGACAGTGATGTGGTCTGAGGCTCCGAGGTGGGGGAGGGGGAGGGCTTTGTAAGCTCCTCTCTGGGTGGTGTAAACAAAGTCCAGGGTATTTTTTCCTCTTGTTGGAAAGTCTATGTGTTGGTGTATTTTTGGGAACACACTCTTTAAGTCTGCGTGGTTGAAATCCCCAGCCAAGATGAGAAAAGCATCTGGGTGGGCTGTCTGCTGCTCACTGGTGTGATGGTACAGTTCATTTAGTGCCTCACTCCTGTTGTTGTTGTTGGAGCTGGGAGGGATGTATACAGCAACGAGCAGTATGGCTGTATATTCCCTCGGTAGATAGAACGGCCGGCACTTAATAATCATGAACTTCACCAGGGGTGAGCAGTGTTTGCAGACCACAACAGCGTCGCGGCACCATGCATCATTGATGTAAACACAAAGCCTGCCGCCGCGGATCTTACCTCCCTCAACGAGAGCTCTGTCAGCTCGATAGCATGTTAGCTGGTCGAGCTGTATGGCGCAGTCCGGTATGCTGTTGTTAAGCCATGTTTCCGTAAACACAAAAACACAACAGTCTCTTACAGTCCTCTGAGTAGAGCGAAGTAGTCGGATGTAGTCTAGTTTATTGTCCAAAGAGCGTACGTTTGCCAGTACGATGGTGGGGATAGCTGGCTTGTGTGGGTTGACCACTAGCCTAGCTCGGATACCTCCGCGCTTACCCCTCTTCTGCTTCGTCTCACGCCGCTTGTAGCGACTCCGCTGTGGGCGAGATGCAGTAGTGGGGGTCGGTGATGGAGTGGGCTTTCGGAGCAGACCGAGGTCCCGCAGCTCTAGTTTAACTCTAAAAATGTGATTCTGCCGACCTCGAGCAGAAACTCACGACTGTATGCGTGCTTAAAGACAGGTAGACGAGACGAAGATGTGCAAAAACATTGCGACTTACAAGACAAAAACACGAAAACACCGTTCTGTCGGGAGAGAGAGAAGCTGCTGCGTCTGTGCGCGCCGCCATGTTGGTTAATCCAATACATCATCATAACGCAATAACGCATCTCCTCCAACTTCAAAATCGGCCTACATCGCTGCAGAAGTACTGATGTAGGATTCGTAATTAGATTAACTATCTAGCTATCTGGCTAACATCTACAAATAAATTGCAAAATGTAGCCTTTATTTTGTTGCCTTTGTTGTCTGTTAGACTATATTAGGGATTTCATGTTGCCCATATTTTTCTTTGGTGTAATAAGTAGGCTACTTGTCACTGTAGGCATAGTTGTGGGTTGCATTTCTCTGTTTGGGAGTAGGCTATAACTCATGTCTGGTCTCTTCAATGTTTTAACATTCACTCATAAAAATACCTACAAGACGCATTTATTATCACAGTTTATTTACTACTTATTTATGCTAATCAGTATTTATTTAATATTATATTATAGTAAAGTTTAGAAAAATCTGCATTTTCTGAATATTTTTAGTGGGGGGTGGGGGGCAGAAATCTAAAATCTCGCCTAGGGCATCAGCAAAGCCTGGGGCGGCCCTGCCTGACAGGACACCATTCGGTAACACAAACGTAGTGATCATCATTATATTACAAAGATGCACTGAAGACAGACACGAAGAGGAGAGAATAGTCGCGCAAGCAGTTAAAATACTGTACCAGAGAACAAATTCATTGTTTGAGATGCTCGAAATACTGGAAGAAAACCATAAATATTGAATTGGGGTGGGGATTATTATGAATGTATTTCTGAGAAGAACTGTCTTCAGAAAAGTTTTGATGGCTTTTTCTTTTCCTCTTACCTCTGTAAAATACATACAGTAATTAATTCAAGGAATTCGTCATGGTGTCAGGAGCTTCAGTACAGAAAGTACAGACATAGTGAAAACATAGGCAACGAGTATGGGAATCCATTTTAATGTAAAAAATCGCCAATTGGAGTTGGTCATGAAAAATCCTGATCGGTGCATCCTTTGTGCATAGATCTGTAGAACAAGTGGGTTACATAACGATATTTTAAGATTAAGATAAATAAAAAAAATGTACTTGAAAAGAAAACAGGATAACTTTGAATAGCATAGTTGTGTTAGGATGAGCTGAGCAAGTCTGCACATGTAATTCCTGGTCTGAGAGTGACTTCCTGCTTAAACAGGAAGTAATGATACCAAAACATTTTTAGAAATGTATGTATGTTAATGGAGAATGTATGTGTGTGAAAGCAGAAATGTATGTGTGTGTAAGGATAATGTATGAGTGTAAAAAAGAGTATAAATGCATGTATGTGAAAGGAGAATGTATGAGTGTGAGAGAATAGAAATGTATGTATGTGAAAGGAGAATGTATATGTGTGAAAGCAGAAATATATGTATGTACAGTATATGTAAGGAGAATGTATGTCTGAGAGTAGAAATGTATGTGTGTGAAAGGAGAATGTATGTGTGTGAGAGTAGAAATGTATGTGTGTGTGAAAGGAGAATGTAAGTGTGTGAGGGCACCAGAATGAATTATGGCTTGTACGGCCCCTCATACATATATGTACAAATACATATATGCGCATATATGTACTGTGACGAGTCGGCTGCCTCCCACCTTTCTATCATCACCACCCCGTCCCGTATTCGCCGCCCTTCACCAGGCTCCCGACGGGAGTGGGTATGCGAGAGAGGAGGGGCGCTGGATAGCCACGGCTGGCGGCGTGTGATGAGGCGCACCTGATGTGAATGGAGCCTCATCACCGCCGCTGTTTAAACGCCGAGCGCGCCTCTCCTCGGGAGACCGGTCTCGTCCCCGTGCATGCACGCTGGTGTCCTCGTGGGTCCAGGAAGGGTGCGTCGAGGAGGAGGACTGCCGCACCCGCTAGGCGGCTGACGGGCCAGGATGCCGGGCCGTCAAGACCCCCAGAGACGCCGGGAGGCCCCAAGAGGGGAGCGCGTGCGGCCACCGGACTCCGCCCCTTCCCTGGACCCTTCCCTTCTGAACACTACCCTCCTGCACAAGCCCCGCAGCACAACGAGGACACCAGATTCCCCGTTTATTTGGACACTTTTCCCCCTTTGGACACTTTATTTTACCTTTTTATTGTTTAATAAAAACCTCTCCGAGATTGACGCCACACCCACTGTGTCTGTCGTTTGCTCCTCCCGCCACAGTACATACAAATACATATATGCGCATATACGTACATACACATATATGCGCATATACGTACAAATACATATATGCGCTTTTTCGTACAAATACATATATGCGCATATATGTACATACACATATATGTGCATATATGTACAAATACATATATGCAAATATATGTACATACGCATATATGTACAAATACATATATGCACATATATGAACAAATACATATATGCACATATGTGTACATACACATATGCGCATATATGTACAAATACATATATGCACATATATGTACAAATACATATATGCACATATATGTACAAATACATATATGCACATATATGTGTTACAGAAGAGGGACGGATAGTTAAACAGGTATTTATTGACAGACTACGAGCAATATGGAGTTGAACAGGTGAGTGGTAATTCTGGATATCTTTGGAGATCAGGAGGAACGTTAATTTGAGTATCTTCTCTTGACAGGAGACAAGGAACAGGAGCTGGACACACACCTTATCAGTACGTCTGACAAGGACTGAACTCTGGAGCAGACAGACTAGGGATCGCTGGAGGACACACTCGGGAGGAAACACAGCAGGTAAGTAGACAAGGAGGTAAGTATCAGGCATAGAGTTTGTGATAGCAATGGTAGTCCTCTTCGTATGAACGAGACCGGACACTGGAGTGTTGTGAGGTGTGTGTATTTGAGGAGTGTGTAATGAGTGTCTTGATGATGTGCAGGTGCGGGTGATTAGAATTCAGGTGAGGGAGTGCGCTGTGATTGGCTGGTGACAGAGCCTGGCCAATCTGTGACATTACCCCCCTCTCCACGGCCCGCTCCTGAGGGCCGAGGACCCCGACGTCGTGGTGGTCTACCTCTTCCTCTGGGTTCAGGACGATAAGGATGACTGGCATGGAACTCCTCGAGCAAGGTTGGATCTAGTACATCGTCTCTGGGGACCCAAGATCTCTCCTCTGGGCCGTAGCCCTCCCAGTCCACGAGGTACTCCAGATGACCACCACGGCGCTGGGAGTCCAAGATCTCCTTGACCTGATAGATGGCACTGTCCTCCAGGATCAATGGGAGAGGGGGCTCCTCCGTCGGGCCATACCAATGTCATACCGGTGGCAGGTTGGCGCAGGGAGTTTTGGGCGTACTCGGCCCAGCCAATGAACTGGTTCCAAGAGTCCTGGTGGCCGTGGCAGAAGGTTCAAAGGAATCGTCCTACTTACTGGATCTTTCTTTCAGTCTGTCCGTTCGTCTGGGGGTGGTATCCTGAGGACAGACTAATGGTCACACCTAGGAACTTGAAGAAGGCTTCCCATACCCGTGATATGAATTGTGGTCCGCGATCAGAGACGATATCCTCTGGAATGCCATAATACCGGAAGATGTGGTTGAACATCAGTTCAGCGGTTTCCATGGCTGTGGGTAAGCCCTTGAGAGGAAGACGACGACATGACTTAGAAAATCGATCAACGATCACAAGGATACAAGTGTTACCATCAGAGGCAGGCAGATCAGTGACGAAGTCCACTCCTAGGTGTGACCAGGGCCGATTAGGAACGGGCAGAGGAAGCAGCTAACCAGCTGGCAGGTGGCGTGGACTTTTGGACATGGCACACTCTACACAGCCTTGGTCGAACCTTCTTACATCCCGAGCCATACTGGGCCACCAGAAGCGATCTTTTAGCAGCAAGAGAGTGTTGTTGGCCCCTGGGTGGTCAGTGCCCAGAGATGCATAAACGGACTGGATGAGAGATGTGCGTTGAGCCTTGGGAACATACTGCAATCCGGGCGGGCAGCCCGGCGGAGTGGCCGTGGAAGCATTGGAGGAGGTGAACAGGTATCCACCTTCCCCTCGTCCATCCGGATATCACCGCTGTCGATGTTATATCCCAAGAACTGTACTGAGGACTGATGGAACGAACACTGTTCTGCCTTGAGAAACAGGTGGAAGTCTCTCAGGCGTTTCAGGACCTCCGCAACGTGGCGGCAATGTTTGGCCATGCTCCGGGAGTAGATGAGGATGTCATCTATGTAGACCAGCATGAACTCCCGGACCACCTCATGCATAAAGTCTTGGAATACGGAGGGGGCATTGACAAGGCCATTGGATATTCATAGTGACCAGTAGGGGTCACAAAAGCCATCTTCCACTCGTCCCCCTCACGTATTCTGATGAGGTTGATGAGGCGCTGCAGAGGTCCAACTTGGAGAACACGGTGGCTCCGCGAAGATGTTCTAGCGCTGCTGGGACGAGAGGAAGGGGATAACGGAACTTAACCGTTATATTATTCAGGGCTCGGTAATCAATACAAGGTCGTAATCCCCCATCCTTTTGGGCAACAAAGAAGAAGCTCGAAGCAGCAGGGGATGTGGAAGGGCGGATGTAACCTTGTTTGAGTGCCTCCTCAATGTACTCCTTCATGGCCTTCTGTTCTGGGATGGAAAGTGGGTAAATTTTCCCATGGGGCACTGGCTCACCCGGTATGAGGTCTATTGTGCAGTCCCATGGCTGATGTGGAGGCAACTGGGAGGCTTTCTGGGGACAGAACACGTCGCTGAAGTGGGAGTAACAGGCTGGGATGTCTATGGATAGTTTCTCCGGAGGGCTTTCAATGGAGGTGGAGTTTACTGTGATCGTCTTGACTGGAGGAGATACAGCAGTGTTTCCGCTACATTCATTCTGCCGTGGCGGTACCGCCATACCAAAAATCATCCCCGCCATGGCTGCAGCTTTTCAGTGATGTCACTCGATTCATTTACAGTCTGGTAATTTATAATGGAGGAGACGTTAGTCACACACTAATTATTAAAAGGTGAGTATAATATAGAGCAAACTTAAGTGTAATCATAGTAGTGGTGTACGTTATGTGTAACGATTCGATTCAACCTCCAACATAACACAGTAGTTGTGAAACTGATCGCAGTTGATCCGTGGTCCGTACGGACAAGACCTCAAGGTTCGATTCGCATGTGATTAACAGACTAATTGCAAAAATGAACCATCATAGAGTGAACGTTTATCATTTGTATGTGTTTTATCTTGCCAATTTACACATTCGAGTGATTTTAAGCCATTCCAGCGCAAGACGAGGCGAATAGAACTTATTTCACTGTCCGTGCGCTGATTTCTGTGGCCACAGCTGCCGGACACGGCGCCCACGCACAGATTTTTAAGCGTGCGCGAACACCGAGTTCATTCTTCATTCGCATTTCCTTGTGTTTGAACAGACGCATACATACAGAATTATGTGAAAATGGACGTCTCAACAATCATTCTCGATAACGCAGTCACTTATCTTCAGTGAACGAAAACAAGTTAGAAAGAAATAGCATGTGTATCATTATATTGGATCCGTGCATTCGGTCTTAAAGGGACAGCTGCCTATAAACACATGCTGTTATATATGACAGAAGAAAAGGGGCATGGTCCACTGGAAAATCAACCAATCCCCCCCCCCCCCCCCTGTGGAAATACAGCCTGCCGCCACAGCTGGAAAAAATCCTAGAGGAAACACTGTACAGGTTTGGGTGCGTTGGGAAAACAGCTGGGAAAGCATTGGTTACCCCACTTCAGGACCTCAATAGTATGCCAGGAGATGTTGGGCTCGTGTTGAACAAACCAGGGCCTTCCAAGGATTATATCAGCTGTTGAACCCTCCAGAACCAGTAAATGAATTTCCTCCTCATGCAGCAAACCCACTTTCAGGCGGACAGGACCTGCACTGCGGTTCACACTCTTACGGCAGAGGGAGGTGCCAGTCACCGACTGTATTTGATCATTGGTCTTGTGATTGCGGTTGGGAGGTTTAGCCGACGGCTGAGGTTTCCCGAGATAAAGTTCCCAGCTGACCCGGAGTCGAGGAGGGCATAGGCTGGAAGAGAGAATTTGGGGGCAGTAAGCAGAACATCTATCGCCAAAGGTTTTAAATTCTGTATCACCGGTTGGATGGCACTCACAGAGAGACGAGGAGGTCGTACAGAGCATGCTGCCCGGAAATGTCCCCTCTCACCGCAGTAAATGCACAATCCAAGGTTTATTCTTCTCTGTCGTTCCTGATTTGGCAGGCGAGCATGATCAATTTGCATGGGTTCGCTGGTTGGTTCTGGAGGGCATTGACTGGGTGGGTGGCGGAGGAGTGAATTGCAACTGGGGAGTGGAGTTGTTCCTCAAGACAGGATTTCATATGTGAAGCACATTGAATGGAGGTGTGTGTATTTGAGGAGTGTGTAATGAGTGTCTTGATGGTGATTAGAATTCAGGTGAGGGAGTTCGCTGTGACTGGCTGGTGACAGAGCCTGGCCAATCTGTGACAATATGTACATACACATATATGCACATATATGTACATACACATACATGCACATATACTGTATGTGCAAATACATACAGGGCCTTCGCTGTTTCTGATGTAAGCGAATAAAATAATATTTTCCAGTGATGCTGTTCTGCCATAGTGACGAGCGATTCAAATCATAGGATACAAACGGACTGAAAAGGTCAGAGCCATGTGATGGCCCGCTTGTCCCTAGACACGGTTCTAATAACGTTTGCCTGAGAAGATATTACTGCTTTATTTCGGAAGATTAATTTTTCCCATCTTTATTCTTCATAACCCGAGAATGTGGCAACACATACCTGGGGTTTCGCCGCCTAAACGGTGCAGTGATGTATAGTTTGAAAGGCTGCGCATTCGGCTGTAAACATAAGGACAGACAGACAGCGCTCCAGTAGTGCTTCAACGGATGAAAACACATACAATTATTTGAAAATACGCGGTTTTGGCGAGTTACCTCGTAAAGTAGTCTTAAATGAGTTATAATGTCTTAAATGACCGTAAAGAGTTTGGAGAAAATAAGAAATGTGTCAGATCCATGTCATGTGCATCAGGTTTTAAAGAGACAGTGCTGATTTAGAAGTGAATTTACATTTATGTAAATCAAAGAACATAAGAAAAAGAAATCACTCGACTGCTCTAGTCGTTGATTAACTTTTGTAGCTGAATAAAGATTAATCTGTATGAGTTTTTGGCTCAAGGTCTGCATATAAAGTCACACCAGAGGTGTTCAGCTGGGATCAGGACTTGGCTTTCTGCAGACCAGTCAAGTTCTTCCACACTGACTGAATCAATCATGTCTTTTTGAACCGTGCCTTATACACAGAGGCACTGTCATGTCAGAATAGAAAAGGGTCCTGTCCAAACTGTTGCTATAAAATTAGAATCACACAATTCCCTAGAATATCATTATATGCTTAAACATTTAGATTTGTACTCATAGAAATTACTAAAGTAGTCAAACATGTTCATTAGAAGGGGGTGACCCAATACTTTTGGCAATATAGTGTATGTTTAGTCATTGTAGTAGTAATAACTGCCTGTTTTTGCAAAAAGAGTTTCATGGCTGGTAAAAGAAATTTTGGCCGGTAAATTTTATCATGTCACCGGCCATTGGCAGGTGTGGCAAAAAGTTAGTTTTAGGCCCGGAATACACATATGCACATTAGTGCTGTCAAAAGATTAATCGCATCCAAAATAAAAGTTTTTGTTTATATAATATGTGTGTGTACTTTGTATATTTATTATGTATATATAAATACACCCACATACATGTATATATTTAAGAAAAATGTTACATTTATATATTAAATATATTTATATATGATATAAATTATATGAATATAAATATATACATGTAAATATTTTCAAAATATATACTGTATGTGTGTGTATTTACATATACATAATAAATATACACAATACACGCATATGTAAACAAAAACTTTTATTTTGGATTAATCGCGATTAATCGTTTGACAGCACTACATATAGTACATATATACAGTTGGGCAAAAAAGTATTTAGTCAGCCACCAATTGTGCAAGTAATCCCACTTAACAAGATGAGAGAGGCCTGTAATTTTCATCATAGGTACACTTCAACTATGAGAGACAGAATGGGGGGAAAGAATCCAGGAAATCACATTGTAGGATTTTTAATGAATTAATTGGTAAATTCCTCGGTAAAATAAGTATTTGGTCACCAACAAACAAGCAAGATTTCTGGCTCTCACAGACCTGTAACTTCTTCTTTAAGAGGCTCCTCTGTCCTCCACTCGTTACCTGTATTAATGGCACCTGTTTGAACTCGTTATCAGTATAAAAGACACCTGTCCACAACCTCAAACAGTGGCCGTTTCTCAATATGCGTACTTGTCTGTACTTGTGTTCTTGTGGACTTGTGAAACGTCATCAGTCGCTGCCCAAGTACTGTTCCAATTCAAAGTTAACATCTAGCCAAGTCCAGTTCAAATCCCCGGATGTGTTCTTGATCCGACCCTTTTACCGAGGATGCATCGAGAGGTGACTTGTGCGGACTTGATACGGGCCATAACCCAGAATTCAGTTCGTCCTCCCGTCCTCGAGAGTTCGTTCTTCTGAGTCGAACTTGGCAAGTCCAAACTCGAAAGGACGGAAGTCCAGACTCTGCGAACTTGGTATTGAGAAACGGCCAGTCACTCTCCAAACTCCACTATGGCCAAGACCAAAGAGCTGTCGAAGGACACCAGAAACAAAATTGTAGACCTGCACCAGGCTGGGAAGACTGAATCTGCAATAGGCAAGCAGCTTGGTGTGAAGAAATCAACTGTGGGAGCAATTATTAGAAAATGGAAGACATACAAGACCACTGATAATCTCCCTCGATCTGGGACTCCACGCAAGATCTCACGATCTAAAAGATCTAAAAATGATCACAAGAACGGTGAGCAAAAATCCCAGAACCACACTGGGGGACCTAGTGAATGACCTGCAGAGAGCTGGGACCAAAGTAACAAAGGCTACCATCAGTAACACACTACGCCGCCAGGGACTCAAATCCTGCAGTGCCAGACGTGTCCCCCTGCTTAAGCCAGTACATGTCCAGGCCCGTCTGAAGTTTGCTAGAGAGCATTTGGATGATCCAGAAGAGGATTGGGAGAATGTCATATGGTCAGATGAAACCAAAATAGAACTTTTTGGTAAAAACTCAACTCGTCATATTTGGAGGAGAAAGAATGCTAAGTTGCATCCAAAGAACACCATACCTACTGTGAAGCATAGGGGTGGAAACATCATGCTTTGGGGCTGTTTTTCTGCAAAGGGACCAGGACGACTGATCCGTGTAAAGGAAAGAATGAATGGGGCATGTATCGTGAGATTTTGAGTGAAAACCTCCTTCCATCAGCAAGGGCATTGAAGATGAAACGTGGCTGGGTCTTTCAGCATGACAATGATCCCAAACACACCGCCCGGGCAACGAAGGCGTGGCTTCGTAAGAAGCATTTCAAGGTCCTGGAGTGGCCTAGCCAGTCTCCAGATCTCAACCCCATAGAAAATCTTTGGAGGGAGTTGAAAGTCCGTGTTGCCCAGCGACAGCCCCAAAACATCACTGCTCTCGAGGAGATCTGCATGGAGGAATGGGCCAAAATACCAGCAACAGTGTGTGAAAACCTTGTGAAGACTTACAGAAAACGTTTGACCTCTGTCATTGCCAACAAAGGGTATATAACAAAGTATTGAGATGAACTTTTGTTATTGACCAAATACTTATTTTGCACCATAATTTGCAAATAAATTCTTTAAAAATCAGACAATGTGATTTTCTGGATTTCTTTTTCTCATTTTGTCTCTCATAGTTGAGGTATACCTATGATGAAAATTACAGGCCTCTCTCATCTTTTTAAGTGGGAGAACTTGCACAATTGGTGGCTGACTAAATACTTTTTTGCCCAACTGTATGCACATATATGTACAAATACATACAGTATATACATGTATATATACATATGTACATACACATAAACACACATATATAACATATGTATATATACATTAGGGCTGTCACGATATTAGATTTTTCATATCACGGTTATTGTGGACATGAATTCACGATATCAATATATCGCAATATCTATAGAAACCTTGGGGAGGAAAAAAATAGTCAAATTATTGTTTTACTTTGTTTATTGAGTTTTTCTTTTTCACCCAACGAACATAAAGATACTGATAAAAGCAGGGCACAAGACTGGCTTTCTCTGTCTTCTTTGGAGCTCCAATGAAATAACAAGAGAAAATACTGTCAAGTTCAACAGTATGATGAATAAATATTAATGGTAACACTTTACAATAAGATCTCATTTGTTAACATTAAAGTATTAACTAACAATACATTTATTACACAATTTATTAATCTTTGTTAATGTTAATAAAAATACAGTCGTTCATTGTTCATGTTAGTTCGCAGTGCATTAATATTTACAGACACAACTTTTAATAATGCATTAGTAAATGCTGAAATTAACATGAACTAAGATTAATAAATGCTGTGGAAGTATTTTTCATTCTTATTTCATATTAACTACTGTAATTAACTAATGAAACTTATTGTAAAGTGTTGCCATATTAACATCTAAACTGATACTTTAACTTTTAACTTGTGTATCCGTATTTTAATCTCTTCAACCTATAGTTGCACTGGCGCCACTGAAGTCATGCAGTAAGAGCGCTGCTAATTTAGTATTAATGTGCATCTAGAACGACCGCAGATGAGGCATTAAGTGCATGGCACTGCGACCAGCTTCACATTTTACAGAATTTAATGTAGCGATGTGGTTGCTCAGTTTTTCTAGATCAGTTTTAATCGTGTAACTCTTAATAGATTTGAACAAAGAAATAAAGTGTTACTATCCACTATATGCACTAAGTGTTATCTATTGATTGCAAATACAAAAATAAGACGAGTAAAGAAAACGCGGTACTTATTAAAATAATCACCCTTTATTTAAATATATGAACACAGAAAACCTTTGTTAACAGGTTAATGTAACATTTCCCATTCTATGACAATTAAAAATAATGGCAACTTACTCTGATGAACACGGCTCTTCTCGAGTAGCTACGAGCGCTGTGTCGTCTTCTTGTTTGACAGGTGTCAGGGTTAAGACGCAATACTGCCACCTGGAGGTCAACCAGGTACTGGTGCTGGAGTATTTACATGTGGTGTTATCAGTCCTGTTCATTTTAAATACCGGTATATCGTCACACACTAAATTAACATGATCTCGATAATTGTTGCTTTGAATATCACGGTTATCGTCAATACCGGTATATCGTGACACCCCTATTTCAGATATTTGATTAAATCTAATTTTAAATTAAATTCTTGCATTTCTGTTTGCTGCCTCTTGTATATTTGCAGTTCTGTTGTTACTGTAACTAATATGAAATATGTATACTTATGGGAATATACTGTTTCTAATAAAAAAATAAGTAAAAAGCTATATAGATATATCCACATTAAAAACTACATTAATAAAAACTATATTTTAAATTTTTTGTTCCACATTTCTAAAACTTTAACTAAAATCAGAAATGAAAAAAAAAAAAATCTTCAAAATATTAATAACTGTATCTTATTGATGCTAAAATAATCCTGACCTTGTTGCTGAGCGTGAGAGGTCCTCCTAGATTAAACAGGAGCAGTTCTTTAATGACGGCCACACTGCCTTTAGCCGCAGCGATGTGTGTGCAGGTCGCTCCCTCCATGTTAGCTAGCATGGCTAATTCAGGCCGCTGCCTCAGAAACAGCTTCACCACCTCAGAGTGATCGTTCTCCGCTGCCAGATGAAGAGGAGTCTGACCGTGCTGAAACAAACACCACTAGATGAGCCATGATGGCAGGATTACTGTTACTATTGTCAGGATTCTGTCAGTTATAAAGACAAGTGGCATTGGAAAAACAGGGCTGGGGAAATTCAAGAAGCAATATTCTCTTAAAATGTGAAAGCATAGTTTTAGAATATATATTGAATATCTTAGACAGCCAAACAAAAGCTGCATCTGGAGTAGCATATACACCACGAAAAGCTGCATTTACATTACTATAATAGGAAAAAATACTATTATTTAAATGTGAAAATTTATTAGAATATGAATAATTATGAATGCATAAATATTATTATTTTTTTTAAATAAAGGAAATACATGATAGATGACAAAAACAAATTCACAAAGTGAACTTTGCTAGCAAGTCAATTTTTGAAGTTGCACTCATCAAATCACGGTGGATTTGAGATGTAATCTGAATTCACAAATGAAGAATAACACAATATATTATTTATTGCAAGTGTCTGTGTTTCTGTCTCATTACTCTCACAATATCTGTAGCAGTGATGTCAGCTTTCAGGTTTAACAGGCTGCTGCAAACGTCCAGCTGTCCGCTGATGGCTGCCAGATGCAGAGGCGTCTGTTTTCTCTGTGAAAACGAACCGTTCCGTTTCATTTCTCTAGGTTTAAGATCACATGTGACCCTGGACCACAAAACCAGTCATAATTTTCAGAAATTGAGATTTATCCATCATATGAAAGCTGAATAAATAAGCTTCCCATTGATGTATGGTTTGTTAGGATAGGACAATATTTGGCCGAGATACAACTATTTAAAAATCTGGAATCTGAGGATGCAGAAAAATCTAAACATTGAGAAAATCACCTTTAAAGTTGTCCAAATTAAGTTCTTAGCTATGCGTATTACTAATCAAAAATTTAGTTTTAATATATTTCCAGTAGGAAATTTACAAAATATATTCATGGAACATGATCTTTACTTAATATCCTAATGATTTTTTGGCATAAAAGAAAAATCAATCATTTTAACCCTTACAGTGTATTGTTGGCTATTGCTACAAATATACCCCAGCGACTTAAGACTGGTGGTCCAGGGGCACATATTATATTAGAGCTTTCAGTTCTTACCAGAGAGAGAGCATCAACACTGGCCTGATGGGTCTCCACCAGTAGCCTGACAAGCTGTGCCGAGCCGCTCTGAGCGCTGAGGTGCAGAGGCGTCAGGCCCAGTTTGGTCTTGGCGTTCACAAAGGCCTTATGGGCCAGCTGGATGTCCACAATGTCTTGATGACCTTGTTCTGCAGCCAGATGAATGGCGGCCTTCCCCTCCTGATCAGATTTCATATAAATCCACAATTCATTATTTCTGAAGCGGTTCTTCAGGATACAGATTAAGTACGGAAGTTCTAAGCGGCCATGCATTATTATAATTTTTCTGTCTTGTTTTCTCGTGATCTCGACATAATGAAAGTTGTTTTGTCGTTATCACGACTTAATTTTCTCGTGATCTCGACATAACGAAAGTTGTTTTGTCGTTATCACGACTTAATTTTCTCTGTGTATTCGGCATGAGAAAATGCTATAGAAGCAGCATCATCGCAGCATAATGTTTGATCGTATTCGCTTTTACTTTGATCAGGGACTCACTCAAACTGAAATAATAAAAATAAAAATATGGTATAAGTACCATCCCAAATATTGAAGGTGTTGTGTGTGTGACCGACTACATTGATCCATGTTAGAATACTTGTCATGCATATTCATACTCTTGACATTTTAGCTCTGTGTCTGTCAGTGATTGACGACTTACACATAAGTGTTCGACACTTGAGAAGGAGGCTGTCGGGTCTGCAACTTTATCGTCGAAGACAATATAGCGACCCTGATTTTCTCATGATAGCTACAATTACGTCGTGAGAAAACGGTTTTTAGGTTGAGATCAACAACTTTCGTTATGTCCAGATAACCACAAAACAAATTTCGTTATGTCGAGATCACGAGAAAATTAAGTCGTGACAACGACAAAACAACTTTCGTTATGTCGAGATCACGAGAAAATTAAGTCGTGATAACGACAAAACAAATTTCGTTATGTCGAGATCACAAGAAAATTAAGTCGTGATAACGACAAAACAACTTTCGTTATGTCGAGATCACGAGAAAATTAAGTCGTGATAACGACAAAACAACTTTCGTTATGTCGAGATCACGAGAAAATTAAGTCGTGATAACGACAAAACAACTTTCGTTATGTCGAGATCACGAGAAAATTAAGTCGTGATAACGACAAAACAACTTTCGTTATGTCGAGATCACGAGAAAATTAAGTCGTGATCACGAGAAAACAAGACAGAAAAATTATAATAATGCATGGCCGCTTAGAACTTCCGTAGATTAAGAGATTCAGATTCATAAATAAAAAAAAACTACAACTGAAAGTCTCAAAAATAATACATTATTATGTCACAAAATGTTTTTTTTTTTTGTTTGTTTTTTTTTATTAAAATCAGTTCTCCAATTTTGAAAATGATCGTGCATGTTGTTTAGTATTATGTAAACAAGAAAACAATGATTTTGGTAAAAGTTTATTTTTTTTATTAAGTTGTTGTTGTAAATAATTTAAAAAATGATTATTGGAGTAGGTTTTAGAAGAAAATACTTTTTTTTTTCTTTTTCACTATACTTCGAAATTTCACGTTTAATACAATGTAACTTCATTGTAATTGTGAAATTTACTAGCTATTTCTGACTATTATTTCTACAAAAAGTTTCCTGGAGTAGCATGTACATACAATACTATGGTAAATAAATATGGCAATTACTGTAAAATAACTGTATTAAAATACTACATTAATTAAATATTTTATATTAAACTTGATTAATTTATTATATAATTTAAATATTTTAATATAACTAATTTATTATTATTATTAATAATAATTATATATATATATATATATATATATATATATATATATATATATATATATATATATATATATATATATATATATATATATATATAATTATTTATAACTAAAAAATTCAACTAATGAACCTTGGTTAAACAGAAAGCTAAACAGAAATATAAAAAGTAAACAGAAGTTAAAAAAAAGCACATAGCAAAATGGCCAAAATTTAAGCTAAAGTTAAAATGAAAATATAAAAATACAAATTCTCACAACATGAATAAATAATTTAATAGTATATACTGTAAATAGCACTGATCCAAACACAGCAGAAATAATCTGCTTCAGTGATTAATCGTCTCTGACCTCATCAAACACGTCCACTCTGGCATTGTTCTGCAGCAGGATCTTCACCACCTCTGTGTGACCCTGCTCTGCGGCCAACAGCAGCGGCGACCAGCCGTTCTGTACCACACACACGAACACACACAAACAATTAAACACACACTTTAACACTAATGAATGAATTAAATTTAAATTATTTTTTTTTATTCTTTTTTTGAAGAACATTCAAAAAAGTTTGCAGTTATTAACTCAAAAGTTTGAGTTATTATCATTAACTCAACCTAATACTACTAAAAACATTTTTGTTAACTGATATAAAGCTAAAATAAATTAGATATGTTGCCTTGGTAACTAACTAATATAATGTTACATTGAAGCACTAAAATTAATAAATAAACTGGAAATAAATAAATAACAAAAATGGAACTAAAACTAAAACAAAAATTAAAACGTAAATATACAAAATATAAAGATCAATTCTGAATAGGTACATTAAAAAAAATGACAAAAACACATAAAAAATTACTTTAACTAAAATTACAATTAAAATATAAAAAATAAAACTTAATTAAAATTATAAAAAATAACTCATACTAAAATAAGAAAGCCTTTTACTAGTGTTTTGGGAACATTTGATCTTTAAAAGTAAAGTAAAGTAAAAATAATTTTACCAACTCAACTGAAACCACTTTTTTCTTAGCACATTTTTGCATGTTTTATAAGATGGTCATATGTATGTTTTAAAGAATAGATAAAGTACAAAGAAAGAAAACACTGGAGTCTATTCAGCTGTAGTCTATGCCCTTACTGAAGCATCAGATCAGTCTGAGATCTTTCAGAGATCTTTCTGAGATGTGAGGCAGATCTCACCTTCACTGCTGATTTGTACCTTGGCGTGTTTGTTGATGGCGGTCTGGAGCTGGTTGGAGGGGATGTTACTGAGCATCTCCTGAAGAACAGCGGTGTTTCCCACCCTGGCGCTGTAATGAAGAGGCGTCTCTCTGCTCTGAAGAATTACACATTCACAATTAGGGATGGGTATCGTTAACATTTTATCGATACCGATACCGATATTGCTTATCTATACCGGTACTTATCGATACTCTTATCGATACTATTTAGTGCAAAAAGACATGATGTGAAAAGTTGTTGAAAATTTCAAGCTATTTTATTACTGCTGAACTTTAGCAACTGTATTAAAGTTCTTCAGTCAGGAGCAGGGAGTTGTATTTCTCTTTGTGTTTTATTTTATTAACATTTAAAGAATAGTTCATCCATAAATGAAAATTGTCATCATTTCCTCACCCTCAAGTTGTTTTAAACCTGAAGAAGTTTCTTCTGTTAAACATAAACATTATTTTGAAGAATGCACAGGTATTCATTTTTATTCTTATTTTTATTCCAAACAGTTGCTGGTCCCCACTGACTTCCTTTTTTCTTTTTCTTTTTTCTATCAAAGTCAGTGGGGACCAGCAACTTTTTGTTTACCAACATTCTTCAAAATATCTTCTTTTGTGTTCAGGACAAGAATAAAAAATAATACAGGTTTGATACAACATGACAGTGAATAAATAATGACAGAATTTTCATTTTTGTGTGAACCTTCCCTTTAGGGCTGCAGCTAATGATTATTTTTATTGTCGACTAATCTATCGATTATTTAATTTTTTTTTTTTTATTAGTCAACTAATCTATCGATTATTTTTTCCAATTAGTCGACTAATCTATCGATTATTTTTCAATTAATCTATTTATTATTTTCTTATCACTTGAATTCTTTAGTAATAAATAATAACAGTAACTTCTGCTATTAATCTTAATATTTTATTCAAACGTTTACTCATAATTAATACTTTACAAAAATAAATAACAACAACAAAAAAGAAAGAAAATAATAACAAGAAAAATAATAACAAGAGAGAAAAAGAAATAATAGCATAAAATAATTAATAAAAAGAAAAAAAAGAAAGAAAAAAAGCAAGGAAGCAAGAAAGAAATAGGCTACCAATAACAAGAAAGAAAGAAAGAAAGAAAGAAAGAAAGAAGAATAGAAATGCACATTATGGCTGCATTCACAGTTGCTGTTTGGGACTGACAGCAGCTGCTTACAGGTGAGAGACTTGAAGTGTTTTATTTATTCAGCAGATTAAAACATCTGCTTGAATACATATCTGTTATGAATGAACAGCTGAAGTCACAACCGCATTCAGGACACTAGAATGACAGAATCAAAAATGGCATCATAACACTGGGAAGTTTTATCACAGGTGACAGCCCGTTTTTAATAAAGGAGCCCAGTCGAGGCTTTTCCAATCCAACACACAGTTAAACAACTAACAACGACTTTAAATGCTTTGTTAGCGAGTGCAGAGAGCGCGTTTGGCGTGCGCATCTCAGAGCTCGCGCGATCACACCCACGCACTGACGGCAGCTCCAGTGGATCTTAAGATGAATCATTTCTCTGTCTCTGTGGGTGAATTAAACCCGTCGTGATTATACAGGCAACTCAATATCCTGTGCTGTTCCGTTCATTCAGCGCAGCTTTGAATGCATGAATCCTGACAATGTAAAGGCGTCAGTTCGGCTATATAAATGCGGTTCTGACTGTCGTATAATAATAATGCTCTATGAACGCAACTCTATGAAGTGATATTGCCATACTAGCCTTTACCTTCTGCTCTAGAATCTTGTTTTGTGTTAAACATGGCAGCAAAACAGTCTTAAGTAGGGATAACTGCAGGCTCGCGCAATGGGTGTGGCTAAAGTTGCGACTCGTCGACGCACTCCATGCTAATTTACGTATTTTCATAATCGACGTAATCGATGACGTTGACGAATCGCTGCAGCCCTATATCCCTTTAATGAAAATTGGCAGCATTATGTCCCTTTAAGAGCTGCACGCATCTGTTTCTCTCTGTTTACTTTCACTTTAGACATAACTAACTGTTTATATGTAAACCTTGTGTGTTTTTGACTGTATTAGCGCAATCAGACGATAACTAAGATAACCAAGTAATCATGTGCTGTTTGACCGGCCTTTAGTGTAACTTGCGCACACTTCAGGGGTACGCGCTCTGAATAATCACACGTCAGAGTAGCACGCGAATGAAATGTTTAACTGGCAAATGATACGCAGTTTTCGTGTGCATATGATACGCACTTTATGGGGTGTAATAGGCAAGCACTCCGCACCCCTAATCCTAACCAAGGGGTTTACAGTACGTAGCATATGCATGCAAAAAACATTTTTGGTGTATAAATGGCACTAGAAATTAATTTGTGGTATAGATACGCACTTTCATGAGATCGTGTTTCATAATCTGCTACTGGGCCGGCCCTCTGTCAAATTTTAAAACCCAGTGTGGCCCTTGAGCCAAAAAGTTTGCCCACCCCTGGGCTACACAGACCACAGACACACAGGTAGAGCGTGTGTGTCTGTGGTCTGTGTAGCAGATGCACATTGCACATCTGCGCACGCAACTTTCTCTCTCGCGCGTGCCGGTCACCACAACACAGCAAGCAGGCAAAGCACACGGCACACAAACTATATATAGCCTATTTAGTTTTTCTTAGTTACAAACCCGAACCCGACCCGAACCCGACGCTGTTCAATAAACATTAACCCGAACAGGGTTAGCAGACTTCTAGTCTACAGCACACTGCTTGAGGTAGATGTTGTGTTTTGTTAGTTAATGTTTCATTATATTACTGGTGTTGCCTCCTTTGTTCACTACTGCACTACTGTATTTATTACATCTGACACTGGTGTGGCTTAGTTTTGTAACGTGAGCCCACACTTTCGAACATTTCACTCAAGCCACGATGACTGATTGCACACAAACACACACACCGCACACATGCGCACGGATATCACATGCACGTCGAGCAAATGACGGCCACATCATTTAATGAAAGAAAATGTCAAGCAGCAGCTTCTAATTCTCCATTAACATTGAAGTATACTGTGATAAAACAACGCAAGTATCGATAACAGTATCGCTTGTCCTGAAGCTTACCGGTAGTCCGGTATTGTCCCAATTACGTACCGGTCCAAAAAAAATAGCGGTTCTCGGTACCCATCCCTATTCACACTACCAGTGTAATGGTCAGTTTTGTGTAAAGATGTCTATCAAACAGCACAAAGCACACCTGTCGGGTGACGGCGGTGACATCAGCATGATGCTCCATCAGGATCTTGATGATGCAGGTGTCCTCGTCCGGCTGATGCACCGCATCGCTCCTGAGCTCAGCTGCCAGGTGCAGCGGCGTCTCGCCATTCTGCAGGGGGCGCCAAACACAAGCAAACATGCTGGGTTGTTGTCTGGTGCTTTTGTAGTTTATCATATCGTTCTCATTGTTCTGTAAGTCTGACCTGGTTCCCTTCACGCACACAGAGCTCTGCCTCCTGACGGCTCCTCTCATTGGTCAGAGAGTTTAAAATCTTCTCCACCACGTGAGCGTGACAGTGACGCACTGCAACGTGGAGAGGGTTTTCACCAACCTCAACACAAAATAATAACACAATAATAACAATTTAGATAATATTGATATAGAATTCAGTGAAACAATGACAAGAGAAGACAAAAAGGGTGAAAATCCAAATAAATAAATTAACTTCTTTTAAGTAAAAGAATAAATCTTTTAAATAAATCTTAGTATGCTTAAAATAAATAAAAAATAAATACAAAATATAACTTGAACAAGACATTTCATTAAATAAATATATAAACAAATAAAAAATACATTTTAGTATGGCTTTTTTAAAAGTGGACGTTTCATTAATAAATATAAATACAATACACAGAATTTAATACAAAAATTTAACATTTAAAAAAAATCCAGAAAGGACATTTTAAATAAATAAATAAATCTTGTAAAACAAAATATAAAGAATATAATGAAAAAATACAAAATATAATAACTTTTGAACACATTTTTACTAAATAAATAAATACATTTTAGAATGTTTTTTTTTTTTAAAGTTGGGGTTGTATTAATAAATATAAATATAAACAAAATATACAGAATGAATTACAAAAATACAGAATATAGTGCATTTACATTTTTATAACATGCGAAACATGTATGAAATAACATTAGTTAATGCAACTGTTAACATAAACAATGAACAGTACTTTTCCAGCATTTATTAATCTTGTTTAATTATAATTTTTACATATTCTAATACATTTTTAACATTAAAAACTGCACAAGTTAATGCATAAATTTAAAATATTTTATTAGAAACATTCAAATAATAAATATTAATAAGTAATATAAGATTAGAAGCAAAATAATATACAAGATCATATTTTTTTAAATACAATTGCATTATTTATTATTTAATTTTTGTTGTTGTTGTTGTTGTGTCTCACCTTAAAATGCAGTATTTCTCCAGGACAGATGTTTAATAAAGTACCTTAGACTTCCAGGTCACGTCTCCACCCTCCTGGATCAGCGATTGAATCATCTGCAGAGCACCATGACGCGCTGCTACATGCATAGTGGTCTCTCCGTTCTGAGCGAAGACGAAAACACTGTTTTAATGTCAGGTTTACCGTTGTTACACACTGTGAACCTGTGGCGCCCCCTTCTGACCGACCTCCTGCTCTGCGTTCACATCGGCTCCACTCTTCAGAAGCATTTCAGCTACCTGTTCACCTTCCTTCACTCTCGCTGCCATGTGCAGTGGGGTTTCCTGAGCCTTTATAGAGGACACGCACATCAACCAAGTGTTTGCTTTCATTCGCTGGAAAATTTCATAAACTGATAAAACACTTGGCAAAACAGCTATAATTTGCAGATTGATGTAGCCTTAACTTTACTAAACCTGAAATCAAAGCTTCCTTCTTTAAAAAAAAGAACCTTTTTCCTGTTCCATGGAAAACATAAAAACATGCAGGTGTGAAAATAATTATTCTATAACATTTTACAATTAGGTTCCATTTGTTAGCAAATGACACTATGTCTGTCAAACTATATTAATTTTATATGTCTGTGTATATTAATTTCAGTATTTATTAATAACAGTTATTTTAGAATCATTGAGATACTAATATATTTTTATCAATATTTTTAATTAGCTTTTCTTTTTTTATAGTTTGTTTTTAATTTTTGTATTGTTTTAGTTATTTTATTTTGTACTTTTCTGTCTGTATAGTTTTTTTCTTACAATTTTCAATTTAGTTTCAGTAATTAGTATTCAATTGTTATTTAGTAAGTTTTTAAAATATATTTTATTTTAGATCTGTTAATATTTATTTGAATGGTTTTAGTAGTTTTTTATAATGTTTAAATAGCGTTTAATTTGTATTTCAGTTTTAGTTTGTTATTTTAGTACATCAGTGAGAAATGTTGCTCAACTACCAGAAATAAAATAAATATATATTTTATTTAATTTTAAATTAAATTTGATTTCAGTTAATGTTTTTTTTTTTTTTTTCCAAGTAACCAAAATTATTTTTATGGTTTAGTTGTTTAGTGGGGTTTTTTCACGTGACTACAAAATGTTTATTCATTTTTATTTCAGTTTCAGTTATTTTATTGTAGTTAAACTAAATTGACATGAGAAATGCTGTATTAGCAAATAACTAAATAATAAAACGGACTATTACATTATTCAAATTTGTATCTGTTAATATTATTTAATGGATCTGAGCTATTCAATTCAATTCAAGATTTTATTTGTAACATACACAATTATACAGAGTATAACCAGCAGTGAAATGTAAGTTATTTAGACCTAATGCAAACTAGTTAATATATAGATACTGTAACAAATGTATCATTGTAAATTAATGTATGAACTAATGAGGACTAATTGTAAAGCGTTACTTCTTTTTCTTTAAATTAGTTAAGATGATTCTTTTAAATAACTCCTCACTGAACTCTGCTGGAAATGTCTTCATGATAAATCAGATCCGTACAGGTGTGTTTTTACCTTTCCTCCTCTAAGCTGCACATTTGCCCCGAATCCCAGCAGCATCTGCACCACCTGCGGCTTGCAGTTCTCCACCGCGATGTGAAGCGCCGTCTGTCCGTCTTTAGCTGTGGCATCCACATGCGCCCCCTTCTGGATCAGAGCCTTCACTACAGTCGTGTGTCCTCTCTTAGCCGCAGCGTGAAGACAAACCGCCCCTGACTGCACAACATTATAGAAATAAGATTAGTCACAACCAATCCTGAAAACAAGATCTAAACAGAGTTATAAAATAAAACAAGATTTTAGAGTTTAATCTGGATTTGGAAGTGCAATAATGCAAGGAATTCAGTTTACTGCAAAGTATATCATGCACTGAATTTACAAAAATCTAATGCAAAAATATATAATGCAAATCTCTAATGCAACTTTGGTGCATTATATTTTTGCACTACGAGAATTTTTCAAAGTAGCATTGGATTGCATCATTCTGATCCAAAAATACTTTTTCAGATGATCAAATTTGGATTAGCAGAGCTTTAAATAGGGTCACATATCAAAATATAGGCAACTAGCTATATAATAAACAACAGGCAGAACAGTCAGCATTATGCCATATTAAGTGCTATTATTTGACAGAAACAGCACAATAAAATAATATAAAAATTAGAATTATTATTAAATTAGACTTTTAATAACTTTTTTATTTAAAATGATTTTTTAAATAATTTTTAGAATTAAACATTATTTTTTGCTTGATATTGACAGTTGTTTGGGGGATTACTTTGAGACAAAATAAAAAAAGTATTTTTTCCCGTATCTACTTTATCATTGTAATGCTTGTTTGCAAAATTTCATTTTGTTCCTAAAATCCCTGAGCCCGCCAATTCGAAATATTATTAAATACTATAATAGTATATAAATAACACTAAAATAAAAATATGTAGGATTTACATTTTTTTAAAAATTTTCATTCAAATTGCTAGTAAATTTAGAAGTTATTACAAAGAAACTGCAAGTTAACACTGAATTAAACATGAAATATTGAAGCAGAAAGACTGAAATTGTATTTTCTTGTAAAACTTAATCCAATAATGTTTTCTTATTTTAATCTTAAGAAGTTTTGAACAACAAATACTGAATGTCTGATTCAGAATCAAAACCTAAAGAAACCTTCAGAAGCCTTTCTCTTCTTTTGAACAAACAATTTTCAAGATCTAATCCAATCTTCAAACATGTAATAACCAGTCTACTAATAAACCAATTTCACAGATGTGTTGTGCTTTCACAGGAGTGGTGATGGCGCAGTGGATAAGACACATGCCTTTGGTGTGAGAGACCTGGGTTCGAATCCACTGTGAGACACCAATGTGTCCCTGAGCAAGACACTCAACCCCTAGTTGCTCCAGAGGCGTGCGACCTCTGACATATATAGCAGTTGTAAGTCGCTTTGGCTAAATGTAAGGTGTACTACATTTTCAGCAAAATGTGTTGAGTACCTTGTTGGGCATGTGCAGCGAGACGCCTTTCCTCAGTAGCGTGAGAGCGGTTGCAGGGTGACCACATTGAGATGCGATATGCAAAAGTGTGTTGCCGTCCTGTATGGGATTATATGGGAGATTCATTAGACACATCTTCACAGAATACAACACTGTGCACAAATTTGCACTCAGAGTCTGCAACCACAAATCAGAGATCTCAATATGGACTCAAATATTTCCCATCAAATGATCTGAGCTGCTCATCCTTCATTTCATACCTCTGTACACTTAGTTTAAGACAACTGACTCATTTGTGTCTGTTTTTCTTTAAGTTTCAATTGATCAAGATTAAACTGAATTGAGACTTTATTTTTGCATTTAAGTAATAACAAATGATTTGAAAGTGGATCACCTTTGTTCTTGCTAAGATACATGACCTAAATTTCTCAGTGAGGATCTCAACTGCACTGGTGTGTCCCTGCTCTGCGGCGATGTGTAGAGGAAATCTGTCCATCTGAAACAGAGGAGAAAAGAGATTAAAAAAAAAGTAATTAAATTATTAGAAAACAATAAAACAATAATTGAAAATGTATTAAATCATAAAAATATTCAAAAATTCAAAACACAAAATTTAAATAAAACACTTACTGAAAATATCACACAAAAATGTTAAATAAAAATAATGTAAATAAAATGAATACTAAAAATGAATCATAAAAAATTAAAATAAATAGTAAAAAAACACTGACAATTAATCAAATCATAAAATTATAAAATAAACCTATTAAAAACAATAAATCAAAATAAATCACAAAAATTGAATATTAAAAAGAAAAAAGAAAACATTGAAAGTGAATTAAATGACAAATATGTAAAAAAAAAAAAAACATTTAAATAACAAATATTTGATATGCTTAATTGCATGTTATGTGACATCAGTGAACTGCAACATACGGATTGTACAATTTTTGTCATTTTAACTTTAATTGAGTTCAGTTTGCTTTCATTTAATTTCCTGAAGGCAATTTGAATGTATGTAGACAAAAACAATACTACACTATGTAAGCTTGCTTATGTATATGTATTTTTATTTTAGTTTTTTCATTTATGTTTATTATTGAAATGTTGTTATATGCATTTGTCAATTTTTATTTAATTTCTTTATTTTCTTAAATATGGGGGTATATAGTATTTATAGAGTTGTGACTTTTAGTTTTAGTTACTTTTTCTTATTTGTAAGTCGCTTTTAGTCATTTAGCAGACGCTTTTGTCCAAAGTAAGTAAGTAAGTAAAGTATATGTTGCTGCATGAGTGTGTCTGTATGTACACTTGTCTGTTTCAGATGTGAAGTTCATTGGAGGATCCGCCTGACAATTTGCTGACGTCTGTGATCGTGTCAGGCAGTTTAAAATCCACTCTAACATTTCAATGGCGATTAGTCTGGGCTGGGTGAGGATACGGCTCTGTGAGGACGGTTCTCTCTTGTGAGAAGACCAGTCTGAGAGTCTGAGAGTTTTGTTGGGGTTTGCAGGAGTATCAGTGTTTTGCTGGTTGTTGATTATGACTGTGGTGTGCGCCCTGCACTTGTTTGATGTTAAACGATTGAGGTGACTGCTTGTGAAACTTCTGTAGTCACTGTTGAAAGTTGTGCAGGCTGTTTGGAGAGGTTGTGAGTAAGGTAAGCATACATACATTTACTTCGTGTAGATGTGCTTATTGTATTAGATACACCAGGCTAGGGCGAAAGGTGCTAATCTTGAATGTTTTTGTTTGGTTAGTCAGTGTAGTGTTAGTGATTGCGTCTCGTATGCTGAATAAGTTTGTTTCTCCATTTTCTGTTGATAGATAGTTTAGTTTGTTTAACATTAGTTACTGGGAGTTTTTGTTTTATTTAGTTCTTTGATTAAAGCATCTCTCTCACGCTCCTTCCTCTCCTCCAAATTGTTCTTGACTGGCTCATTCATTGCTTGTCCATATTGTAAATATTTACTTTACAACTTCACTTTCTCTTTTAAAGGAAATAAACATTGTGACTAAATTATTGATTTTGTTTGTGCAGTTCCTTTCCCGCCTTGATACGCACACACATAAATATTATATGTTATGTCATAACCATATCCCAAACGTTTATTTTTTTGACGGCCCACGCATCGGCAATTCTCCCAGATTGCATCTTTGATAATTCACACTGCGTGATTGTCACTCGCGTGAACGAGCACTGATTTGCCTCCGATTTCAGGCATTTTTCGGCGATTACGCAAAACCTGTCGGTGAGTGAAAATCAAGGCTAAAACCCTACAGTGTGAACTCAGCATGAGCTTAATTAAATTAAAGAAAATATTTACAGCTCAGGAAAAAATTAGGAGAGCACTTGAAAATTCTCAGTTTCTCTGGGTTTACAATTTATAGTTATGTGTTTGAGTAAAATATATATATTTTTTATTTTATTCTGTAAACTACTGATGATTTCTTCCAAATTGTAAATAAAAATGTTGTCATTTAAAGCATTTTATGACATTTGGTCAAATTAACAAAAAAGATGCCATGTTTTCAGACATGTTTACCATACCAATGTTTTAAATTCAGAAGAGTTAAGAAATCAATATTTGGTGGAATAACCCTGATTTTCAATCACAACAAATTAACACATTTGTTTGTTTGTTTTTTACCAATAGTCATTTATGAAAAAAAAAAAAGCTCTACATTAAATATTTTTATTTGAAAATTGGAAGAAATATTATCAGAACCTTATAGAATAAAACAAATATTAACATTTTACTCAAACCCATACCAATAAGATCCAGTAAATCCAGAGAATTTTCAAGAGGTCTCTTAATTTTTCCAGAGCTGTATAATTTATTTGTCAGTCCTGTGACAGACTCTGACAGAACACCGGACCCACAACGTGAATTGACTGTTCAGCTATCTATAAACATTATAATATAATGTTTTCAGTCTCACCTTGTCTAAGATGTTGGGACTGGCCTTGCAGTGGTATAAAAACTTCAGCATGTTCTCGTCTCCTTCCAGAGCGGCGATGTGCAGAGGAGTCTGCCATTCATTCTGTAAACAAATAAAGCATGATGGGTAGGTAATTAGCTCAAGACAAGCACTCGGTCCTTTCCAGTTAGAAAAATCGCACACAAATGGAAACACAATGTTTGTGTTTCAAACAGCAGCACAACATTAATTCATATTTTCTCTATATTAGCAAACCTAAGTTTCTTCTTATTGCTCTCCAGGTTACTAATAGCTGCTCGCATTAAATTCAAGGCATTAATGTTTGCCTACAAAACCACCACTGGCTCAGCACCCCTAAAAGTGTCTGCTAAATGAATAAATGTAAATATAATGTGTGTGTGTGTGTGTATGTGTCCACCTTATGAAGATGAAGCACTCGGACACTCTAATGAATGATGAATAACTTATCAGAAAGCACTTAAACATGAATCTGAAACTCAATCTGTGCTTTCTTCGATTTGGATCCAAATCAAATACTAATTCAGTCCCTCCCAGGGTTACTATCATTAACATTTTTACATTTATTTTAGTTAGCTACCTAGGCAACATTTCTAATTTTCTTTTTTTGGTCTCATTTGGGATACTATTATAGATTTTATTAATATTTAGAAGTAGTTTTTTATTGAACTTTTTTGTTTTCACTTTCATTTTTGCAAAATTTAAGTAATTTTGTTGTTCAGTTTTTAAAGTGTTTTTATTAAATTTACTTCAGTTTTAGTTACTTTAGTACATCAGTGTTGCCTGAGGAACTAGCTGGACTAAAATGAAATAAAAATATCTTTATTTCTTTATTTTCTATATTCTTTATTTCTTTTTCTTCTTTTTTTCAGTTAAATTTATTTCAAGTAACAAAGGTTTATTTGGTCACACTTTATATTAGGTGGCCTTAACTACTGTGTACAATGTACTTAGTGTGGTCATATTGTATTTCAAATCACTTTTGCTGCTATTGAGGTGGGACATGGTTAAGGTTAGTGACAGGTTAAGTGGTATGGGTAGGTTTAAGGGTGGGTTAAGGTGTAAGGGAGTCAACAGTGTAATTATAAATGTAATTACAGAAATTAAGTACAGATGTAATTACATATAGGTATTTTTAAATATATAAGTACAATGTAAAAACATGTATGTACACAATAATTGCATTGTATCAAATTATTAATTTCAATGTAAGCACAGAGTAGTTAAGGCCACCTAATATAAAGTGGGACCGTTTATTTTATGGTTTTAGTTATCTATAATAACCCTGGTGTGGAGCAATATTATGATGCAAATAATCATCCAAAAGTGCTGTCTGTTCATCCATCCCTGACCTTTAACAGGACAAACATTTTCCTCCATCCACCCTTCAAACTCACTCTTCGCTCGTTTCCAAGCTTCACAGAAAACTGTGAAGACCGCTCCAGAAGCAATCCCAGCTGTCACAGCACACTTTAAATGTAACGCTCAGTGACAGTGTAGTTTGGCTTCTTTTCTGACAGCTCAAGGATGAAGATTTTTGTGTGGAACTCATTTTCACTATGCTTAAATAACAAAAATAATAATATATAATAATGCAAAAATAACCCACTCTTCATACTTCAGGCATCTGATGTCAAAAGTGTCATTATGTCTCCAAGAAAACTAAAGAAATATGAACAAATATGTCGACAGTTCGATATTCATAACTTCCTCACATCCTTCAGAGGTTTTCATCCTCACATTTGATTCAGCGGTATTACAGTGTAATTCTAGGTAATTAATAAAATTAATTGAAATTACTGTAAAGCACAGAAATAGAGCAAGCTATAATAAAATTATAATTAAATGTATTAATTGTCATTTTAATAATTATTTAAATTTTATTACAAATTATATTTTTTATTACTATTTTGAATAAAATGACAAATAATTCCTGGGTACTAGAAACAGTAGGTACTTAATAAAATTACTCAAAGTGACTGTATTGCACATGAATACAGTATAATATAATTAAAACATCAATTTAGTACATCAAGTTAAACTAAATGAAATATTTTATTTTATTTTAGAGTGGTTAACTTTAATAACACTATTAAGCCCATAACAAAATTACTAAAAAGTAAATTCAAATGAAAAGTGTAAAAATAAAAAGTTAAAATAAATAAATGACTACAATAGCATATAACTAATAGTAAAATAACACACGTTATCTGCACAGGACGTAGCAATCACACAGTCTCCATCTCCATTTAAACAGGGATAATTGTCACGGATGTTTTGGAGATTTTCTTCCCTTTCCTTCCTTTCCCTGGGGGAAAGAGAGCACCATTTACAGGAAGACAGAATTTGTGAGCAATCAAAAGGGGCCAAAAATGTCAACAAGGACTTGGGTACAAAATCTGCCTTTTCCTTGCCTCTCAAATCCATTATCTCACTTCTGTGCATTAACTTCATCCACACTTGTGTCACTGCCTTGTGTCTTTTCTTATTAAAGCTCTTAGTGAGATCGAATCTGTTCTTTTATTCTGTTCCTGGCTCTCACATTTGGGTTAATAAACTGTATAATTATGGTGGAAACTGCACAAACTTGTATAACAGAAACCTGGAATGCAGTTGCAAGGAAAACAATGTCTAGATTTGATCTAATCTTCAATTAAGTCACATCATTAGACAAACAGGCTTCAGGCTAATGACTTCTCCAAAAGTTCCCCTAAATCAGTAACACGGAAAAGACTTCTGCATTGCCAAAATAAATATACATTAACTGCAATATCTTTAAATAAAAACGAGAAATGTGTCAACTAAACTTACTAAAACTAATAATTAAAAATGAATAAATACTATATAGACATATTTATACATTTATAAAAACAAATACAAACACACATGATAAAACAACTAAAAACCTAACTGAAATTAAAGTGAAAACATTCTGTAAAATAATTCAAAATGAACAAAAACTTTAATTTTACAGAATATCAATTATTCTAAAATAACACTGTTTCGCTATTGGCCTGATGTGAACCATTACTCAAACTAAACAGATCTCAGAATATCTACAATTAATAACGCAGGACTTGCTTTAAACTGGAAATGGTCACAAAACCATCTCTGAAAGACTTGATGTTCAACTGGTTTGGTAAAATCATCTGTTCATCAATCAAAGCCCAATGGCCAACAGGACTCAGACTCAAAGAACTGGACAAATTAACACCAGAATGGCCCTTTGAGCATGTCTTTGTTTGTTGGTTGTTTGTTTGTGTGTGTGTGTGTGTGAGAGAGTTTCTTACATTCTGAGAGTCCGGATTCGCCCCAAACTCCACCAAGACTTTGGCCATCTCAACATCTTTCCGTCTGCAGCAGATGTGAAGCGCAGTGTCGCCGTTCGCCTGCAAACACAATTGAACCATCAGAATGCAAACTAGATACATCATGCTGAGATGCAATATTGGGTCATATGGTTTCAAAACAACGACCAATCATGATTTTGGTATTGATTCTGGGTTTCATGCAGGGTTATAATCATCAACTAAACTAAAACCATAAAAAATAAAATAAAATAAAAAACAATAAAATAAAGGTTAAATGAGACTTATTATGCCCCTTTATAGAATATGTAATATAAGTCTCAGGTGTCGCCAGAATGTGTCTGTGAAGTTTCAGCTCAAAATACCCCACAGATCATTTATTATATTGTTTTGAAAATGCCTAGTTTGAGTGGAAACAGAAACACGCTGTATCTTTAAATGCAAATGAGCTTCTGCTCCCCTCCCCCTTTTCCAGAAAATGGCTGTGCTTTTACAGCTCATACCTCAGATAATCTGACAAAAAACATTTGTTTGGTTTTGATTATCATGTCTATCGCACTGAAATCATGCATTTTAAGCCATATTAGTTTAAACTTCTTATATACAGTTTTCCGAGTGCACACATCCGAAGCATTTGCAATTCAAATTCAATTTAACAATTAACAAAAACTCTAATAGTGTCAGACTTTGTTCCCCTGTGTCTTATGTTTCCATGTGCTCCCTGTGTTTCCTTATGCCCTTATTTGGACTTCCTGTTCCTTTCCTCGTTTAGAGCCATTATTAGTTCATTTGTCCCCAGCCCTGTGTTTAATTACTCCTCACCTGTTTCTGTTCTTCCTCGTTTGATTTCCTAGTGTTCTTAAGCCCTGTGTCTCCCTGTCTCCCATGTCCGGTATTGTTTGTCTTACCCCTGAGTTCTACGTTCTGTGTGGTGGTCTTCAATAAAGAAGGATTATCGAACGTTTTCCTTGTCTCCTCGCTCCCCGAGCAGTGTGACAAATAGTATATTTGTGACAATCAAATAACACTGGTTTGACATTCCGGGTGAAAGGCAATTGAGGATGTCCCATTTAAAACCAATTTAAAAAAAAACACATGCCAAATTTTTTGAAATGCAATTTTTGAATTCAAGTTGGTTTTACCTGTTTGTTTGTTTTTTTCAGCAAATAAAAAAACCCTTAATGACTCTTAAAATGTCAAGTAGCTTCCTGGATATTGGAGGTATCAAACTTACTTTGATTTGATGAACAAAAGGTTTTTCAAATATTATTAATATTGTAAAATAACATTACCTCACTGCTTATTTCTAAGAAGAAAAAAATAAAAGATTAGAATTTCAAGAAACAGTATTAACACTTGAGCTTTTACACTTTCCATATGAGCTGCATTTTATTGTATTTTTAAACAGTTTAATAGAGACGAAGAAAAGTGAACTGACCTATTTAAGAACTAGAGAGCTTCGTTTTGAGTAAGATATGAGTGCTTAATTTCCACTGATGACACTTAAAACCAGCTAAATCAAACAAATGTGGTAAAACACAAACTGGAAGTGAACCATTGCAGTTTTATGATCAGTTTCCTATTCAGAACTTTATTTGAATAATCCTAATTTACAGTTACTTTTTTGACTTAAATAACAACAAAATAACTTGATTTGATTGTATGAATACAATCTTAAGATTTGGAAGGTCATGGGACACTTACTGCCTTCATGGCTCTGAGCTGTGGCTCGGACTGGCCGGAGAGGAGTTCCCGAACAATCACAACATTCCCAGCTTCGACAGCCAGCAGCAGCGGAAGGCAGCCATCCTGGACAGACAAGAAAACGACAGGGAATATTTGAACTTGTAGTGAAGAACATCTATTTCTCAGCTGCATCCAACAATTACAATAATATGACAACACCACATAATCTGGTCATTGTAGTAAAAAACCTGGTTGTAATGAACTAATTGTAATTTTTACATTTAATCATTTAGTAGAAGCTTTTATCCAAAGCGACTTGCAAATAAGGACAATAGATGCAATCAAAACCAACAAAAGAGCAATAATATGTAAGTGCTGTGACAAGTCCCGGACAGTCTAATGCAGTGCAATTTTTTTTTTAATAACAATTAGATAAACTAGAAAAAGGATAGAGAACGCTATTTTTAGAGGGTTAAGTTGTATTTTTTTATATAAATAAAAGGAAAACAAGTAGATAGAATAGAAATAGAACAGAGAGAGCTACTGTTAGAGGGCTGTTTTTTTCTGTTTTTAATCAATAAAAATAAAACAAGTAGATAGAATAAAATAGAATTGAGTGCTATTGTTAGAGCATCCATTTTTTTATAAATAAAAAGAAAATGAGTAGATAGAATAGAAATAGAATAGAGAATGCTATTATTAGTGTCATTTTTAATAAATGAAAAACAAGTAGATAGAATAGAAATAAAATAAAGAGTGCTAGTGTTGGAGGGCCAAGTGTAGATGGAAGAGATGTGTTTAAGGAGTTAGTTGAAGATGGGTAGAGGTCTCAGCTACTTGGATCGAGTTGGGCAGGTCATTCCACCAGGAGGGAACAGTTAAGGTGAAAGTGATTTTGTGCTTCTTTGCGATGGCACTACAAAGCGCCGTTCACTTGCAGAACGCAAGTTTCTGGAGGGCACATTTTCTCATATAATTTATCAATGAGCATGTTCAATGCTTTTGTACCTTGTCTGGTATAAGATGAGCATCTTTGCTGCTGAACTTGAGCAGAGTCTGCACGACTCCAAGCCCTCCGGTCGGTCGAGACGCTGCGTAGTGCAGGGGCAACTGATCACTGGGCTAAACATGAGAATGAGAATTCAATTAAATCAATGTGAGAATTCATGTGTTTTTGGACATTTTAATACTGAGGTATTCTTTGGCATACATGGAGTATAATATTAACTTAATTTACACACAAAGGCCCAGTTTCACAGACAGGGCTTAGACTAAACCAGGATTAGGCCATTGTTCAATTAGGACATTTAAGTCATTTCTATAAACGTGACTTAGAAAAAAAACATTACTGGTGTGCAAAGACAAAACAAAGGCACTGATATGTTTTAAGATCAGTCAGTACAAGTTTCTTTCAGTTGAAACAGCTCAGACTTACACTTTAGTCTAGGTCTTACAGTGCGTTCACACCAGACGCGACTTGCGCGAATAAATCGCGCTATTCGTGCGTAGTTGGAAACTTGAACATTTTGAGTTTACTCGCTTCATTCGCGCGTGAAATTCGCTTCATTTGCACGTGAAATTCATTTCACAATTCACGAATTCGCGTCATGGGAGGGGCTTCTGCCAGGAGGCTCCAGTCTCGTTGCGAAATGGCTTACATGTATTTTGTTGAGAGGGTAGTTGCACCTTATGTGCTATGGAAACACTGGACACGTGTATTTCAGCCGAGAATGTAGTTGTTTAAAACTCAAATCTGCGGTTTATTTATAAAAACAGCCCCTATTTGAAAATGTGTTTCACCGATTTCGGAGCCGTGAGCTCCAGGCGATCACCGGGCGCTCGTGCTCATGTATCCCGAAGAGAGGAGCATAACCTCGGCTAGTCCTTCTGACATTTGCCGCTGGCTCTGATGTCTCTGTAGTGGATAAACATAAGATATAATTTGTTTTGGGTAAATCTAACAGGTAATCTTTGGTCTATCGTACAGTTTCGGGTATCCACATACAGCAACAATGATTTTGTCCTCTATTGTTGTTTCGGATTTTTGCCTCTACTCGTAATAACATCACTACTAGAGCAAGCTCCTGATTGGTTAGCGCGGCGCGAATATCCGGCAAAGTTCAGATTTTTAAACTTGCACGATTTGCGTGAATCACACGTTATGCGCGTCAAACGCCTGAAACGCTCAATTCGCGTGAATCGCGCTGCCTCATTCGCGCGAATCGCACCGCAGGATGTCTATTCGCGTCTTTGCATTGACTTAACATGTAAATCACTCGCGCTTAACGCTTCATTCGCGTCTGGTGTGAACGCACCATTAAGCCTTGTTTGTGAAACCGGGCGATAATGTTTGAATTGTAACTCAATATAAATCTTCTAAAAATCCCTTTAAAAGCTGTCACACATAAACATAAACACTCAAGTGAAGACTGTAAACATAATCATGCCCATTTCCTGTATAAACAGGAAACGTTTTCTGAGACCCATGTCATTGGTCACGATCATGCATTCAGAAGTCAATGAATAATCACATTAAAAGACTGTACTTCTGTTAAATAATGTGATTTACATTATTAAAAATGTGCAACAGTAAGAAATGTGTGACTAAAAGCCACGAAACAGACGTTTGATTGATTTTAGTTAAATGTTTAATGCAATTAAATAATCCATGCACGTAAACATTAAACTATTAGGAACATTTGTACCAATTTGTTTGGTCTTTTACCTCTCAAAGAAACACATATCTCAATATGAGCTGAATGTGATTATGTGAAGATAAAAGTGAACTGAACATCTCACCCCTGCTGGTAAATTGGGATCAGTTTTTCTGGCCAGTAGTTTGACGATCTCGTCTTTGGAGTGAGCTGCAGCGATGTGTAATGCTGATCTGCCATCCTGAGCAATAGAAACAACATTAAAAACAAACTAATTCATAACAATACACAATACATTTTAATACAAAATAGGTATAATATATGTCTAATATATACCGGTCAAATGTATGGGATAGGTACGATTTTGAAAGTCTCCACATTAAACATTATTTCCCACACAAATATGAAGCACCACGAATGTTTTCAACACTGATAATAATCAGAAATGTTTCTTGAGCAGTAAATCAGCATATTAGAATGATTTCTGAAGGATGATGTGACACTGAAGACTGGAGTAATGATGCTGACAGTTCAGATGCGCAATTGGAATAAATTACATTTTACAATATATTCACACAGAATCTTTTTTACATTTAAAAAAAATCGAAATTTTCATAGTATTTTTGATTAAACAAATGTCGCCTTGATGAGCAGAAGAGATTTTCAAAAACATTTAAAAATTCTTACCAATCCTAAACTTCTGACCCGTAGTGTATAATTATCTTTCTAAAGTTATGACTGTTTGAGAGTTATGAGAATATAGAGAAAAATAAAGAGAAAATCAAATGCAATGGTACATTTTAATGATCATCTCTCACACTGACTTCAAAATGTAAATGCTGTAATCGTGTCATGGATGATGTTTTGCCCTGTGCGCTATTGACCTCACTGTCTATTTCCACAGGAGGCTATGTCTCAGACTGTGAAGTGGAAGACTATAATGCTTGTAGAGGTTATCCAAGGACATTTCACGACAGAAGCTTTGAGTCACTGACACAAATTGACTCCAACGGTTCAGTGAATCGCTTTACACACATGCACAGCTGGACAGACATTCCAGCTGGATCGCCAAGAGTTACCGAATGACCACATATCTCGTAGCAGAAGGAGTCACCACTTCATAAAAAAGCACAAAATACCAGGCTACAGCTGAACACATAGTTTGCACCCACATTACCACAGTTCAGCATTAATGTTGATTCTCTGAAGCAATTCTCTTAATTGCCTGCTACTAATGAACAACATCTGCGTTGAGCGGCGTGTTCTGGTTTTGCCTCAGAGGAGTGGGAGTTATTTAAGTTAAGACATGATTCCAGACGATGGGAAACTCCTACCTTCGTTTTGTCACTTGGATTGACCCCCAGTTCCAGCAACCGGTCAACGATAGACAGACGGCTCTCTCGCACCGCGACCATCAGGAGGCTCAAGCCAGACTCCTGCGGGAGAACAAGGGAACATAGTCAATATTTCACTGCGGAGAGAAATTATTCAGTACTGCGCCTATATTCACAGCTGAAGTGTGTGGATTACACAAGAGGGTTGAAACAGCTTGAAAATACAAATACAAAAAAAATTCTTCAAGGTTTTTTTAAATACAGCATCTTGAAGACTGCTGTACAGATTTTAGGAACGTTTTTGTTTCGCTGAAACACATTACACAGATCCATTCCTTGTGACAAGTTATCTGAAAGTCTACATTACCACAATACAACTTCAGACAGTACAAGTATTTTATTATTATTATTTGTTAAATTGTATATAATTACAGCAGTTTTATAACACACCCCAGTTATGGTAAATATATTAGTTTATATTATAAAACAGCAAACACCAGAAAATTAAATATGCACCACATACATAGAATAAATGTTTTTTGAATGAACATTAATTTGACTTGAATAAATAAATAAAATTGAAATAAAAGAATTAAAATGTAATTAGACTAATTAAAACATTAAATAAATTACTAAACATTTGTGTGCATGCATATATAAACAATAAACGCTTATGAATTTAATATATTTTAATTTGACAGTAATTCTTTATATATGATGCATTTACAATATTTTAATATTTCAAAATTAATACAAATACTTTGTCTACTTTCATTTTAATAGATAATATATAGACTTATTAAAATTTATTAAATTAATAAACGTTCATTTTATTAATATACACACACACTAATTATTAATTTAATGTATTTCAATTAATCTAGTTTATTTTGTACACACAAATATTTATTAAAATAACAAAAATTTAAAATTAAATCTTTAAAAATTTAATTATTTTATATTTATTTTTTACTCCAAGTGTAACCTTAACGTTAGTTCGTAATACTGCACTGTAATAGATTCTACAATACAGTCATAATAAATTATGATGAATTCAAACATATAATATTTTTTTTCATAACTGAACTTTTAAACACGCAATAAAAAAGCACCTGCAGCACGCATCTCACCTCATCGATCTGGAAGATCTCCGGATCTCCCTTCTCCAGCGCCTCGAGTTTCTGTTCCAGTGCCATCCATTCCCCCCTGAGGGCCAGAGGCATCAGGCGCTGAGGGGTCCCGGACACACAAGAGCTTTCTGACATCATACAAGACCACAAAATAACCTCACAGGAACCAAACCATACGAGTCTGTCAACACCATAACAAAAGCACGTTCATTTAAAACGCAGACGGATCCACTGCAGGTGCGGGTCTAACGGTCCCTCCCTCTTGGTAGGAGGTATAAAGCGAACATTCCTCCTTTAAAGTTCACAAACTCCGCCTTCAGTTCCTCCCGTTACCCTGGATTCAACAAAAAAAGACCACTTAAACCAGCCCACAGAAGAGAGACAGCACAGTAATAAGAGCTCGGGCTGCTGAAAACAGCCATTCAGCTCGACTTTAACCGTTACTGCTGCTGCTGTCGTTTACCTCAGAATCAACGTCAACATTTTTACAATTAGTTAATCTCTATTTACGGGTAAAATCAGGTCCATCTGCGTGGAAATGGGTATTCGCTTGACCCCATCACGTTTGTTTGGTCTAACATGATAAATTTGTCAAAATATATTATATTTTAGACAATAAGCGATAACCGCGCGTTCGTTTTAAACTGAACAGACGCTCCGCTCTCGCGGCACCACGTGACCAATCAGCAATTACTTTATTTATTTATTATTCAATTTAATTATTTAATAAAAGAAAGGATTTTACTCAGTTTTGATATTATATGAAGAAAGTAATGTATATTTCTTTATTTTTATTTCGGACGTTTTCGCAGGCTGCATTGTTCGGCAACCGCTTACGCTTCTCGCAGGCTATGATTGTCGCTGATCTCGAGTCAATTTTATCTTTACGTTGTTAACATTCTTGTATTTTTTAAACGTTGTTGCAAAATGTTGGTGCACAAGATAAGTGCTACAAATGAATAAAAATGGCACGTACTAATATTTCATTTAATTGTACATTTTTGCTGTTCTCATCGCATTTCCTCAACCTGTTATTGACAGGACTGCTCATTTTTATAATTGCATAATATAGATAATCTAATAAAATACATTATTATTATTATTATTATGAGTGACATTCATTTTAGTAATGAGTAATTTGGATTAGAATACGTAAATCCCGATTTCTGATCCATCAAACGAGGACTTTTAGCACTAAATTTGGAGACTTTTATTATAGAAATCAACATAAACCGGAAGTCAGCTGCTGTCTGCGTCTGCCTGGTGTGTTTACTTTTGCTTCTGCTGAATCCACGTGAATGCAAGTGCGTATCTGAGTTTAATTGCTTGTTAGTTATTAATCTATGTGAAATTTATTTAAGTTAATTAAGTGGATAGTCTCCAAATTAATGCATTACAATATTCAGTACATAATGCTGAGTGAATAGAGCTTGATAGTGTGATATTATCTTTCAAAGTTCTTCTTTGTTTGAAAGCATAGTCAACGTTTTATTTTTATTTTTAACGTATTTTTAAATACATTTTAATATATACTTCATTACATATGTAGTTAATATATAACTTTTAATATATAATTGATTTTAATAAAGATATGTGAGTAGTGACAGTGTCCTCCGGGCCGAAATCGGGTTTCAATTTTTGGAGCTATAGCCATTATAAAATTAAGGGTCCCTACGAAAAAAAAACCCGATTTCGGCCCGGAGGACACTGTCATATGAATTCACAAATCATGGAGAATGATATGCAGTATTATTTGCATGTCTATGACAGCGCACTGCGTATTTATAGCCAACAGAAATCTGAATATTGAACCGCAAACTATCTTTACTGACGTATCATAACGTAAACTAATAATGATATAGATATTATAATATGATAGCATGTCAGATATATATATGTGTGTGTGTGTGTGTGTGTGTGTAATGTGTGTATTCACTCAAATGTTATTATTAAACAATTGTGTTAAATTAGAAAAAAATAGATACAAAAATTCTTGTTTTATCATGATTTTTTTTTTTACTATGATACGTGGCATGAACTTAAACTTAAGCAATAGTAATAATGAACTACTTTTTTCATTATTTTTTGCAGTGAAGGTCTGATCTGGTCTCAGTCACGATGTCTCTGAGATGCTGTCAGATGATGTTACTGAGACTATATGGCGGCTCTTTGTCCACCGTGAAGAGCTGCATGTGTTTGAGACGCTACACTAGAGCAGCTCAGAGTCACAGGAGGGTGGTGGTCACCGGCATCGGACTCGTTTCTCCTCTCGGGACAGGAAGTGCTCTGCCCTGGCAGCGTCTGATTGGTGGAGAAAGCGGTTTGGTTGCTCTGGACCCAGAGGAGTATAACACAGTCCCGTGTAAGGTGGCGGCGCGCGTGCCGCGAGGTGTTAAACATGGAAATTTCAACGAAGAGGCGTTTTTGTCCAAAGGAGAGATCAACAGCATGTCTCCAGCCACGGTTATGGCCATCGGTGCCGCTCAGTTGGCTCTTGAGGATTGCGGATGGTTTCCCAGAAGTCCTGAGGAGCAGCTGAGCACCGGTGTGGCGGTCGGGATGGGTATGGTGTCTCTGGAGGAAATCGCTCGGACGGCCTCGGCCTTTCAAACGCGCGGCTACAGCAAAGTCAGTCCATTTTTCGTCCCTCGCATTCTGGTCAACATGGCCGCAGGACACATAAGCATCAAACACAAACTCAAGGGTCCCAATCATGCCGTGTCCACCGCGTGCGCCACGGGTGCTCACGCTGTCGGAGACGCCGCCCGTTTCATCGCTCACGGTGACGCCGAGGTGATGCTCGCCGGTGGGACGGAGGCCTGCGTCAGTCCGCTGTCCATCGCCGGGTTCGCTCGCGCTCGGGCCCTCAGCACCAACTGGAACCAGGAGCCCAGACTCGCCTCGCGCCCATTTCATCCAGACAGAGAGGGGTTTGTGATGGGAGAAGGGGCGGCCGTGCTTGTTTTAGAGGAGTATGGACACGCAGAGAAGAGGGGTGCGCGGGTGTACGCCGAGGTGCTGGGATATGGGCTCTCTGGAGACGCCAGCCACATCACGGCTCCAACCGCAGATGGAGACGGAGCCTTTTGGTAATACAGTTTTACCCAATAGCATACAAATCAACACTACACTATTTTGATTGCAACATAACACAGCACAAATGATATAAAACCTTATTTAAGGACAGATAGGGTTATTATCTAAAACTATAACTACCATAATAATACATATAAACACAATAAAACAAATGGTAACCGAAATCAAATATAACAAACTTTAACTTATTTTATTTTATTAGCTTAAGTTGAAATACTAAAATAACTAAGTCTAAATAATAAACTAAAACTAATAAATAAAATTAATAAATACTATAGAGATTATATAAATTCATAGGTTTAGACAAAAAACCCTAATAAAATGCCAAAACAACAAAATTTATTTATTTTTTACTAAAATTAAAGCAAAAATCGAAAATACTAACAGCAAATCTAATTCAATATTCTGAGAAAAATTATAATTGGGTATCAATGATACTAAACTTAAACTGATGACAGACAATAAATAACGTGAAAAAATACTAAACGGAAAGAAAAAAAAGCACATAGTTCAAAGAGTTTCTATTACATTTAAAGGGGTCATATGATGCGATTTCAAGTTTTCCTTTCTCTTTGGAGTGTTACAAGCTGTTTGTGCATAGATAAGATCCCTGAAGTTGCAAAGACTAAAGTCTCAAAACCAAGGAGATATTCTTTATAAAAGTTGAGACTCGACCATGCCCCCCTAAAACGGCTCGTTTAAACACACCCCCACATGTCTACGTCATGGTGTGGGAAGATTTGCAAAACACCACCCAAACGTGTACGCAAAGAAAGGGGGCGTGATTTTTATTGTCGCTTGTAGTATTGTTGCTGCCGCCGGCACCATGTCCTGGAGACGCTCTGTTTCGTTGTAAAAGCGAAGCTACTTTGTTTGGGCTTCCAAAAGAGGACACAACTAGAAATCAGTGGTTAAGTTGTATTTACAACACTGTTCCAGAACAGTTCAACCCAAATATTAGAGTGTGTGCAGCGCATTTTACGGAGGATTATTTCCTGAACCTGGGAGAGTACCCTGCCAGCTGTGCACAACGGCTGTTTTTATAAAGTGAGGACAGTTTGGCGCTTCTGACTCACTGTCTGTAAGTACGTTTCTGCTACTGACTATTCAAACATGAGTTTTGAGCAGTGTAGAGTAGTGCTTGTTGTTTGTCATTTCTCCGATCACAAATGCAGACATGGTCATTTTCACGCAGCACAATGCAACACGACGTGTAAAAAGACTGTATAATCAGTAATTATGGCCCTACTGGATGCAACAAATGCCTTGTTTATAATGGGTTTTTATTGTTTTAGTCTCGTCCCGCCTGAACACGTCATTACAATACGGTGAGGAAACATTTCCGTCTCACGCTTGAGGTATTCAGCCAATCACAATGCACTGGATAGCTGGCCAATCAGAGCACACCTCACTTCAGAATGATGAGCTTTGTAAAAATCGATGGGCATGGGGCATTAATGTACAGTATGTGGAAAATAATGTTTTTTGAACCCTAAACCGCATAAACACATTACATTACACCAAATAGACAAAATGTTCTTTTTAATGTTAATGTTCTTATAAGGTTCTTTTTAGCAAGGTCATATGATTTTCTTTTTTGTACTTACTAAGTACTTTGTTAATTTTTTTTATTGCAACATGACAGAAATCACTTATAACATTGTTATAACAGGCATTACAGAACATTATATATATTAAACCGAAAAGGAAAAAAAAAACATGGATAGTACAAATATAAATCACCGTTCAAAGAGGTTCCACATACTTTTGCTATTTTTAAAAAAGTACTGTGCATTTTGATCAAAAATAAAATATTTTCACATTTATTACATTTAATTTTCATATATACTTAATTTTAGGGTTTTATTAAATATATGTAGGCAGTTGACATTTCAAGCGTTGAATAAAACGGGATCATCCAGTAGTGATCCTGAATTAAGCCCCGTTCACACCAAGCACAATAACGATAAAGATATAGTTCTAAAAATCGTTCTCTGTATTAAAGAATAGCATCTTCCACACCACAACTATAATGATAAAGGCACAGAGAAACGATATCATTAGAATCCCTTCCAGAACAATTTCTTCCAGCTGATGAACGATAAAAACACTGACAGCCAATCAGAATCCATCCTGCTTTAAAGAGCCAGACGCACATGCGCTTAGAATAAACAGACGATATCGTTCGTTGGTGTGGACGCAAATATAGTTATCGTTATACTTCTCTTTATCGTTATCGTGCTTGGTGTGAACGGGGCTTTATGTTGCTTCTCCTGCTGTGTTTCAGGTGCATGTCTGCTGCTCTGCGTGATGCTGGAGTGTCTCCTTCAGACGTGACGTATGTCAATGCTCACGCCACCTCCACACCGCTAGGAGACGCCGCGGAGAACACCGCCATTAAGAGACTGTTTGAGCAGCATGCGTACTCACTGGCCGTGTCCTCCACTAAAGGAGCGAGCGGTCATCTGCTGGGAGCCGCCGGAGCGCTGGAGGCCGCCTTCACCGCCCTTGCCTGTCACCACAGCATCCTGCCGCCCACCCTCAACCTGGACCGCACTGAGCCAGAGTTTGACCTGAACTATGTGCCCTGCACAGCGCAGACCTGGAGCTCCAGCGGACGTAGAGTCGCTCTCACCAACTCATTCGGCTTCGGGGGAACAAACGCTTCTCTGTGTCTCGCGAGCGTGTGATTACTCTAATGCAGATGGATGATTTCAGTTCAAATCCACTGGTATTTCATTATGTAACATTAAATTCGACATGAAGTGGAGGTTGCAATAGTCTTTTCTTCCCTGTTGTGACATTTATTGTGTTGGAGTGAAACGAGAGCAAATGTAGGGTGGGATTTGGTCCATGGGAATTGATTGGATGGTTGGATGTCTGTGGTTTGCTATTGGTGAATCGCATGTGAGTTACAGGTTGATGCCACCCTTGTACCAGTAAACAGAAGAGATGTCATTGAAGAGGGAGAGGAAGTTATTTTGATTAAAGATTATGAGGACAAATACATTTTTTAGTAAGAAGTAAGAATTGTCCATCTTGATTTCACGGTGACTTTAAATGTAATGCATTATGTTTGGGTGTCAGGTTTACTTTACTATGCCCTTGCATTTATATCTTCTCAACCATTAATGATATATTATATATGCAAAATTATATGTGGATTAATGCATATCGAATGTCTAATAAATTTAATTTACATGCGATTTTGCTACAGGAAACAAAGTAAATAGCACAGCCTTGATCAAGCTAATTGCCATAAAATATTAGTTAAGTTAAATTATTTAATTATGCATCCATAGGCATAATAATTTGTTTTTTAAATGCTGATGATAAGAGGGGCTGAGTTTCTACCATTAAAGCTCAAGGATGGACTAAAATATGGATAGAGTTTGCCAGTGAAAGACTGACCAGTAAAAGAGTAGATATGAGAGCTGGACTCCACATCATAAAAGCAGACCAGTCCCTTCTCATAATCCACAAACACACCGATGCACTGCGGCCTCACTCTTAGAGACAGAGGGACAGAGGGATCAGAGAGAGCTGCATACTGATTCTTATTTCTCAGCCACACAGTCCAGAATCCATCCACAGGACTCAGTGTGATCCTTCCCTTCCTTTTAATGGATTCTCTAGCCACTCCTAAATCCCATTCAGTCTTTCCCTTCACCTGCACCTCAAAATAAAACTTCCCTGAGGAGAATCCCTCCTCTGCCATGACGCTTAGACAGTAAGTAAATCTCTTTGGGCTATATGGGAGCTTTTGTTTAATGTCTCCACATCTCACTTGTTTTCCATCATAAGACAGGAGGAGATCAGGATGAGCTGTATCAGGATCCAGAGTCACATCCACTGAGAAAACAAAGAATATGAAGCACAACTTTAAAGTAGACAGATTGTGAGATTATGATGTTTTAAAGTGCCCCTATTATGCCTTTTCAGATATTACCTTTTCTTGTAGTGTTTAATAAAGCTGTTTGTGAATGTAAAATGTGCAAAGATCAAAGTGCACAATAAATAGCGTTATTGTCTATCAAAAGAAAGAACCGATTGGATTCTGAACTGCCAAAACGAGTCGGCAGTAAATACATAAAGTCTTAGTTCCTGCCCAAAGCTATGTAAGTTTGTAACAAATCTGCATACCCTGTTGGAAAAAAAAACAGCATATGCTGGTTAGGTATGTTTTGAAGCATGGCTGCTGGTTTGAGCTGATTTAAGCTGGTCCTTCATGAGCTGGTTTAAACTGGTCAGGTGCTGACATTGTGCTGGTCCTGAGCAGGAGCTAGTTGTTTAGGACCAGTGCTTGAACTAGCCATTTCAGACACTGTGAGAAAAGCGCTGATGCTGCAATGGATGAAAATTAAAGTGTTTTTTGGCCTTGGTTGGATGTAGACCTATTGTAGGGGACTTCCAAAACAAAATTAAGAACCTTTAAATTAGCACAATATGGGCATTTTAATGTTTAATGAAGTTTTTAATCAGATTGTACAAAAAAAAGCCGCAAGTATATGAATGTAAAATGAGTGTAGAGCAGACATCACTGTACCTGCATACTGCTGCATCCACTCCAGCTCTGTAGAGACTAATGACAAGAAAACATCATGAGATCTTTGAAATGTTTTATGTATGAACTTAAAGATAAGCTTTAAGGTTATGTTTAAAGAACTGTGTACAAATGTTTTATTTGATCATCTCTAACAAAGACTAATTGAAAAACAATTAAGCCCCAGCCCAGCTAAGCTGTTTGACATGCAGGCCTGAAATTTCACACATACACACACACACACACACACACACACACACACAAAACCTTGTACATCTATCTTTGTGAGGACATTCATTGACACAATGCAATCTCCAGCTACTTACCCTAACCGTACTCATCAGAACAAGATATCCTCACTTTATTGTCTTTGTCCTCACGCTGATGGTCTAATACTAAAACTGGTCATCACAAAGATAGCTGTACAAGTACACACACACACACACACACATTTTAACAGTCTATTTAAATCCACTTAAAATAAATACTCTACAGGGACATAAATATTACAGATGCAGTTAAATACATGCACAAAAATCATGGACCAGTGGCATACAATAGATCTTCACAATATTAAGCACATCACTGTTATGGGTATAAATAACAATGTCACCACCATATATGACGGCTACCTATGATAGCAGACAAAGCACAGTACTTTGCTAACCATTTAGCTTTCTTTTTGGGCATCCCAAGTTGTTGAAGCCCTCTTACGACCAGCCTGATTGTCCTAAACTGCCAAATAAGAAAACAAATAATCGGCCCGATAACCTATCTCTGAAATAGTATTTAGGGATGGTTGGTATTTAATGACTTTGGTCATAAACATTTCCTCCATAGTCAAAGGTACATCCCACCTCCAAATAAAACAAACCTCTCTATACTCCTCATTAATCACAACAACATGTATGTATTAGCAGACAGATCAGACACACACACACACACATCCTTCCTCTCACAAAGAACAAATTTGCTTTTTAAACCCCTGATGTCTATCAGTGTGATTGTCTGGTAAAATATAAAAAATTCTGAGCTGCTAAGGTGGATCTGCACACAATTCTTCATAGACATTCTTAGAAAATGTATTTCGCTAAATATTAATGAAACAGTTGAAAGGTCAAAAAAAATCACAGAGTGAATATAAAATGAATGTGGTTTCTCTTTATAGTTTCTCCTCCATGCATCGTTTCTGAAATGAATAGGTATTACTGTAACAACTGCTGATAATGAGTTCACATACTTGTATTTCAGCTCGAACCTGTTTCAGTCTATATTAATGACATTAAAATATGATAAATATATGTACCGGTTTGTGTGAGTTTCTCATCTAGAGTGTGCTGCAGTTGAGTCAGAGCTCTCCTCAGAGTCTCCAGTCTCTCATGAGTCTCCATACTGATCTCAGGCCAGTTCCTGGTGTTACTAGGCCTGCACAGGGACGAGTAAATCTACAGCAGCAGAGAGGAGAAATCCTTCAGCATGGGGAGTGTCATTCTGCATTATCATCGATCAGAGAGATGTTGACTGACCTGTAGGAGGTGGAGGTGATCTTCAGTGTTTGAGACCTGCTCCAGCTCAGTGCTTTTCAGCTTTAGCTCACTGATCTCCTGCTCCAGTTTTTCAATGAGCTCTTCCTCTTGTTTCCCTGCTGCTTTCTGCTGCTCGTCCACCATCTCCAGCAGTTCAGTCTGAGATCTCTCAATGGAGTGGATGAGATCAGTGAAGAGCTCAACATGAGCTGCTTTCTCCAGCTCTGTGTTTCTCTGGTGAACCAATTAACAAATTATCAGGGATGTTTGCTAAGACAAGAATTAGTGTTACCATTGCTCATACGTCAATTTTAGGGGAATTTTAAATTTGTTCAAAGAAAGTATTAAACTTTGTCTTCCACTGAATGATTCCTCATATCATGCAATATTTTGGATTGGCATCATTGAGGAACACATATTCATTAAACTATTTTAAACTCACATTTCTGACTTCTGCTGAGTGTTTGATGTCTTGAATCTTCCTGGTTCTGTCCTGGATCATCTGCTGTACTTCATTTCGAATCTTCATCTATAGACATAGATCAACACAGACACATTTATTACAGACATTTAAGGTGATGATACACGGGGCAACTTTTTTGAGCAATGTTGCTTGGGCAGTGCTGCCGTCCATGGCAACAGATTTCTATGTGGATACTTTAGAACGGTTGTGGGCCCTGTGTCTCACCCGTTGACGGCAACACTGGCCAGCAACATTGCTCAAAAAGTTGCCATGTGTATCATCCCCTTTTCTATTTTCAAAATAAGGAAACAAATTGTTTTACAAGATCAAATAAAAATCAGATTCCTCATGATATGAACCATTTAAAAGCAGTTTTGTTGAAATCTTCTACCTTCTGCTCTTCACTCTCCTTTTCTAGAGGAACAGTGTTGTGGTTCTTGTGGTCTGTCAGAGCACACATGGGACACACACATGTCCGATCATCTCTACAGAACAGCTCCAGGGGCCTCTCGTGTTCCTGACATATATAGTCCTCCAGATTACTCACAGGATCCATCAGTTTGTGTTTCTTTAAACCTGCCACTTTGAAATGAGGCTCCAGGTGAGTTTCACAATAGGAGCTCTGACACACCAGACACGACTTTAAGGCTATCAGCTTTCTTTCCTCACAGAAGTCACATAGAACTTCATTTTTATTTTTCTCAGGACTTTTATTTTTATAGTGATCAGCAACCTCTCGGAGTGTGGTATTAATCTTGAGATCAGGTCTTTGGTTGAATGTTTCTTTACAGTATGGACAGCTGCAGGTCTGACTGGTGTCCCAGTGCTTATTCAGACAGGTCTTGCAGAAGTTGTGTCCACATGGAGTGGTGACTGGATCAGTGAACGCATCCAGACATATAGAGCACTGAAGCTCCTCAGTCAGTGGACCACTGGAGGAGGACATTGCTGGAAAGATAAATGACGAACATAAATCATTTATATACCTGAACAGCTGAATTTAAATACTTCACAAACACCTCCCAAGTGAGGAAAGTTTACAGTAAACTCTTACAGTACCTCAAAAGTCTACAATTTGATGCGAATATGGTTGGCAATAATGGGATTTAACCCTAAAACGAAAATTGTGTCATCATATATGTCATTACAAACCCATAAGACTTTAGTTCATCTTCAAAATGCACATATTTTTTATGAAATCTGAGAGATTTCTGCCCCTCCATGAAACTCTATGTTCGTAAAGAAATAAAAAAATAAATCCATATTCAATTCTTATGAAGAAACAATTGCTTTATATGATGAACAGATGTAATTTAGGCATTTATTGACTTTTTAAAATCTGTTTAAGAATGTTTTAAAGCCAGAGTTTTGGGAGAAAAGACTTTCAATGGAATAAAAAAATAATTTATTTTATGTTCTGAAAAATTAGTTTCATATGGGTTTGAGTAAACGATAACAGAATTTTCATTTTTGGATGAACTAACCCCGCAGTTTAATATTCATTGTATTATTTCACAACAGCAAATTTCAAATAGCTTAATAGCATTAATTACAAACAAACTGTATGTCTTGCATATTGCTCTACATTGAATTTTCACTTTTTCCAACATAAAATCACATCATGACTCTATAATATTCATAATCTCACATGAAAATGATATTTTCCCCAAAGTAAAAAAGTCAAGTGTAATTTCATTTTATTTGATGTAAATGTGATTTTCAGCTACAGTGTAGCAGGTTTGTATTCTGTCTGTCTGCAGGACATTTACTTCTCTCTTCTTTAGACTTTATGCTGCGTGACAAAAGGACAGAAACACCAAACTATTTGATGCTTAAACTTGGTTCTGTTCAGAGGATTCCAGTTTGACATAAATCCTACTAAAACAGACCACTTCCATTAGAAACCTGCTCGGGACAGTCTCTCTTATATTTCTATCACTTAGCCTACCTGTGAGTTTCAGATGTGTCCACAAGAGTCTTTGAATGGCGTAAAAAATGTTTATAGTTTAAAAAGCTTGATCGTTTCAGGCATCCATATTGTTGTTAGTTTCGTTTCCTCAGAGTCTCTCTCTGAATGCAGTGATGTCAGAGCTCTTCCTGTTTTTTGCCCTGTATTGAGGGGGCTGTATTTGGTGTGTTGGGCTCATGTGTGTTTGGGACTGATGTTTCTAGTTCATGAGGAACAGAACAGATATCAGCAGACTTTTGTAATATTTTCTACTTTAAATTGATTTCTAGAGGCAGTTTCTAACTTAAATGTATGTGTCACAATTTAGATCAAATTCTTAAAATATATTGAATTGGAATGATAAGACACTGTGAGGCTGTTACTAGTCAAAAAGATATCTGAAGTGGCATTTAGGCTATTTATTTAAACATTATAGGCTATGCAAGATGTTCTTGGTAACACTTTATATTTTAAGGTGTCCTTGTTACACGTTACATGTATTTATTATTTGTAATGATAACAATAAATTATACATAATTACATGCAAGTAACTCTAAGCCAAACCTTAATCCTAAGCAGCCTATATATTAAGTACATGTAGGCCTAGCTAATGAATATTACTCAGTATTATATACTGTAACAAGGACACCTTCAAATAAAGCATAACCCATTTCTCAGATCACAACTGAAATTCAACCTCCACATCATCTAGTCTCTTGTGCACATCCTGAAAGCAGTTTTTCATTCTTTCATGCAGTTGATTATGTGCAATTGTCTGCTGTTTCCCTACATTATCGGTTGCTAATGCCATGTCGCTCAAAATGTATTATTCTGGTTCTCTGTTTAATAGCCTTAACCATGTAGGAATTAGTTCATTTCATAAATCAATGCAATGCAATTAAATGCAAAATGGTGCATTAAGTGCATCAATAGTTTCTTTACATTTCTATTTGACTTTTTTTGTCAGTGTGTCCTAAAAATGTATGCACAAGAAGCGGCAAATCACAAAAATCAGTGCAAACCTATTTTAAATGTGTGGTTGCAACTGATCGATTGATGAAATGCTGTTGCCCCCCCCCCCCCCCCCCCCCCCCCCAATAAGCATACTGTGTGTGTGTGTGTGTGTGTGTGTGTGTGTGTGTGTGTGAAAGTAACGCTATTAAAGACTCAAATGCATGACAGACATGCTGTGTAAAGGATCATTTTTAACTGCATGCTATTCCAAATACAGCCATATCTAGCATTTTCATTTATTATTTAATTAAAAACTCCATTAATAAAGATCAGATGTCTTATTCAATGCATATTAGATAATTGTTTTAATATAAAGCTCTTGTCACACCACAGGGACCATAGATATCTTATGACTGGGACTCTCCGTTACTATAGCAACAGCCGTGTCAACATTAAAGGGTCCGACGTGACAACCGCGTCTCCTGGCAACTCCCAAATAAACTCCGAAAAAGCTCGTCGATGTTGAGGATTAATCAGACCAGACGCGACATTTAACGCGTTATTAAGCGCTTTGGTTTTATATACGACGATTAATTGATGCATACGTTTGTTTGTTATTTGTAAAGCGGAACCCGAGATCTGGAGTCCAGAGATCCAGCCGGACGCGTTCAGAGCAGAATAAACAGTACATGGTGTGGATCAAATTGAATTAAAACCGCAGGATTATGTTCAAAAACACGTTTCAGAGCGGCTTTCTGTCCATCCTCTACAGCATCGGCAGCAAACCCCTGCAGATCTGGGACAAGAAGGTGATGCGAGATCGACTGATGCTGCTAATGCTCTGCTAATAATGCTATATTTCACATTTAATCTACATTAGCTGTGAAAAGTATGGCCTCGGTAACATTATACACATTCTTGCAAAAAATACTATGGTATTACCATAATGACACTGTTATGGTATTCTTTCAAGTACCTAAGCAGTATTATAGTATATTCTTTAGTGTTTATTAATAGTTTGAATTAGTTATTATTCTTATTCAGTTGTTTTATTACTTATTATATTTTGTATTTTAATTTTAGTTAAAGTTTTAGTCGTTTTAGTACATCAACTTAAACAAAATGAAAACGATAAATGTTTCCTTGGCAACTAGCTGAAATAAATAAGCTTAGTTTATATAAAACCTAATAACTTAAAGGATAGAGAAGTTGATGTAGACATGAATTATGTATGAACATGTTGTTGCAGGTCAGAAACGGACACATAAAGCGTATCACAGACAATGACATCCAGTCTTTGGTTCTGGAGGTGGAGGGGACGAATGTGAGGTGAGTGTGTCCCCGTCCGTCCATCTGTCTGATACTGAACACACACACATCATGATCAGACCTGATCCGTGTGTGTGTGTGTGTGTCTGATCTCCACAGCACCACCTACATCACGTGTCCCGCTGACCCCAAGAAAACCCTCGGCATCAAACTGCCCTTCCTCGTCATGATCATCAAGAACCTCAAGAAGTATTTCACATTCGAAGTTCAGGTAGAGGACTGGTTTCTTCAGATAATTCAGAGTTGATGAGCGGTTTGTGAAAGTGTGATGCGCTTCAGGTACTGGACGATAAGAACGTGCGGCGGAGGTTCAGGGCGAGTAACTATCAGAGCACGACCCGCGTCAAGCCCTTCATCTGCACGATGCCCATGCGGCTGGACGACGGCTGGAATCAGATCCAGTTTAACCTGTCAGATTTCACACGCCGGGCGTACGGCACCAACTACATCGAGACGCTGAGAGTGCAGGTGAGAGACTGATCCAACCCATTTCACCAGGTTATTCTAGGTTATATTTAGGTTATTAGGGTGTTTTTGAACTATTCCTAGAACACGTCTTAAGACAAGAGGTGACTGCTTTTTGTGTTGTGCCTCCAAGGCTCTGGAACTCACTTCCTTTAACATTGAGAGCTACGGGTTCTGTAGAATCTTTTAAAAACACATCTTTTTGGACAAGCTTTTAATTAACAATAGGGTTTGGCAGGTATTGAATTTAGTGGTATTTGTACAGCTGGTGTAATTTGTTATGATTTGATTTATTTTACTGTAGAGCATTTTGCGGCGACTCCTTGTCTGTAAAAGGTGCTTTATAAATACATTTTACTAGTTACTAATTTTACCACAAAATCAACCATCAAAATCTATTTTAGTCAAAGAGTCCTATTTTGGGATTAAGTTATTTGAACCGTTATATTTTCATGACAGTTAAGCCTAGATGTGCTCAATTGCTAGATTTAAAGGCTGATTTGTTGTTAATTCAGGGTTGTTATAGTTAACTAAATCAAAACTACAACCATAAAAACATGTTTGTTACTGAAACATTTACGTTTAATAAAATAAAATTGATAAAAACGTATTTTTTCAGATAGTTTCCAAAGAAACTTATAACTACAACCCAAATAACTACAACTTAACTAAAAATGAATTAATAAAATACAAAAATAGTACAAATTAATAAAAAACTAATCTATATAAAAATTAAAAAGATGGAAAATTATTTAGGTTTTAACTAAAATGAAAATGTAAAATATAATTGAATATATCTCGATAATACTTAAGACGGCAGGCAGTAAAAAAATATATGGTAATGTATGGCAATTTCTTTGTATTACAGTTGACGTAATTGTTTTGAAAATAAAATAATTTATATAATATAGATTCTAAATATAAAATGTATTATTATTTAATGGCTATGTATGTACAACAGTGCTTTTAAAATCTGCCAATACAAAAATAATTCCTCATGTCAGCAAATCTTCATGATATAAGCTGTTATTAGAAATATCTTGAAACTAAAGACTGTGTTTCCGGGGTTGATGATGGCCGTCCTCGTGTTTTTCAGATTCACGCAAACTGTCGCATCAGGAGGGTGTATTTCTCTGACCGGCTGTACTCTGAGGACGAGCTCCCCGCTGAATTTAAACTCTATTTACCAGTACAAAACAAAGCAAAGGTGAGCTTCATCATGCCTGCTCACGTGCAGAATCATATTTTTATATCGCCGTGTATTAATCTTGTGTATTTTCTCCACAGCAGTGACACAGCAGATGGGGTCCCTTCACTTGCTCTTTGATTTATCTGCACATATTGGATGGATTTCTAGTGGCACATCTTTTTGTTGTTTTTCAAGTGTTGTTTTGGATCTGTGTGATTGGTTTCCATCTGCTGAATAAATATTTTATATGCACAAAGTGAATTATTTCACATTTACCCAAAGCGAAATACAAAAGGCGAACAAAGCAATTTTCTCCAGATGTTGTCACATCATATTTCATACACAACTAGATATGCTGATGTTTGAAAAGATTTATTAAACTGGAACATGAGCTTGCCAAAAGCGTACAAGGAAAACATAACGTGTCTTCAGTTACAAACTTTGGCTTTCACGGGAAAAATCTGCTGGTTATTAAATCTGTCAAATGTTTTGTAGAAAGGTTCTTCAAACAAATCACACCTGATTGCAGCAGTTACAATGGAATAAAGTAAATTTACATTTATTATCATAACCATTACGAGTCAACCTCAAACTGGTATTTAGAAGAAAAATAAAATAATGGGACCAAGCACCGCAGCAGTCGACATGTTTTAACAACAGAATAATTACATCTGTAGAATCTCTTCACAGTCTATGAGAATATATATATAAAAAAATATATACAATATTTGACCAGCAGGATGCACTCAAAGGTCTGGTACCAAGTTTTAAGTCAAATATGGTAAAATACAGCCTCGCTTCTTATTCGGTGGCCATTATTTGCTGTTGGTTTGGCATATAAAAATCTCAGTAGTCTCAGGACTATTCCCCTGAAAAAGTGATGAAGTTCAGCATAAAGGTCTGTTCATACCAATAACTACATTAGTGTCCACACAAACAGATCTGCCGCTTTAAGTCAGAATGGATTCTGATAGGCTGTTGATGGTTTTATCTAGGGGTAAAAAAGGTCTGAAAGTAATTTCGAAAGATAACATTCCTCTGTGTTATAGTTATATCGTTATCTAGGACAACTTACATCTTTCTTGGCCCTATTGGTGCTAGAATCCCATTTAAATAACACTGCAGGCAATTTTAATGGCACAAAATAACATTTTGGCTTTAACAACTTCACAGATTCATGTACAATGTTGATATATACGTCTCTTTTCAGAAACTAAAATTTATCAGCAATTATTGAAATCAACATAAAAGCAGTTACATTCTTCAAATGAACCTTTAAAAGGTTGACAAACGTCATGCTTTTCTGAATAAAGTGCAAAAACTCACAGATTCAGTCAATCACCACCAAAGCAACAGCAAAAAGAATAAAAAAAAACATTACATTTATACTGCCGACACATGAGTTCCCTTCTGAAATGCATTTGGAAAAATACAAACACATTTGTGGCACTTCTGATGCGCCTCTTTGAACTGATCTTCTTAGTATGAACATGTCAAGTATGAAACATTAGTGAGAAGGCATTGCGATGATGTGCTGCTTTGGCTCGGCAGTGTTAACATTAGATTGCACGTACATAAAACACACCTGCTCAAGTCTTTCAGACTAATGATCACATTTGATTTGGGCTGAAGTCTGTTAAAAATCACATATTTCCCTTCTAAAAATATATGCATTGTTTTTACATTCAACATCTCGGTTATTGCAGATATCGTTGCGTCATGCCGCAGCGCCCTCCGCCGCACTCCCATAATGCAGCACGTAATAGTCGTGGACGTACATGAGCACGGCGATCGGCTGGCCAATGATCAGCGACATCCAGACGGCGGCGTTGCCGTAGTTGCCCCTCAAGAATCGACCCACAAAATAGGCCAGCGGGATCTGAAACAGGAAGTAGAATGTGAAATGAGGAATTTTATTTGATGTTCAACAAGCAATATTGAGTATTTAAGACTGACCTGTGCCATCATTCCCAGAAACGCCCAGAGCCGAAACATCTTTAGAGGAACACTCACTAAATACTGGCAAAAATTACACAAAAGATTGTCAGTTAAAGAAACAGGAAAAAAATCAAGTTAACATGACGTGCTGTGAAACGATTAATCGCGATTAAAGTTTGTTTACATAATATGTGTGTATGTACTTTATTAAGTATATATAAATACACCCACATGCATATATATATTTAAGAAAAACATGTTATGTTTATATATTAAATATATATATAATTTATATGAATATAAATATATACATGTAAATATGTGACCCTGCACCACAAAAGCAGCCATAAGTAGCATGGGTTTATTTGTAGAAATAGCCCAAAATATAGTATGGGTCAAAATGATTGATTTTTCGCATATTAAAGGGTTACTCCATCCCAAAATGAAAATGTTGTCATTAATCACTTACCCCCGTGTTGTTCCAAACCCGTAAAAGCTTCGTTCGTCTTCGGAACACAATTTAAGATATTTTGGATGAAACCCGGGAGGCTTGTGACTGTCCCATGACTGCCAAGTAAATAACACTGTCAAGACCCAGAAAAGTATAAAAACATTTTGGAGAATATCCACTGAATGCAAACTGCGTATGCTGTTCGGTGTCAGCCGTGCCACATGGATACGTCTTCTACTTTTGTTTACACTGACCTTGTGGCAACTTTTCTGGGTCTTGACAGTGTTATTTACTTGGCAGTCAATGGGACAGTCACAAGCCTCCAGGTTTTCATCCAAAATATCTTAAATTGTGTTCCGAAGACGAATTTATTTTCATTTTGGGGTGGAGTAACCCTTTAAGCAGAGATCATGTTCCATGAAAATATTTTGTAAATTTCCTACCGTAAATATATCAAAACTTAATTTTGGATTAGTAATATGCATTGCTAAGAACTTCATTTGGACAACTTTAAAGGCAATTTTCTCAATATTTTAAGTTTTTTTTGCACCCTCAGATTCCAGATTTCCAAATAGTTGTATCTCAGCCAATTATTTTCCGATCCTAACAAACCACACATCAATGGAAAACTTATTGACCCTTATGACTGGTTTTGTGGTCCAAGGTCACATATTTTCAAAATATATGCTGTATGTGTGTGTCTTTATATATATGCATAATAAATATACACAGTACACACACATATATTCTGTAAACAAAAACTTTTATTTTGGATGCAATTAATCGTTTGACAGCACTACTGTAAATTGTAGCAATGTAAGTGTGCAATGAAACCTCGTGGAAAAACGCCGACAGGAAGAACACGGCTAACTGAGCCGGAAACTTATTTACTCCTTTCACCAACATGGGCTTATAAAAGTGTCTGAGGGGAAACAGAGAATGAGAAATCAATGAGCAAACTTGAACAGACAACACAAACGTATCTCAGAACTGATTTCTGTTGTAATATGAACACAAAGCTCAACACTGCTGCAAGAAAACCGCCTCTGGCGCACACATAACAGACAACTCCAATCACTCAAACTGATGATAACCCCGGCTCACCGTAGGCACCACTTGTGAACAGGAATGTTCCAGTTCGACCAAAAATACGGAATCGTTTCAGAGTTCCTGCGAACATAAAGCTCATCAGTTACACTCAGGACTACACAGTGTGAAAACTTTTCTCATGAAATGGTATCTGCAAGCTGTTTTATGTCTGTAATGTGATGCCTTCAAGCATTCAAAGCATATATATATATATATATATATATATATATATATATATATATATATATATATATATATATATATATATATATATAAAAATATAGATCATGCACAAATGTTATTTACACAAATTTTAAAAGACTTTATTTGGCTAATTTTAGACATTATGTTTGATGTTTGGCTGAAAAAAAAAAAATACTCCAAAAGTACACACTAAAAAAAAAAAAATGATGCTATATAGTAGGGATGGGCGATATGAAAAATGCAAAAATTCATATCTCCGTATTTTTTAGCTGATTTGCGGTGTACGATACATTTCGGTATTTTCTACGCTTTTGTATTTGGATTAAACAAATAAGTGAATGTAACCATAGGCATATATTATGTGCAAAAAAGGGTTAAAATCCCATTACATTTTGACATTGTAACATTGCAATCTAAAAACCAAAATAATGTTTTTAAAGCAGAAGTTAAATTTGCTAAACTAAAAATGAAATAATAAAAAAAGCACAGACTAATTGAGTAAAAAGACTATTTTGATTACCCCATTACAGTCACTTCACAGTTAGTGCTATCATACAAATACATTTAGTCGTAGGTTTAAAATTCTACACGCGTCACATTTATTGTCCAACTACAATTATTTCTGCAAAATGTATATTTTAGTCAGAATTATTGCGCTCTGTCTGTTTGGCGAGCATGCAATGAAGTCTGAAGTTTAGCGGCTGAAGTTTTTAATCGCAAAGCAGAAGGCTCATGCACTTCTGACAGCAAAATGGAAATATTTCCATGGCTTTCTAACATTTACAGATGGAGAATATACCTGTGAAATGTAAGATATGCATTAAGGAAAACAGCACATCTCAAACACATTAAACAGCTCAAGTAGAGTCTGTCAGCCTCACACGCAGCCTTTCTGACGGGGCGAGCGCGAGCTGCTTTAAACTGAAACTACAGGCTACTGTATCTTACAAGTTTTTTTTTAAAGCTCTTCATATACAGCTTGTCACATGTTTAGAACAAGTTAGACAGCAGTTCTGTCTGTGTCCTCCGCTAGATTTTTTTCCCCAGATATATTGATATTAACGGTATTGCCTCATACCGTATCGCTTATAAAAAAATATATTGATAAATCGTACAAACTCGATATACCACCCAGCCCTACTATACAGCACTAAATGTGGTTCCCCTATGATTACGATCCAAAGACCACTTTTAGTGCTATATAGCACCATTTTATTTTTAGAGTGTAATGCACTGAGTAAAAGGCCCATTGTTTATAATGATAACTATAACAATAACTATAGTAGCGTCTTTTGTCATCCGCCACTTTGAATGCTCTTTAAAGTCAGATGGATTCTGATCGGCTGTCAATGTTTTTATCTTTCATCAGGTGGAGAAAAGGTGCATTTACCTTTTTTATTTTGTGACGGAAACAGGTTTCTAATGATATCGTTCCTCTGTCTCGTTATAATTATAGCTGTGGTGTAGATTTTGCTATTGTCTCACGAGTTTAGGACTGTTTAAAATACAATCGATAACGATTAACGTTTATTATAAGCTCACGCTACAGTTTTGTCGGCTGCCACTTAAATGCACAAACTTTTTAAAGAAGGATTGATTCTGATTGGCTGTCAATGTTTTATTGATTTCTTCTCCGTCTTTATAGTTGTAGTGAGGACTTCTCTATTCTCATAGAAGATATTTTTATAGTTATCATCCTTAGTGTAAACGGACCTTTTTTTAAGATACTTTAACATACTGCAGTAAATCAGCTCTGGACGGAGGAAGCCACTCACCACCAGTCCCGGTAAAACTCGCGGTCTCCGAACTGCATGAGCTCAGCTATGAAGTTCATAGAGGAGTGGAAATACCAATAGAAAAAGATGAGCCAGATAAAATGATTGGGCACCTGTAGAGAGGGACAGGGAGAAGGGGCGGGGCTTGTGCCATTAGACACTCTGAGGAGGAGGGGCCACAGACATGACATCAACCAAAGCGACAGCAGCTGTTACCATGCAAAATTCAAAGCAGTTTGGAATTCTTCATTCTGATTGGTCAATCGTGGCATTCAGCATTTAAATATTTTGTACAATGCAAAACTGTACAATTCAGTTTGAATGAAATACAATAATTTACAATGTTTTGTGTCAATTATTATTATTTTTTGTTATTTTATGACTTCTCAGGTGAATTTGCCGGGGGCCTGGATTTCACACCATAGCAACAGCAAGTGCCACAGTGAACGCTGTAGCAACAGTAGCCATTTCAGCAGCACCTGCAAAAGCACTAGGAACAAAAGTCCATCCATGACAACAACAGCATCTGTTTGCATTGGTTTCTCTGGACACTTACAGCGAGCTTCAGCAGACGTTCAACGATTCTCGAGAAATCCATGTCCTGTTTAAAGAGACAGAGACTCTATGAGCAATCAATGCATAAAAATGATGTGCCAAAGAAGTGTTTCTGCATGCCTAACCAGTACAAACTACATAAACCCTGGACAACCTCAAATATAAATTCATTTTTCTGTCGTCTGATAGTTTATACTTGTCTTATAAAATCTTTAGGCCTATACAAACGTCCATCTTCTTTTGATGTCTTTTTGCTCTGAAATCTTCACTGATTTTTATAAAGTAAACATAAAAACGACTTTTAAATTGTTAGTAGCATTTCAAGACAAACTTACTGGACTGAGGCAGCTTAGATTTACTTATGTGAAAAAATCATGTGAGTCAAATATGATCATCAGGCTTTTGAGAGACACATCTCTCAATCATCATTGTATACTGCATCACATTATATTTTTGGATCATAAAACTAAGCATTTAAGTCTCATCTTATAAGACATTATTGGCAAATATAGAGTGACAGCTGAGAATTATATCATTTTATGTTAGTATCTGTTATACTGTCGTTTAAGATCTGATTGATTTACATTACAAGCTATCAGAATTTCATTACTTTTTTGTCATAAACATCGGATTTCATATTTTTGCTCAGTTTCTCCATATTCTCACTATACCATACTATATGAGCCATAAAAGCCTTATGTATCAGATATGATACTAAACAAAAAACGTATGCAATTTTTTTTTTTGTATTAAGTTTCCATAAACTGTTCCTTTATAAAATGTGATTTTTCTGACTATTATTTTACATGTCATACTTTATAGGGCGATTGTACCTGAAAGGGTTTCATTGAGTTCTGAATCGTCGGAACCATCCACTATCAAAAGAGAGAGAGGGAGAGAAAAAAAAGAGTCATTAAAAACATAATGGCATACACACACAAATAAGATCAGTTTAAACTACTCTTTGCATACCTGCTGTATTAATCCGAGCATTAACTGCATTAAAAACACCTGCAAGAAAGAAAAACAGGTATAACATTATCTGAAAATGCTGTAAACTGCAAGCGTGAGTTTCTGCTGTCTCATCCTGTCTCTCACCATCTCAAGCAGTCGACGCAGTAAGAAACGCTTCCGTATCCGTGGAGAGCGCGGGAAGTTCAGCTCATAACACAGAGTTGGAACGAAAATAAAATAATAAATGTCTGTAACAAAACAATCAAATAAAATACATTAGTTTTTAATTCCATTGAAATATTGCTATTTAAATGACAAACGCGCTGATATTCCTTCATAAACAGGTTGAGTTGTGTAGTGACTGACCTCTGTGTGTGAGGTTTGCTGGATAGCTCACGTGTGTGTATCCGCTCGTGCCGTTGGCTTTGTGCACAGACGGGTCTACGGGAGAAAATTAAACATTAACACGCACTCAATTCATTCAGATATTCTCTGCCAGGAGACCAAACACAACAAGTATAATAACAGGACTCACTGATCAAATATGAAAGTTCATCAAGCCAAGTCAACTTTTTTGAATGTTGGCTTGACAACATTTGAAGGTTAAACCCTGCAAATACTACAGATCAGAGCTATTTTACGATCATTGAGATACTACCTATAGTTTTTATTAATCTTTTGAAACCGTTTTTATTGTTATATTCATATTTGTCTATTATTTGACATTTTTAGTAATATAGTTTTTGTCATTTGTATTAGTCTGTGTTAACTAAGCTGGCTAGTTGCTTGGCAGTTCATAACTCACACTTTTAATTTGTCCTCAGCATGCATCATGTTTATATAAAGGATGCTGATGGTAAAGTTTGCATTAAATGTGCTGTTGTTCTTTGTCCAGTATGTGGCAGTACAGCACAGCGTTAGTGCTCACGCTCAGACTCTGAGCAAACAGAAACAGTGCAATGCCTCTCACATCTCAGTCTGTTTGTACAGATTCAGACAAATACTGAGAGCCCTTCACCGCAAACAACAGATGAGAAAATACAGGGTTTACAGGAGAGACAGAAGGACAAGCGGCAGGCATTACTGGTGCAAAATAAACAGCTCAATGCAAATCAAAACACTGCATTCATACGGAGAGGACTATATTGTAATGTTAGCTCTAATGCATGCAATACTTGCTATACATTAAGATATGTGACCCTGGAGCACAAAACCAGTCTTAAGTCGCTGGGGTATATTTGTAGCAATAGCCAAAAATACACTGTATGGGTCAAAATTATCAATTTTTCTTTTATGCCAAAAATCATTAGGATATTCAGTAAAGATCATGTTCCATCAAGATATTTAGTAAATTTCCTACTGGAAATATATCAAAACTTCATTTTTGATTAGAAATACGCATTGCTAAGGACTTCATTTGGACAACTTTAAAGGCAATTTTCTCACTATTTTTTTTTTTGCACCCTCAGATTCCAGATTTTCATAGTTGCATGTCTGCCAAATATTGCTCTATCCTATCAAACCATACATCAGTGGAAAGCTTATTTGCCAGATTTCAGCTCAATTTTGAATAATTGACCCTTATGACTGGTTTTGTGCACATTTGTGCAATGATGCATTTCATAACAGTGACTGTGTATCTAGAGGCATTTGCGTTCAGGCACAGAAATGCATGTGAATATTAGAATTTGATGTCAGATATGAATGCATGATGAAAATGTGAGTTTGTGTGGAGTGTCACTCACAGGAGTGAGAGCGGGACAGGGTTCGGGCTTTGATGTGTCTGATCTCTCTGCACCATTTGTTGACGTCTCTGTATGAATACAGCTTCAGGAAGAGAATGGTGAAGACACTCAACGCCAAAACACCACCCACTGAAACACAGCCACGAGACAGCATGATTACTCACACAACAATATATTTCCAACATGCCAACATAACAAAAACATAATATTCTAGTTAAACCCACAACCAAATCACATGGTCACAAGGAAAAAAGTGCCACTGATAGAGGTTTTGGTAGTTAATGCATGAGAAAACAACTTTTTCCTGTAAGACCAAAGGTTGAAGGTGTTAGTATAAACATCTGAACACAGGGGGAAGATGTCTGGGGTCATAGAGGTGATACCTGGGGTCATAGAGGTCAGGCTGAGAACTGTACCGGCCGGGACAAATAACAGAGCTGCAAGATTGATGCCATGAAGGAATGTTCCGGTTCCCTCTGAGATGGTGCCCTGGAATTTCAATTAAACAATTTTATTAAAACAATCCAGCAATGAAAAGCACTTGTGCAAACAGATATACTTTTAACCTACAATAAATAATCAAATCTTATCAATTGAATCTCATGAAGAAATCCAGGTCATATTTCACTTAAAATTATTTGTTATAAATAAATAAATACATTAAATAAATGTGGAACATATTATGTGAAATTATACACAAATACAACAACAAAAATGTGTATTTTGTGTATAGTAGTTTTTTGTCAGTTTTATTAGTTATATACAGCATATGTCATAGATTTTATATTTGCATTTTGTATAATATTTGTATTTTATATAATAATATATTATAATAATAATGATCTGAATTTAGTAGATTTTAAATTTATATTCTATCATCATTTCATTTTAGCTAAAGTTTTAGTAATTAAGTGTTTTTTTATTACTAATACTTTAGTTTTTAATGTGTCTATACGGCTTTTTATTAAGTTTTAGTTTCTTTTGTTGTAGCTATTTTAGTATTTCAACTTAAATGAAACAAAAATGAGAAATGTTTCCAAATAAAATAAGTTTTTTTATAGTTCATGTTTATACATAAATAACAAACATTTTATATTTTATACAATTTGTTATAATCTTTTTTTTCATGAGAATAAGTCATGAGAATAAGATATTTTCACATAGCAATAATAAGAATTAGAGAAAAAAAAAAAAAAAAAAGTTTTTTTTAGACTATTTTGTATGTATGTATGGATGTAAAATATGATCTGGACATGTTTTTGTCAGGATTGTGAGATTCAGTCTTCAGTGTAATCGGTTATATTTGTAAGTCCATGTCTGTAATCACACAGTTCATTCCCAGCATGCAACTCACCACGGATAGCTTTCTCTCTATGTACAAAGCTGCCATTATAAAGACGTTGGAAACTGAAAAAGCAAACAGATTAGACACAGCATATTGAAGTGAGCATGCATGGAATATTGACATGGATTTTTATGATCTTACGTTATGCATGACAGAAAGTGTAAATGTGGTGTGAAATGATGTCTTCAGCTTGAGCTGATCTGCTGTAGGTCACAAAGCACACACTCATCATACCAATGATCAGGCACAGAGCCGGCCAGCGGTACGGGTCCTTCAGGAAGAGAGAGATGATCTGGATGGGGTCCACCAGAATGCCATATCTGAAGACGAGAGGAGAAACTGCACATTTAAATGTGTTAAGTAAACATTACCTTCAATTTTTCATCATACTGTATGTATGTATGTATATGTATATATACATATATATACACACACAAACATTTTTATATTACATATGTGTGAATGTATAAATATAATAATTTATAGAAATGTATAATAGAATTTATATCTTTTATAATATAATTTATGATCATTTTTAGTATATAAAATCATTACATATTTTTATAATAATTGTATAATTTTATTTATAATAAATAATACATTTATATAATAAATAATTCATTTTAATATGTATAATAATTTATAATAATTACATAGTACATCAAAATCATAATATAGAGAAAGATTTTTTTAATTGTGACAAAAAAATAATGCCGCAATGCAAAAAAAAAAAAAAATCTTAAAATTTTACAGTTTCTAAAAATAGCTCCATTTTATTTATAAATAGTGAGACTGAGCTGAAAAATCCCAGAAGCCAAAGCTCGTGCATTCAACACCTGGTAGAAGCGACCATCAACCTGAAGAGTTTCTTCATCATTACTACAGTGTCTTTCCGCAGAGGGACGAGCCCAGCGATTAGTGCACTATATGCTGCTCTGGATAAAAGTGTTTGCTTAATGACAAGTAACAAAAGACATGCATTTACTTCCTGCCGGGCACAATCATTATCTGTCTCATTCAGATGCTTCAGCTGGATCATTAGCCACAAATTAGTGAGTCACTGAGCGTGAGAAATCAAATTAGCATAGCTGCTTTATTTATGAATTAAGCAACACAAGATGTTAATGATAGACTTACTTTATAAGGTTCTCCAGGACCAGCCGTGCATTGGACAGGACCTGTAAACACAAACAAATAAACCAATTTAATGCATTTGCAGCTCATTTGTATCCAAGCCTACAGGCAAAACTAAAGGAAAACAAGAGTTCCACTGGAGGAGAACTGATGTTTAACACTAAAAATAGGATGATTCAGATGTTTTTTTTCATATTCGTGTCTATTTTGTATGTTCTGATGCAATATTAAGTGTTTGCTCATCTGGAATACGTCGCTAAAACATTTAACACTTCTTCCGGTTTACATATCGGTTTACAACTGTTTTGGCTTTTGCTCAGTGCTTGATTTGTGGATTATTGTGAAGTTTTTATCAGCTGTTTGGACTCTCATTCTGACGGCACCCATCCACTGCTGAGCAAGTGATGCAATGCTACATTTCTCCAAATCTGTTCCCATAAAGAAACAAACTCATCTGCAGCAAACATTACTTTTTAGGTGAATTATTGCTTAAAGATGTTTAGCACATGTTGACTCTAAAACAGAACGACGTGTTTCTTTCCAATGATTGTGTTGTATCTGCCATAATATTGTTTTTAAATACTGTCACTAGCAAAGAGCAAAGTCTACAGCACAACAATATAAACAACCTCAGATAAAGCACTCCAGTCCGATAAACACATATGACCTCTGACCCCCCCCCAGTTTCCATGTTTAGGTCTCTGCGCTCATATTTCAGACTCAACTCTTGAAAATAAACTTGTTCTGAATGTTACATTTGCTTTATTCAAACTAAATTCATGGTGATTTGGTCATTTTATTCATTAAAAGCATAACAAAGCACCTAAAGGCTTTCATTTTTAATCAAAACACAAGGCCTGAAGACTTTGAACCACTGGTAACCTCAGAGCCGCCGCCGATGATTTACGACAGAAGAGGATTTGCAGAAAGTCTTTCTCATTCCAAAGGCCATTTGATTAGATTTGTGTCGAGAAAGCTGCCAGACTCAACCCTGACCTCATTAAAAGCATATTGCTAATTGATTTAGCACATAGATCCATGCTATGGTAATTGCTTAAAAGGCTGTGGGACTTTTCATTTCATCACACACACACACACACACACACACACACACACACACACACAAGCTCTTTTCCAAAAGACTTGCCATTGACTTCAACACTCAAATATTTAGGCCTAAATTTAAGATTTATATTGAATTGCATTTAAAATTTCCATCTAATTGCATTACACAGTTCTACATAAACTAATAAACTTAATGTGGTGCATATTTGTCAGTCATACATTATTGAAATGGGTCAGATTTCTACACTCAAAAATAATGGCTTAGTTTATTATTAACTATTTACATCAATTCTGTTTAAATAATCATGCATTTATTCAAAACAAGCAATATTTAACTAGTTAAGAAGCAGGAGATTGAAACAAGTTGGATTTATTGATGATAAACATAAACCTGGTTATTGTGTATTTGAAACGCATTCAGTTTATTGGTACTATACAGAAATCTGACCTGTGTTATTCATGCATGAATGACAAATGTGAATCACATTAAGTTTATTAGTTTATGATAAAACTGTATAATGCAAATGGATGGAAATTTTGTAAGCAATTCAAATACATACAACTAAATAATTTAAAAAAAGAAAAAAGACTGAAATTACGGAAGCGTATTGCATTCACTTGAGGAAAAAAAAACTACTCTGTTTTTCTGAATTAACGACTTAATCATCTCAGAATTATGAGATAATTTTTCATGAAAAAAAGTTTTTGCTCTGTTTTTCTGAATTAACGAGTTAATTATCTCAGAATTACGAGATAATTTTTAAAGAAAAAAAAAAGTTTTGCTCTGTTTTTCTGAATTAATGACTTAATTATCTCAGAATTACGAGATACTTTTTCATGAAAAAAAGTTTTTGCTCTGTTTTTCTGAATTAATGACTTAATTATCTCAGAATTACGAGATAATTTTTAAAGGAAAAAAAAGTTTTGCTCTGTTTTTCTGAATTAATGACTTAATTATCTCAGAATTACGAGATAATTAAGTCGTTAATTCAGAAAAACAGAGCAAAATTTTTTTTTCCATGAAAAATTAAGTCGTTAATTCAGAAAAACAGAGTAGTTTTTTTCCTCAAGTGAATGCAATACGCTTCCGTATGAAATAACACTGACTTTCTATATAAAATATTGTCACTTTAAAATCTCCAAGCTCTGTTTTGAAAGGTTTATCGACTATTATTAAAAACGGCTTTCGAGAAACTAACAAGAGTTTGACTTTCAGGACCCCGCTGTTGCTCTCCATCTATTTCCTCCAGCTCAAATCACTTAAAAGCAGTCGCCTTTCTACTGGACTTTCCTAATTATCCATTCAAAGTATTTAAGGATATTCCATGGGAATATGGTGTAAAAACGGAGTAAAAGCTAAATCCCACAGAGAACGTCAATGCGATGGTGTTTCAAAGCAAGGATTAATATTAGTTTCAGAACTGTGATTTGCTTTCCATGGCTTTGAAGATGCTGCTCCAGTTTCTCAGCGGTTCAGGGTGAAATAGATGTTTATTTTTAGAGGACGGGTGACATTTGTGAGCGTTCATTAAAGTAATCCCCGGAAGTGTTTGACTTTTCATTACAGCAGAGAACAGAAACTCTAAGAGTTTGCCGATCGCTCTGACAGACTGAGACTGACTTGAAGGACGGTTTGTCTTTTGATTGACATATCATCATAAGCGGCGTCCCTGTAGCATTATCGTATACATCCTGAGCATATTAAATGTCAGAGTCATTGACACTGTATTTATAGACTGCCGATGGAGCTGGCAGGATATGTTAATGGGTCAAAGGTAGGACAGCCAAAGGTTTTCAGCAAAACACTTTCCAATCTCCAGTAAGATTTATTTTATGCAGTTGCTATCATGGTATATATATACACACACACACACAATATTGCCAAAAGTATTGGCACCCCCTTCTAATGAACATGTTTGACTACTTTAGTAATTTCCATGAGTACAAATCTTAATGTTAAAGCATATAATGATATTCTAGGGAATTGTGTGCTGCTAATTTTACAGCAACAGTTTGGACAGGACCCTTTTCTATTCTGACATGACAGTGTCTCTGCGTATAAGACACGGTTCAAAAAGACATGATTGATTCAGTCAGTGTGGAAGAACTTGACTGGTCTGCAATAAGCCAAGTCCTGGTCCCAGCTGAACTCCTCTGGTGTGACTTTATATGCAGACCTTGAGCCAAAAACTCATCACCAAACACCAAAAAGATACCATAAAAATACAAATGTTGCTTTGGAAACCTGAAATGAAGTTTAAAGTACTGAAATTACAAAGTGAAATAAAAATTAATTAAAGCTAAATACAACTAATAAAATAATATTTAACAAAATGATTAACTAAAATTTAAATATTTTTAAATAAAAAAAATGCAAAAATATCTATAACACTATATTATATAAAAAGTACTAAAATAAGACTGCCGATAAAACAAGTTATGCATGGTAATGTTTGTTAGTCTTGCTCAGCAGACGAGTCTGAACCCTCTTTGACACTTAACACGAGATGAATGCATTAAATCTCAAACAGCGACTAGAAAATTACACCATGCTGCTTCTTTTGAGAGCAAAAACAAACAGACAGTGAGAGAGAGAGAGAGAGAGCGGAGGAATAAACCCCCTCTGGGTTGAATTGTACGGTTTAATGTGGGAACTCATGTGAATCGAGGCTGTCACAACAACCTGAGTTAAACTTCAGTCACTTCTCTCTGTTTCCACTGCAGAAATCTTATTCTGTAACTAATGCGTCTGGCATTGTGCTGCGTGTCACATGATTATACGAGACCGGAGCCGAGGATAAAGGTCAAATTCTTACTCGATTCAGTCCGATTGAGTTCACAATAGCCCAGAATGAACTTGACGCGTATAACTGCGATGAAGGGCAAGTCTTTTTGATCATTCAGGCAAATGCATACTGAATTATATTTCCTTCTAGATTTCATTTCTGTTGTCCTAGAGCATTTGAGGACAAACACAGGGAAAGATTCCAGCAGAAGAGAGAACAAAAATAACCAGTGTGATAAGACCGAAGACATTCAAAGGTTCAAGGCCAACAGAGTGTCAGTTTTTACGTTCAGGTAACAGCGGGGGCCTAAACATAGCACTGGCACAGTCATCTTACAATACCAATACACTGAGAGAAGTCCTCTTTTACAAGCTTTTTCAAACCAAATTGATGTTTTTCCTGGAATAATGGCTTGAATGTGGGTTTGTAGGTTGTTTCTTCATGGGAACAAATTTGGAGAAATGTGTCATTGCATCACTTGCTCATCAATGGATCCTCTGGAGTGAATGGGTGCCGTCAGAATGAGAGTCCAAACAGCTGATAAAAATATCACAATAATCCACACCACTCCAGTCCATCAGTTAATGTCTCGTTAAGTGAAAAGCAGTGTGTCCGTAAGCAACAAATCCATCATTAAGACATTTTTAACTTTCTTCAGGCTAAAATATGAGTCCTCTATCCATAATATTGCTTCCTCCAGTGAAAACTCGTCTGAATCAGGAGATAAATCTGCACAGATCAAGCACTGTTTATGAGGGAAAACAGACCAAAACTATTTTAAACAAATATTATGATGTGAGAGGACAACAGGAGATGGAATTGGAAGGAAGCATTATTATGGATTATAACTTGTATTTTAGACAGAAGCAACAGTTTGAAGTTAAAATGCCTTAATGATGAATTTGTTTCTTATAAACATGCAGCTTTTGGCTTTACAATGCATAAACTGATGGACTGGAGTGGTGTGGATTATTGTGATGTTTTTATCAGCTGTTTGGACTCTCATTCTGACGGCACCCATTCACTGCAGAGCATCCATTGCTGAGCAAGTAATGTAATGCTGCATTTCTCCAAATTTGTTCTCATCTAGAGAAAACATGGATATTATATGGACATGCAATATTGGACATTATGTGTACTGGAGACTCACCAGCATGACCACACACCAGTTGAGGATTCCTCTATAGTTGCTGTAGCCGCTATTGGAGCTGAGCAGCGACTCCTGCAGCTTGTGGCAGCTGAAGAGACATAAAAAATGAGTCAAGCAGCTGATGACATGTTTTCTATCAATTAATATGCATCTCTGGTCTGATATAATCACTATTATTAAAAGCGAAAAAGTACAGTATTTGGATACGTATGCCATGTCTCAATGCCATTGCAAGGAATAACATATCAAACAAATGTCTTTTTTTTTTAAATAAAGCAGTTCCGAGAAAAGATCCTGCAACGATTGAGTGCATTTACATGCAATATGTCCCTATCTGATGCAATGGCATTCAGACATCATAGCATCCCTGACACTGAGTTTATACTGTAAGACACTGACTGAGAAAAAGCAAATGTTGACATCGGTGACGAAACGCTAGAGTTTGAGCAATCTCACTCTTAATGTGTGTGAGTGCATGAGGCATAATTGATAAAGGTTATTAAAGATTGAGGTCATGTTGATCTTATCGGTTTTATCAGTGATTTTATTTAACAACAGCTCATTAGCAGGAGTGGCTCGACCTTCACACCTTCACCTGAAGAGATCTATTCTTCAGTGGACTATCTACATCAGTGTTGTTATTGTCAACTAAAACGATTAAAAATAGTTCTTGCTACTCAAAATAAAGCTGAAATAATCTTAAAATCTCAAAGTTTCAAAATTAGAAATGCTGACTTGACAACTACAGTGGTGTGAAAAAGTGTTGGCCCCCTTCCTGATTTTTTATTTTGTTGCATGTTTGACACACTTTAATGTTTCAGATCAAAAAAATCAAATATTAACATTAAGTAAAAATGTAAAAAATTAAGTTAAAATTAAGTTAAAAATTTAGAAATGTTGACTAGGCTATTCAATTAAATAAAATAAACTTAAGTAAAAAAATTATTAAACAATACATTTATAAATTCTAAAAATATAAAAAAAAACAATAAACACATGACAAATACTTTAACTAAAATTACAATAAAAACTAAAAATATAAAGAAAAAACCTGATTCAAAATATTAATATATAAATATTAAACTATAAAACTACACCTCTTGTGTCTGGGTCCGATAAGGTTAAGTTTGAGTTCTATATATCGCTAATTATATAGCTTTTTATACAGTACATAGTATGTATACGATGCAAATGTCATTATTACTAGCAAATATCAATATCTATATTAGAATATGCATTGTACGGTATATATAGCACAGGAAGCAGTATGCTAGTTGTTCTGAACATGTCTGTTATTGTTTTTAGGGAACTTCATTAAAAACCTAACTGAGTTTGACACATGCATGGAAAGGAGAACCAAGTTCTTTCACTTCCATTCTCGGTTTAGGAGGCTTGTGGAAACATCATGATTAGCCCTCAGTGCTTTTAACACAGTGGTCACAGCTTCAAACCCAAGCAGTGACCCATGAACTGAAGTGAAATACTGCATGCAACTGACTGCTGCTGGAGTTACAGTATGATATTGTGATTACTCCATGCGCCCGCTTGCACCATTTCTCAGTCCTGACCTCCATAAACTTTCCTGCCATTCTTCACTGTGCATATAAAGGCACAACGCATTAATTAAACTTATATAGCGACTACCAAATTCTGAACGTACTAGTAACTGAATATGTGTATACAGAAAATGCTTAACAAAACTGAAATCCATATGTTTGTCATTGGTTACAACTAGAAAATAAACAAATATGCATGTATAAGAATTTAATATCACTATATGATCATTTGCAACCAGTCAAGCTTCTTTCTGTCAGATATGTAGCTTTAAAAGTGCATTTGTAAAACATAATCATTTTCACATAACCTTAAAAAAATGACTAAAACAAACTAAAATGAAAATGAAAATTCAAAATTTGAATAAAAATACTACAACATGCTGTTACAGTTTAACTATTATAGTACAGGGTATACATGTTCTGACTATCAAAATTGTTTTCGTTAACTGAAATAAAAGAAAATATTAAAAAGTCACACTAATAAATAAAGACAATAGAAATAGGCTAATAGGCTATAATAAAATGCAAAATTGCACATAACAAAATTACTAAAACTTAAACTGAAATTAAAATGATAACTGAAAATATTGAAATAATAGTGCATCAATAAGAGTAAAATAGGCCTACATGCCTGTACATGTGTGTCTGTGTGCTCCAGTATACAAGCATCACTCTCGCTATCGCTGTAGAGAGAGACACATGCTGCTCATATCAAGTCAAAAACATCATAGTTGAAGAACATATCTTACCTGAAGGCGTCGTCGCCGGCATCGCTGTGATTCTTGTGTTTATTCGCTGGTGTTTCGTGCCTCTGCTCTTTCTCCTTCACCTGTCCGCTGAGCGTCTCTGCGCCGCCGCGCTTCCCCTGAGCTCCGGCCGCGTCTCCGGAGATCGTGGTTCTCCGTTTGTGCTTCACCGAGCCCCTCTCGCTTCTGTCGCCCATGTTCGTGGTTATAATAGAGCAAACAGACGCATCGTTTCTGTCATGTTCGTCCCGTTTCGCCGATCGTTGTTATCGAATAGGACGCGGCGCATCAAGCTATCCGCGCTGCGCAAGCGTTGCGCAATGAGCGCGGCGACACCCAGATGCACCATGCCACAATTTACTCAATCATAAAGCCACTGATTACAGTTTTAAAACCATCTCCACGATTTGCCAATAGTTTGTCATAAAACACATTTGCTCTCATGCAATGAGTGTTGCTATAAAGGACTTTGTGTTTTGGGGATGCAATTAGCCTATAATCCACATATAGATTAACTAATTAAGATACATCTCTTGTTCCAAAGCATACAAAAAGATGCATTTGGAAAGTTTCTATAAATCTGACAAGTAAGGTCTTATAAATCAAAGCAAGTTGCTGCAATGTATGTAAAAGTTCTGGTTATAATCATGCACGTTTCCATGTAATATTTGCCCTGTTTGTTGTATTTGATGTGCTTTTAAGAAAATCATATCAAGAAATGTACTTTGCTTTATCTATGATTTGAGACAGACATCAGATTTTCTAAGATATTTAGATTTATTACACAGGATGTTCTGAGATTGCATTTTTTCCCCTATAGGCCTACATCTTATAATGTTTTAATCTAAATTATGTTAATGATGATTATTAGTAGCAAATTTAGAAGTGGCAGTGCAATTATTGTATTAAAATGTATTAAAACATGATTTATTTTATATATTTTTTATATTATATATTTTATTTAGGTTATTATTATTATTTTTGAAATTATACTTATTAATAAATAACTGCTCTCTTTATATATACATATATATATATATATATATATATATATATATATTTTTTTTTTTTTTTTTTTTTTTTGTCATTTAGCAGACGCCTTTATCCAAAGCGACTTACAAATGAGGACATAATATTTCTTTATTTTTTATTATTATATAATATAATATAATATAATATAATATGTGAAACCTGAAATTGCGGCTCAGTTAGTCAGTGATATATTACATAACTGATTTAAATACAAACACGCCGCATGTTTGTCATCATGGGCAGGTGTTTGAAATGAACCAATGGCGTCGAGCCTCTCGAAGTCTTTAAACCAATCAGGAGAGACGTTGACAGCAGTCAGGGTTGGTTGAGTGACTCACCGGCGTTTAGCCAGTGAGAGTAAAGCTCGGGTGACGAGCACTCACTCCTCCACGTCGCGACGTCGATCTGAGGAGAATAATAACCGTCACTTTCCTTTCGTTTTTACGGTCAATTTTGAATTAAAACTGTCTTATAATCATCAGAACAGTATGTATTTGATATCCTCATGACAGTGAGTCGCGATAAGACATGAAAAAAGCGAGGAAGCGACTGCAAGCGTCTGTCAGGAAACATGAAGGTAACGTTACCGGTTCTGGTCCATTATTATAAACTGCCTGAATGTATTTAAGAGATTCATTATGGTGTCACTGACTGTGTTAGAAGCCCCTTACGATGTCTCTAAGTGTGTGTTAGATCCATAAGAAAACAATTTAATGTGTATTTGAGAGATTTGTTGTCACTGAATGATTGATGGGTCCAGTATGATGTCTTTGAAGCTGTGAGAGATCTGTAATGTTGTCAATGAATGAGTGAGACATGTATAATGATGTCTAGCTAATCATTTTCATTAATTCATGATTCAAATAATCAAGAGATCTTATGCTGTTACTGTGTATTTGGGTGGATTATTGTGATACTCACAGCATCATGATTTTGTTCCTCATATTTAGTTTCTGTATAATATCTGTAAGTTACATGAAGCTCTGGCTGTGATGTTTATTCCTGCACTGTGATTTAAGCCATACAATCCTCAGTTTCCAAGAAAGTTGTGCATTTACTGGGCATTTACTTTGATGTATGTTGAGGGGCAACTGTTAATGTTGCGTCATGCCTCATACGTTTGTATTTTATCTGCAGAACAATGTAAAAAAATATATTGTGTTATGTAACTTGTGTTTGTTTGTTTGCTGGTTTTTATTGTATTTGTTATCCTTGTATTTTTTTTAAATAGTTTTTGCCACAAAAATAGCCTGAGATGCTGACATGGCATTAAATAAAAATAAACTACTACTACGTTATCTGCAGAACAATTGCCCTGGAAGAAACAGAAGCTCCTGGACATCCATCAGGCCCTGAACAGTGACCCCGTGGACATCGAGACCCTGCGGCGGGCGGCTGTGAGCGAAGGCGGTTTGCTGACGGATGACATCAGAAGAAAAGTTTGGCCCAAACTCCTCAGTATCAATGTGTACAATCTGCCTGCCAAACCCTGTAAGTGTGTGTGTGTGTGTGTGTGTGTGTGTGTGTGGAACGTACAACAAAAACTTCAGTGGTTTACTTTTTTCTCATTTCCCTCATTTAAAGCCAAAGATGTCAGAGAAGACCACAAAGACTACAGACAGGTGGTGCTCGATGTCAGGAGATCAATGCGACGTTTCCCGAAAGGTCAGTATCTGATAAATGAGTCCAAGAACATGACACACCATCACATGATTTGATCCAGTCACTCCGACATACTTGCACTCTGTCAGCATTTATAAATTTTAATTTCCAGTATGCCATAAAATTTGACCTCCAAAATATGAAAATGTTGATTTGACCAAAAAAAAAAAATCCTTGGAAATTGCGTGATGTTTTTAGAACGAATGAATAAATAAATAAAATGAACCAACAAATTTAAGTCAATAGCTTCTTAAGTTTATTCTTTCAATAATATTTTAATAACCTGGATAACAAAAATATTATATTATCAGTAAAACATAACAATTAGAGTACAATTTGTGATTAATATTTCTAATAAATGATGTAAATTTTAATGTCCAGTATGCCATAGAATTTGACATCTAAAATGTGAAAAATTGGTTTTGACAGAATTTTTCATAATTATTCATGTAATTTCACTGTAAGTTACATGACTTTTCAAAAAAAGCATATTATTTTGGCATATTATATCATCAGCATACATTTTTGATTGATTAGACATGAGTGAAATATTTACAGTATACATTAGGTATGCACGATAATATCGGACTGATATCGGAATCGGCCGATAATGGCTTTAAATGTAAATATCGGCATCGGCCTGATATGAAAAGATATGCCGATATGTATTGCCGATAAGAGGAATGGGTTAACTCACATGTGCTCAGGGTGTGCTAGTGATTAAATCACATCAGCAGTGCGGCTCATTCTTGAAGCAAAGTTTTGTCTGAATGACGATTAGATTAAATGCAGCATCCAAAACAGTCAATCTGTGAAAGCACTTACAGAATTTCGGTGTATAAACAGTAAAAGCACGTGCAGCGGCAGCCTCCCCTGGGTCCTAACGCCAGTTCGGTAAGGAGTTTTAATCTGTAGGGGGCTACTTCTAATTAAATGAAAAGTAAAATAGCCTAAACAAATAACTTCTAGCCTGTGTTTCTGATTAAATAAAGCAGTAATTGATGTCATAAAATGAGTATGTTTTGATTTAATGGTCAGAAGCTATAGCTTACCTGAAAAAACAAACACAAATCATGAGCGCTAAAAGATTTTCAGAATTTTTACCACTCTTTTGTTTTAGACCATCTACAAATGTTAAATCCTAAAATAAAATGTTAGGGCTAACACTGCTTCTTTCTGGGGGAAAAAATGCAGCGATTGATATAGTTTATTTATATTTATTTTCAAAGCTTCAATGTACTGTTAAAAACCTTCATAACGTTTTATTTCCAGGTTATTTCCCATTTATTGTTAGAAACGAACCATAAATGAATATCGGTATCGACCAAAACGAGTTGAAAAATATCGGCATATCGGCAAAAATCCAATCTCGTGCATCCCTAGTATACATTTACATTTATTCATTTAGCAGACACTTAAATCCAAACCATCTTAAAATGAGTAATGCAACAAAGCAATTCAAAAGTTGTCTAGAATATGAAGAAATAAGATATATTCCCCTTGATTTAAATATCTGCTTATATAGATATAACATGTTTAAGATAAAAAAAAAAAAAGAGAAATAATTTTATTCTTTTTTTTTTTGGACATTGTTTTAAACCCTAAAATGTCCTATATTTACAGGTTTAAATGTTATTTTATTTATTTTTTTATCCCATATTTTCACCAATTTTTGGACCTCATTGAGAACATCTCAGTATTCTTCTTCATATTAATGTTTGTTTATATAATCACCACTGACAACTTTCCAGTGTCCTTCGGTGATATTCCCTCACTGTGAACTCAGAACAATGCATTGATTGTGTGTTATCTATCCCAACACAAATACCTTGAGCTTCCCATGTGATGTTTGCACAGTTGAGGTTTGAAGATGCAATAATCAGGGAGACTTTTACACGTCATTGTTTGATCCTACTGTAATGGAAGAATGAATTTCCATCTAACAGTGCTTTTTTTAGTAATACGCTTGCTTTTATGTTGATGTGATTGCTCTCAGGCATGCGTGTAGATGAGCGAGAGGTTCTCCAGGAGCAGCTGATCGACATCATTCTGGATGTTTTGAGGAGAAATCCTCAGCTGCACTATTATCAGGGTTATCATGACATCGTGGTGACCTTCTTACGGGTGGTGGGAGAGAAGATGACCATCGCAATCATGGAGAAACTGTCCAATCATCATCTCAGGTGAATTAACCTGACCTTATGTTCTTCCCCACCTAATTCTGATTATAATGTTATGTTTCGCTTCTTGCAGCAAAAGAGAATTTAGTTTCACATAACCCTTTTACATTTATTTTAGGATTATTAATCAAAAACTTTACTGGTGCAACATCAACTTGCACATTTAAATTTGTGCATTTGGCAGGCGCGACTCACATTGCAATGACATTTAATCAGTTGCATTCCCAGGAAATATAATCCATGACCTTGTAGCCGCTGAGCTACAAAAATGCTACTTTTTGTTTTTCTCTGATGTTGATAAGTATTCTTATCATAAGTGTTTTATTCTGCTGGGAACTGCAGGGATTTCATGGACCCCACCATGGACAGCACAAAGCACATCCTGAACTACCTGATGCCCATTCTGGAGCGAGTGGACCGAGAGTTACATGATTTCATGATCAGGTAGACTGCTGACTACTGATTACCTGTGATTGATCCAAGTTGCAGTTTTTCCAGAGATTAAACACTAAGGTAGTTCTGGTTCTGAATTGATTGGATCAGGCATGTTTGAAGCTGTTCTAAATAACCAGCTGTGACTGCATATCAGTTATATATTAATGCATCAGTCACAAACAGCCTATAATTAAACTAATGAACTATATAGCTTGGCAGAAGGTTGTTTGTTGTTGTTTTTGTCATTTATTAAATTGCTGTTGCATATGGAAGTCTGTTTCTGCCAGAATAAAAACAGGGTTCCTGCAGGTCTTAAAAACTCTTAATTTACCCTTCTACCCTTAAGACCTTAAATCAGAGTAGAAAGTCTTAATTTCATAAAGTAATAGCATTAAATATTGAATGCGTTGAAGAAAATGAGTATCTTCCTGATTTTTTTCACCAATACAAATATCTAAACACCCTTAAATCAAGAAGATACATTTCCTTGAGATGTGAATGCAGAACAAAGTCTTGTTCTAGAAGTCTTAGATTTACCATCATAAAACCTGCAAAAAATACACACAATTCTGAGTTTATATCTCACAAATCAGATTTTTTCCCCCTTGCGTTTTAGAATTGTAAAAAATAAATAAATTCTGAAACGTGAGATATAAACTCAAAATTCTGGGAATAAAAATGACAAAATTGTGAGATACAAACTCTATTTCATGGCAGAAAAAAAAACCGAATTGCAAGATGCAAACTAAGACTTGAGAGGGGGAAAAAAAGTCTCAAAACAGTGTTTGGGAGAAACAAAGGCCCTTTTTTTGTTAAATTCTGTGGGGGGAATGGGCATCCATAGTTGCTACCAACTGATTAAATGTTTAAAGAAATGTGCTGGATTAAATACAAGTAAAGTTCTATCAGCAGCATCTGTGACATGCTGTCAACTGCTGACAGCCTTATGACTTGCCGGTTATGTGTTACCAATGTTATTTTATAAAGAATAAGATCTTCCATTATAGTTGTAGCCCTGCATCTAAAAGGGTGATTAACAGAACTTTACATCCAAGAAAACAGAAGAATTGATGCAAGCACTCGAACAGCGTGCTTCCACTCCAAGTGCATTACTGAAAATGTGTTTGTTGTTACAAAATGAGCGATAATTTCTTTATTTATTTTCCGTGGTAATCAGCTTGTTTTGATCCCAGATGATTTGATTTAAATGCATTTTACCAGCTGAGGTTAATAAACTTCTCTGTCCTGAAGAGGGCAGCAGAGGGCATCTTTAAACGACTAGACAGAGTCATGAAAGAGTGTGGCCTGTTAACAGGTTTATCTTCGACCATTACACACTGTCTGTGGAAATAAAAGCTGCTGAAATCTGTGACGTGGATCTTGAATGTCTGTACATTTGCTGCCAGTAAATGGAAGCTGTTTACACTGAATCAGGCGAGAGAAGAGGAGTTAGCAGTGTGTAGTAGATGTACGGTTCACTTCACCTCTTGTCAGATCAAAACTGATTTCCCTGCAAGGACACACACAGGCACGCACAGGCGCTTTATGAAATATTCTCACAGGAGATGGTTTTGTGTGCGGTCCTTCATCAAAGTCACTGTCACAGAGCTCAACAGCAAGGATTTGTTCTTCCCTGATTTTTACGTCCTTGAACAACCACATTTTTATTTTTATCTGCATTATTATAATTGTCAGAAAAATTGGATATATAATAAATCAATATTTATATATAATAAATAAAACCATGTTTGTGTGGATATGTGATTGAATAATTACACTTTATATATATATATATATATATATATATATTATTTATTTATTTATTTTTTATTTAAATTCTAGTAATATTCTTAAATACAGTAAGTTTTTGTTTTTTTATGTTTGGAAGAGTAATAAAATTGTCTAGTTTTCTTTTCATTTGTTAATTTTAAGACTTTTATCAGTAAACCTAAATGCATATTGTTTAGTCAGTTGAAGTGCCTCCACTCTGCAATTTTTTTTTTTTATATATAATTTACATTTATTTGTTTCTGTTATAGTGGTTTTTGTTTTTGATGTTTTCTTATTGTAATAAATGAGAAATGATAGTAATAATTATGTTTATAATTTGCATTAAAATATTTGCACATAAAGAAGTATAGTGCAAAATATAATTAGTTAATTTATTAAATTCATTCTCATTTTAGCTGATGTTTCAAGACTGTTAAGCCATTATTGCAATCTCGATAAATCCTATAGTCAGCTACAGTAGCTAGATAACACGCATATTTTCATCAGCAAAAACGCCTAACCATCACAGAAAACAAAATATTGACGTTTGCATAAAAATAATTGTTCATGGTAAAGAAATATAAGGTTGTGACGTATGAATGTAAGCACTGTACTGATCATCGTTATCATTGATCATGTTTTAGTCTGTTAAAAAAGCTTGCATATTCTTCACATGCATCTTAAATGCTGTCAGCCTTGTGTCGTTTGTCTTTTAAAACCCGATGTTTAAAGTTGCATGCTATCTTTCTGTGTGACTCTTGTTTATGTGAAAACGTTTGGTGTGGCAAGCCAGCAAAATTGTTGATATTGTTGATACACTTTGGGGACGTCATAAATGTATTTCGACTTGCGTGTGTGCAAGTATTCATGTAAACCCGTGGCTCTGCATTGCGTGCGGCTTTTCCAGCTCTCTTCTTTGTAAAAGCAGGTTATTTTTAATGGCGACTCATCTAAAATGTAGAGAATAAGAGGTTCTTCATCAATATTGCATGTGCGCGTCTCGCAGCGCTGGTCCACAGGTTTAACCTGTTACCCTGCGCCCCTATTTTTGAGCATTTTGTAAAAAACGATATAACCAAATAAAAATGTCTGTAGCTCTTGAACCCTAAGGTCTATATTTAAAAATCTGGTGTTGTTTGAAACTAGACACTTGATCCTTTGTTACTCTAGAGTCATAATAACTCAAAATTAGTATAGCAATAGAGTAAAACAAGGTAAAATATACATGAAATTGACTCGCGATATGTTTTAATGAAGCTCACTAAGGGAAAAATGGATGAGACTTTCATGCCAAAGGCCTGAAAACACCATAAAGATAAAGCTGAACATCTGACCATGTTTTGATTCAAATTTGAGGATGATACTCCCAAAAATGTAGTTTCTGTAAGCTTTTATTTAAAAAAAATCTAGGCGTCCTTTCAAAAAAGCCATTTGGAGACCCCAAATAGACACTTTGTAAACAAATGTCCAAATGAGTCAAAACTACATAATACATATATGTATATCAATTCAGAACTGCTCTGCCCACCAAAACACACAATAAAAAACTATTTCTGAACAGCATTTGTAGTGCTGACTCATTTAGTCATTTGGTTAGTCTACAAATGGCATTTTTGAAAAAAAAACGCCTAAATATTTCCTGAAATAAAATATGAAATAATAAATTTTTTATAGGTAAAGACTTACAGAAAGTACATCTTTATGGTATTTCATTTCAAGAAAAGCTTTGGAAAAGTCATTTGGATATTTTATTTCAAGAAAAGTCTAGGAATCCTTTCAAAAATGCTATTTAGAGACTCCATAAGACACTGCATACTACATATGTATATCAATTCAGAACTGCTCTACCAATGAAACCACAAAAAAACACAAAACTATTTCAGAATTTGAACATAACTAAACAGTCTTTATTCTGAACAATTCCAATAATGAAAACAGTGAACCAAAACAGATTTGATCATTTTTGAACTAGTGAAAACACAAAACATGCAAAATACATTGTTTTTACAACATTTGTATTTTTTATTTATTTTATATGGTGAATATTATGAATATTACTATTTTACTAATATAGTAATAGATTACTATTACTAATATTACTAAATAATAAAAAAAAAAAACTATTTACAGTATTTACAGTGGAGGAAGACGCTCTAGCAGCCACTAAAATGGTTTTTTTCTGACCATCTGGATTCACCAGACCTCTGAAAAGACAGGGAAGAGTGAGAGAAAAAGAGTGAGAAAGTGTGTAAGCAAAACAAATCAAACTTGCAACACTGTTTACATTTTGTACACACACACACACACGCGCGCACGCACACACACACAATAACCGGGACATACCCACAAACAAACACACCCACCCACCCACACGAACAAAACTCATGTAATCCCCTCATATTATCCCTCTCCGTTGTCATTTTTAGAATCTAAAACAGCTAACATGAAACAAAAGCTGCAAATACATGATAAAGACACATAAACATTCAAGAGGAGGGTGGAGACACTTACGTGCTAATGCTATCCACGCTTCCCAGCGATCTCAGCGCGTATTCGGCTACTAAATTAGCCATTTTTCTCCCCACGTCCTCCAAAACACCACCAAACGCCACAGAAACACTTCTCAAGTCGAAGATCCATGATGGAGAGATTCAGATGTGAGCTTTGGACAACATCTGTTCGCTGATAGCCAGTCTGTGTAGCGCTGCGACGCCATTATGTGTACGCTTCATGCGTAACCCGAGAGCGCACGAAAACACACGGACAATACGCCGAGCTATTCTCTAAACAATCTTACGTAAACTATTCAAACTGTCAATCACTTTAAACGTCCTTGTGGTTGGCTAACACTTCCATCCATCAAAACTGTGCTGGCGAGGCATTGGCTGGGTTCAAACACCCCTATTGTGATGTGTCCGGATTGACACCTCGCTGACCCATTCACGGACGCGCTTACTGTCCCGGGTTATAACAGCTCCTGCGATTGAAGGAGAGAGACGAGGGAGGGCTATTCTTACTCGGAAGAGACGATTCTGCTGGAAATAGATGGCGTTTCAAAGCTGGAATACGAATTATAATCGATATTTATTGGAAAATGGACGCTATCGATAACTATAACTCGAATCGCTTATGTAAACAAAGGAGGATCTATCGTGTTTTCCCCTATTTTTTCGTTGTTTTTGATTAAAAAGTGGATGCATTTTGAAGAGTGGACCCTTCTCTTGAAATGTATGCTGGTGTGTCTTGGAAAAGTCTGAGCTGACCAGCGCTATTGGCGATCAAACGTGAGTACTGCGGTTCGCTTTGTTCATTTTAAATGGCCGGTCTTTCAGCATTTCTGTTAACCCTTTCCTCTCTGGTGTATTGATTTCAAAAACAAGCTCACATCGTTAATCTTGAGTGTTTTAGCTTTCAAATGATATATAGTTAATGATAATTGATTGAATATTGTTCTAAAACAAAGGTAATAAAAAGTCCGACCACGCCCGACCACGCCCTTCCGGCCCGCCCGCGGGCCGATGCGGGTTAACAGGTTAATGGTGTTGCTCACTCAGGTGCTGTTGCTTTTGCTTTTATGAATCTTTCCAAACAAGTTAATAAAACCGCAGAACTTTTAAAAAGCCCATGCGCGGATGAGACGGCCTAAAAAAGAAATGTTATTTTCCTGTTTGTATTCGTGCTTCAGTCGCATCGTACAGAGAAGCATTTACTGAGCTCTTAAAACTTTGGATGACGCTGCGGTCTTGTTGTTTACTAAAAGGGTTTCATCCGTTGCCAATCATTATGATTCCATTATTATTGGACACACAAGATAGGGCTGCATGATACTGGGAAAAACTGATGTTGTGATTATTTTGTTTTTCTGCGATTCCAAAAATACAAAATTTTCACCAGACGGCTCTAATAGCTATATTTGCAAAGAATGAATCATTTGAGAGTTAGTGGGGTGATTTTGTTGGGAAGTGCATGTGCATAGAATAAAAACCACACCAGCTAATGCCCGGTGATCTGATAAAATTTACCAGCTAGAATTTTTTTTACCAGCCATTTACCGACCAAACATATTTACAATGTTTTTAATTTGTCCTTTACTTTACTAAAAGACAACAAACAGATTTATTGATTTTATTCTTTTTTTTTTTTTTTTATGTGTATGTGGTGTGTAACCCCCCCCACGCACCCATGTTAATGGCTTAGACCAGGGCTATTCAGTTAGCTTAATTTGAGGGCCACATTATCAAACAGAAAATTTAAGGGGCCAAGGGGGGTGGGGGCTAAAATGTAAGTCTGAGCTGTTTCGAATGAAAGAAACTTGCACTGACTGATCTTAAAATATATCAATGCCTTTGTTTTGTCTCAAGATGCACCCCAGTAATGTTTTTTTTTCTAAGGCACGTTTATAAAAATGACTTAAATGTCCTAATTGAACAATGGCCTAATCCTGGTTTAGGTTAAGCCCTGTTTGTGAAACCGGGCCATAATTTCACATTTAACCTCCAAATTAATGTAGAAACAGCAAAGATAGTATATTTTAAAATATGCTTTTAATGGCATCTATTTACTAAGTAGCCTATTATTAATGAAGTATTGCCAATACTGCTACTGGTGTCTCTATTAAATGCATTTTCCCTCAATTTTCCCTATTAATTATAGCCATTCAACATTTACAGTATAATTAAAAGCCATTATTTTTAACATTTAATAGGCTCAGAAATATGAAGTGACTTTAAAACAATCTTCACATAAACTATAAATTGTATATGCATAAACTATACAGATTAATCTTTATTAATCAGCGACTAGAGCAGTTGAGTGATTTCTCTTTTTCTTTTGTTCTTTGATTTTTCTCTTTAAAACCTGATGCACGACACGGATCTGACACGTACCCTATTTTCTCCAAACTCTTTACGGTCATTTAAGACTTTATAACTAATTTTAAGACTACGTTTATGAGGTAACTCGCCAAAACAGTGTATTTTGTCATGATTATGTGTGTTTTCGTCCGTTGAAGCGCTATTAGTGTGCTGTCTGAAGTGGCATACAACCGAACGAGCAACCTTTCAAACCGTTTAGGCGGCGAAACCCCAGGTATGTGTCGCCACATTCTCGGGTTATGAAGAATAACGAAGGGAAAAGTTAATCTTCCGAAATGAAGCAGCAAAATCTTGTCAGGTAAAAGTTATTAGAACCATGTCTAGGGACAAGCGGGCCATCACACGGCTCTGACCTTTTCAGTCCGTTTGTATGCTGTTATTTGATTCGCTTTTGTCGCTAATGACCGAACAGCATCACGATGATCTTGTCTTCGGAAAAGATTCTTTTATTCGCTTACGTCAGAAACAGCGAATCTATTTAAAAACTCGCTGTTCTTCTCACTACATTGCATTCTATTTTGTAAAAGTTTTACGTGCCAACTGGCGACTGACACTGTAACAGGTACACGCCAACACCGATTTTTACTCTCATTTGATGCTTGGTGAGTAAAAATTTAGGCCCTGTATATATGTATAGGTATGTATGCGTGTGCGCCATGCAATTAATTTTCACGTTTTATGTTGCTGCCTTATATTAAATTGCTTTAAATTAAATCAATATATACACACACACCATAATGTCCTGTTGGAAGCACAGTCTATGGTTCTGAATGCTCTACACAGGGTTTTCATTAAGGCTCTCTCTATATTTTGGTGCATTGAGCTTTTCTTCTACTTTGAGTCCCTCAGTCCCTGCTGCTAAAAAACAGCCCCACAGCATGAGGCTGCTACCAGCACACTTTACTTTCTTTACCGACGGAACAAACGGGTTGAAAAGCCGATGTCAAAACAGACCTGTGCATTAAGTGATGCAGGGTAAATTCAGAGTAACAAAACTACAGCAGCAACAAGTCTGTGTTGACTGAATATATTTAGCAGCTTCTACAGTTAAAGATAAAACAGAGCAGGTGACTTCCTGCTCTGGCTATACTTCATAGTCATGTAGTAATAAATCCAAAAGCCTCCTTGTCACCTTTTTCACCCATGATGAGTTTGCATCCCTGTTTGATGCAAAGCTCTACAGGCAGTTTTTTTTATTTATTTTTTTTAACCAGGGCTTGGTTTTTGCTCTGATATGCATTTTCAGCTGTTAGACCTTTTTATTGAGACGTGTGTGTGCCTTTCCAAATCATACCCATTCAATTGAATTTGACACAGGTTAACTTCACTCAAAGTGCAATAACATCTACAAGCAACATAATGCTCCAGAGCTAAATTTCAGCTGTCCCAGATAAGGGTTTGAATATTTATGCAATGGAATCATTTAAGTTTTTTATCTTTAATAAATTTGCTAAGATGTTAAACACTGTTTTTTTGCTTTGCCATTATGGTGTATGGAGTGTAGTCTGATGTGGGTAAGAAAATAAAGTAATTTAAAGCAGTTTAACGTAAGGCAGCAACACAACAAAACTTTTTTTTTTTTTTTTTTGAAAAATATTTATTTGTGAAATCCTTGTAGGGCAATGAAAAAACAAGATATGTACAATAAAATGTACAAAACGTATATCTTTCCACTTTTTTTCAGTTTTCATAAACCAAATTTCCACTGTATCCAATTTAATATGACCATAAAATAATAATAATTGTCATGATTTATTGTATAATTTATAATTTTATTGTAATTAATATTAAATAAAAAATATGAAACAATGTTGTATTAAATGTTTTAATAAAACTGTAAGGTAAACTGTACAATTGCGTAATAAAAATAATTTTATTTTACAGTAAAATTACGATGTTTACATCTAAAACAGTAAAATTGTAATGTTTACATCTAAAAGCATCAGGAAGCATTTCAAAAGATAAGTTCCTCTGTTTTTCCATTTAAAATAAAAGCTCTATGGTTTAAATGTTTAAAAGCAATAAATATAAAGTAATTAAAAAATAAAGTAAAAATAAATTTACATTTGTTACGTAGATGTGTTTGCACAATTTTCTCTTCTGTTTTTTTTTTTTTTTTTTTTTTTAATTAAGTAATGCACATACAGTTTCATGACTGGTAAAATAAATAAATATAAAAATCTGTGGCTGGTAAAGTTTTTTTCAAGTCCTTTGGCAGGTCACTTTTGTTCTCGTCTTACATGTATTCGTGACCTTGCAGCACATTTACAGGGTGGAGAAAAGGCTACAGCAGCGGTAAATTGCTCGCATGGAATATCAGTGACGGTGATTAATGAATGTGTCGGACATGCCTTCCTGTGTTTTGCTCGTGCTAAATGCTTGGGTGGGTTTTTAGAGGAGCTTCAGGAGGATTCGCGGGAGCTCTGCTGAGTCCTGTCATGTTTGAATGTCGATTTCACAGATTATAGGCCCTTTCAAAGGTCATGTTACCATTGAGCGTATTTACTTATGGCGGATACATACTCTACATGACGCATGCAAGCACGCCACCCCATTTTACATGCTTAATGCTAGTTTTTGTGCTTCTGTGACGGTCACAAACCTCAGTTACTGGGGATGATTGAAGAGCTTCCTTCAAATATATGCATGTGCTCTGAAACAGGGTTTGCAAATAATGCCAAGGAAATGTTTCTCATTTAAATTAATTTAATGAGCTAAAATTGAAATAAAATGTAATTAAAAAAATGTATGTCGAATATTACTAATAACTTTATTGCTAAACATTACTAATAATCACTAATATAATAAATACCTAATAAATTGAAATGACTAAAATTAATACCTTAATACTTGATTATAATACTTGATTTATTTATTATAAATTTTATTAGTAATATATTAATCTAAGTACTAATAGATTAATTAATAAATTGGTAATAACTTAGTTACTTCTAGATTAATACATAACTAATAAAATTACTAATACATTAATTAATAAATTCAATAAAATTACTTCTAGATTAATACATTACTAATAGATTAATGAATTACTAATAAAATATAAATGCTGTAAAACATATTGCACATTGTTAGCTCATGTTGTTTAATGCATTAATTAATGTTAACAGATGAGAGCTAATAACCGATTGTCTTTGTGTTGCAGGTCTGAGGTGGGCACCATCTTCGCCCTGAGCTGGCTGATCACATGGTACGGCTACGTCCTGTCAGATTTCCGGCATATTCTGCGGCTCTATGATTTCTTCCTGGCGTCTCACCCACTCATGGCCATCTACTTCGCCGCTGTGGTAAGGAGGAAGGTCTCTCTGCGGTTTGTGCTTTAGTCGCTCCATCTCCAGCCTCTCAAGGACATTGAGCAGTGCTGCGTTTTGACCTTTTCAGTGTTCGTGAGAGAGAAGGACTGAAGGGTCTTTAAAACTATTTTTAACTTGACTGGGCGTCCTTAAAACTCAACACTCCTGCCAGATGCTGAAAAAGCCACTTTCACATTTAAATTACCGTAAAGTTGTCAGATTGACTTTACTGGTAAATACACCATATCTGGTGTTCACTGTAGCAACAGCTTTTCATCTTTTTACTGTTAAGATACCATTCACACATCGGCTCCAAAATACTGCTAAACTCCATGATGTCAATCATTGGAAATGACCTTTAAACACTGCTGTTTTCTTCATCTGCCTGGATGAGTTTCATCCGTCCAATTTGACAATTTGTTTTGACTTCCAAGACATGAGCGCAAGGCTCACTAAGTATGTTTTTTCTTTTAAAATGGCACAGTATTGAGATGAGCATCACATTTACAAAAATACAAGGCTAAATATTCATTTATTTCAGTTTTAGTCATTTTACTACTAATTTACTAACTTATTTCAACTTCTAATTTTATTTGTTTGTTTTTCATCTAATATTTTATTACTATTATGTTTAATAAGACATTAAAATATGAATATAATATTTATTATGATTATTTATTTTTGTCTGTTTAGTTTCAATTTATATTTATATCAGTTTTTGTAACTTATATTCTTTGACAAACCTTTTCATTGCATATAGGCACCAAGGCAACATTTCATAAAAAAAAAAGATTTTAATATTAAATGATAATATCGATGATGATGACAATATTAATAATAATAAATATTAAAATATTTATTATTATTTTAAATTTTTCTATCCAGATTCCATTTGTTTTAATATTTTTTTTATTTATTTATTTATTTATTTAGTCATTTAGCAGACACTTCAATCAAAACCAACAAAAGAGCAACAACGTGCAAGTGCTATTACAAGTCTTGGTTAGCCTAACGAGTACAGATAATTACTATTATTATTATTATTATTTTTTTTTTTTTTTAAATAAGACATAGATAAATTCAAATTAGAATATAATTTTAATAAAATTGTATTTATTAATATAATATAATAATAATTATTATATAAAAATAATATTTATAATAATAATAATAATTATTATTATTATTGTTATTATATTCAGATTTAATTTATTTTTATTTCGCTTTTGAAATTAATACTTCAACTTAAGTATTTCAGTTAGTTGCAAAGGCAACATTTCTAATTTTCATTTAAGTTAAAGTTTTTAATTTTTTTTTTCAATTACTGAAAATGATTTTTCATAGTTTTTATTTAACAATAACAACATTGGCGTTTGCTGGTAATATTACATCTCAACAGATTGCTAGTGTTGATTTACATGTGATCTCTAAACAGGTCATTTATAAAATTAATTATTTTTAATTAACCAATTAAGGGCTGTATGTGTCCATCTGACTCGTTTAACATTAAATAAATCTCTCTATCCTCAAGAATAGCACTCTTTTGCTATGAACAGTGGTTTATAGTTTTCGCATGATTACACTGAAATTTCAGGCAATAATGAGAGTGCAGAGCAATCGTCTACGTCATATAACCCCTCAGACTATACACAATCTTTTGTAATCCTAAAGAGGATGTTGTATACCATGTTTTGCCTCCGTAGTTGTTAATTCTCTTATTTAGGCGATCGTTAATTCATCAGCACAACAACAACAAACATGGCTCCAAAGAGAGGAGAAGAATTTTCTTTATTTTTCCACTCCTTCCTCATCTGATGCAGGAATCGAGGGCACTTTGTTGTAACGGGATCAGTTAATTAAACAACTCTAATGAATTCACCAGAGGTTTGTGTGGAAGGCTGCGTGTTTGTGCCTCTTTCTTCTGTCTCCACGAGCCGCTCCCCTGCTAGAGACAACAGCGAAAGCAAAGGGGGCCAGCGGCCGTTTGAAGTCAGGATAAGAAAGCCAGCAGGAAATGTAGTTCATCCTGCTTCTTAGGTAGTGCATGTGCTGGGGTTCGGGGTACTCGCGCGCTGCTGGACGTGATCCAGCTCAGCTCTGAACAGCAGAAACTGGACTGCTCTTATTTGACCTGTGCTGGGATGGACTGCAGACTCCCATGCTGGAGTCCATCTGATCGGCTGTAGTGAACATCTGTGAACAGCTCATTGCTGTTTGCTTGTAAGTGAAGGAAACTGTTTAGCTTTAGTCCAAAATGTATTTATTCTGACCAAGAATCACTCACTTAGACTGGAAGAGACTGTCTGAGCAACATGTAAATTAACAATCAGTCGCATTTTGTAGTAAAACTATCTGCTCATAAGAAAGAAGACAATTTCTTATTTTACAGACATGTGTTTTGAAAACGTGTCTTAAATTAGAATTAAAATTTGTATATTTGTTACCCCTTGCAATGTTTTTTTTTTTTTTTTTTTTTCAAATAAAATAAAATAAAATATATTAAACTTTAAAAAAAGGTTTCAAATAAAATTTAGCTGAAATGGGGTTCAATGTACAATTCCTTTTTTTTCCTCAAGGTAATTTACAGTTAGTGTTTTTTGTGTATTATAATTTATTTATTGTGTTATAATAATTTACAATTACAAATTTTAAATGATAACAATTATAATTTGAAATTTCTGTTGTTCAGATTTATGTGAAATAAAGTTGTCTTATTAAATATATTAAGACATTTTCAGAGATTATATCTTGAATTATGATTAAAAATTGTTCGTATTATATTATTGAATATTATTTTTAATAATTTATTTTTTCTTATTTTAGCATAAATTTAAACAATTAAGTATAATCCGAACAGAATGACTCGCTTGTATGCGTAAAACAAGAAAAAACCATTTGAAGGCTGTTAGAACCAAATAAATGAGGCAGAAATGGGGTTCAGCACAAAGTTTTGGCTAATTTGTTTAGTACTTTTGGTTTTCACATTGATTTCTTGTTTTTTTTTTTTACTTGTTCAAACCTGATTATCTCACAGTGAAATATATTATTCTATTCATGGATGTCTAGTTTACATGCTACTAAGTGATTAAAAATCTATTCTTTTATATTTTTCATATTTTTGAAGTTATGAACATTTGTCAACTTCAATGAAATTCTTCCTCAGAAGTGTAACTTTAACATTTTTAACACATTTGTGTCCCAGTGGAATGTTACACTTAAGTGAAGCCAGTCGATCAGATTAAATTGTCAGTCTCATGCAGTACGCATCAGACGGTGAGTGAATGGACTGTGGGCGGCCCGTCTGACGCTGAGTCTAACAGACCTGTGTTTCTCTCTCTCTCTTCAGATTGTGTTGTACAGACAGAAGGAAGTGAAGAGCAGTGAGTGTGATATGGCCAGCGTTCATCACCTGCTGTCTCAGATGCCTCAGGATCTGCCGTACGAGGAGCTGATTGATCGAGCTCGGAGTCTGTTCATGAGCTGCTCGCCCTCGCTGCTTACCCAGTCTGCAGCGCTGCATCCACGCAACATGTGAGGCTCTCAAACACATTTACATGCGCACACATGCACTTGTACAAAGGTTTTTACCTCTGCAGTGAAGCATAAATAAGATACTTATAAAGTATCAATAATTATTATAAATTATTATGCACTGCATGTTTCGGAGTGAAGCACTGCAGTGTGTTCATTTACACGTGAGCAGCTCATAGTCTGGTGTTTTTAGGATCTCGGAGCAATTTGTTTTCGCAGTAAATGCTGCTCCACACAAACTCCATCTCTGCGAGTGTGAGTTTGGGTCGCTTATAACATGCATTTTGGGAATACAACATGCACCAGCTATTCCAGATTTAGAATGAGACTGGTTTATACACGTTTTGCCAACAAAGGAGCCTTAAGACCTTCCTGTAGTTTTTTTTTTTTTTTTTTTTTTTTGCCAAAGGGTTTAATGTTTGACAATTTAAAAAAATTCTATAATATTGGTATTGCTATTTTACTGCTGTAAAATAAAATATTTTATTATTGTTTGATATTATTGATTTTATTAAATAATGTTTTGAATTTTATTTATTTTTTCTTACAGAATATTTGATATTATACTCTATTTTACAGTACAATAGTATGGCAATAGTAATTTATTTCTTATTCTGTTTGATGCTTAATATTTGTAACAATAATAGCAAAAGTAATCATTATCATAATTATTATTTTTATAGTGATTTGTATATAATACTATCATATTATTTGATAGTATTATTCTTATGAAATACTATTTTATTTATTTTCTTGAATAGTCTATATTTTACTTTTTATTTTTTATTATCAGTATTATTATTTTTGTATAGTCATTTGTATATAATTGCAAAATGATATATTATTTGATATAATAGTATTTTTATGAAATACAATTTTTTTTGTATTTTGAATATTCTATGTTATACTTTTTATGTTACAGTACAATAGTATGATTATAATATTGATGTCGTCTTTTATTTTTTTTTAAATAAAAATAATTATTTTATATCTTAATTTTATCATTTAGTATCTAATCACAATATGATTTTATTTTATTTTTATTTATTTATTTACCAAATTCTGCACCCCTACAAACAAGCTCAGCAAACCTGGAGATCTTTAAAAAAATAGCATTTTATTAGCTTTTTTGTCTCTCCAAATCGTTCAGCCCTATGTAGTGTAATATACTAGTTCCAGTGCTGTTATACTGTAAGATGCAGTGCACACACACTTGTCATCTTTGGTCTGGAGGGATGTTTGTTCCCACCTGTGTCCATCAGGTGGAGCTATTGAGTATAATATCACTTCCTCTGCACACGGTGAGACTGTTGCGCCCCTGTTGTGATGTGAAGGACGTTCAGCCGAAGCTGTCTGTGTCTTGCCCCTGTTTGTCTAAACACTCGCTGTCAGTCTGCCGATTGGATTTGCAGATGCAGGTGAAGCCACTTTAATGATTTATCTCTTACGGCAGCAGGAAACGATTCCTCCGGCATTTGGCGGGAACTGAATTCGAGTCCCTCAGAGCTGAAAAAGCCATCAGAGGAGAGATCTGTCTTGTTTAAGATCTCCCCGCGTCTGTTGTCGCCTATGAAGATTAAGAGCGAGAGAGAGACAGAAATGAGAAAAAGGAAGTGACAGAATTGAGAACGAGGGGCAACAAGACAGGGAGAGAGAGACGGAAATGAGAGAGAGACCTGTACAAAGACATAAATGCTACAATGAGAGAGAAATAGCAACAAAGATAGACAGAAAGTGCAAGAACGACTGTCTGCGAATCTTATGCAAATCAGGCCTGCAATAAGGAAGCTCCGCCTCAATGGGTTATTAAAACTCTGCCCTGATTTGCATAACCCCTCCCCCACCAGCATCTGTGGCACTGAAAGCGAAGAACATGCATGTGTGAGCAGCCCCTCTTGAGGCCGTGACCTGTGACCTTGATCTCTATTGTTCTGTTTGACCCTGTGGAGCACTGTAATGAGGAGTGGCACGTCCTCCCTAATGGCTTTGACCCCCAAATGTTCTTCATTAAAACCCCTTGCACACCCCTTCAGGCTAAAACCCTGCCCTCCGTGCGCATCTGACTTCATAAACGCAGTAACATTATATTACACCGAGACAGATGCTCTGATCTCAGCATTTGGCGTTCGTTAGCGCTGCCTGTTGCCGGTTTGATTAGATCTTGTGTGTTCAGGAAAGAAAATGCTAGAGGACAATTTACAAGCACCCGTGTAGTTTGATGGATGCTGAGAGTTTGTGGATCGAGGGTGTTTGTATGCAGGTTGTGTGCTGTAATTGCGACTATGTATCTCACAATTCTGACTTTATATCTCCCAATTGTGTCTACTGTATTTTTCATAATTGCAACTTTATATCTTACAGTTACAATTGATTCTTCACAAAAACCTGCCCCCACTAGTTACTGTTGCTACATTCGACAAGCCGTCTGCACTCACGCCACACATGTTCTCACGCAGTGAAAAATACGTTGTGGAGCAAACACTGACGACACGCCGACAGACAAGACAGAGAAGGTTACTTTTGGTATGAAACAAGGTCTCAGCTTTCAAATTTTGTAACTTTTTAAGAAATTTAAACAATAAATAGCGTTTTGTGGCTTTTTAATGTGTCGTGACAGATCGATTGCCTCAGTTCAAGCGGCACCTGAACCGATCATCTCTTCCTCTTTACAGGTTTGGCATGAAATAAACATGAATGAACATCAGAAGGTATCTTGTTTCAACCATGAAAAGACGTCAATATACACTATTTTTCAAGTTATTCCAACTTCAATCTAATCTACTGTCTAGTTTGTTTGTCGGACAAAAATGAAAGATTCTGCATTGTGACTAGTCAGATCACCTGTCAGTCAAACTCCCGGTGAAGGGTGAATTGCGACTTTGTATCTCACAATTGCATCTATTTTTCCTAATTGTGACTTTATATCTCACAATTCTGACTTTGAACCTCGCAATCGCGTCTTTGCAATTAAGGCTTCGCATCTCCCAATTGCGTCTACTGTACTTTTTTCGTAGCTGCGACTTTCTATCTTACAATTGAATGCATTTCTTTATAACTGCAACGTTATATCTGAGAATTGAGGCTATATATTTAAAAATTGCGACTTTAAAGCTCAACAAATGTTTGTTTTTCACAATTGCAACTTTATATCTTACAATTCTATGATGTCCTCCAATTGTCTTTTTCATAATTCTGATTTTATATCTCCCATTTGCATTTTTTTTTGTATTTCTGACTATCTCACAAATCTAGCTTTATATCTCCTAGTTAAGCCTTTTTTTTTTTTTACAACGTGACTTTATATCTCCTAATTTTTCGTAATTGCAACTTTACAGAACCCTGTTGTCGTCTTCACAATTTTAACTTTGTATCTCAAAATTGTGTTGTATCTCACAGTTGTCTATCTTTCTTAATTGTGACTTTATATCTTACAATTCTGACTTTATTTCTTGCATTTGCGTCCTTTTTGTAATTGAATTTATATCTATCAGTTGCATGTATTTTTCATAATTGTGACTTTACATTAGGGATGCACCGATACCACTTTTTCCAGTACTTGCCTGATACCGATACTTTTATTATTTTTGTACGTGCTGATACCAAGTACCTTTTTTTTAAATATTGGGTACATAAACTGCATAAAAATGGATAATGTTAGTTGGTTAACTTCATTTATGAAATAGATCAAGTATATGTCAAACCAAAATTTCAATAGTCAAACCAAAATTTATTCGGACACCTTCAACATTTCTCACATTATCACAGTTTATTCGCTATAGTTTAGAAAATGGTAATAAAATGTGACAAGAACTCGGAGTTAAACTGTGTCAGAACAAATTCAGCTTGATAACGTCAGATTGCTTTGATAGAAAGGTATATAATGGATTATAATCAACCAAAAATTATTCAGACAGCTGTAAGTATGACGATATTTACACAACTATCAATACTTTGTCGGACCACCCTTAGCCTTAACGGCAGCCTGTGGTCTCCTGGGCATTCGGTCAACCAGGTTCACGTGAACCTGAACTTCAATTTTTTTTGAATAACTTTTGGTCCCAAATTTGTATCAGTTTTACTGGCAGTCCACTGTATGAAGAATTTTTGGTTATAATATGTCACAGTTTACTTTGTTTTGCTATCCTCACTTACTTAAATGAACTATAGTGTCCTGCACCCACAAGTAAAAAATATATAAAAAATTATATCTGGTGTCTGAATGATATTTGGTTTGACTGTATATCATTCGGTTATTTTCACACTTAATTATGCCCATTAAAATGTATTTTACAAGTTTTTGTTACTTTCACTGTTCATTTTTTTTTTGCTCTATGGTACATCATCTTTAATTTAATAGGCCTAGCACTAGAGCTGCTCCATTGCAGCGGCTCAGTACTGTAATCACGCGTTTTGCTGTAATAATGCAGGGAACCACTCGTTATAAATCTCCTAACTGTGATAGTTTCAGAAATAAGTCACGTTTTTTCATCTGAAGCATGCTGTTAAAATGTTAAAATTGCCACATTTAGGGTATGAGCCAAAACGTGCTGTATTAGAGTATGTTGCTTTAATGCAAATGATCTGGTACTCCCAGAGAAGAGGGCGGAGCTTCAAGAGCTCAAGCTCCGAATTAGCAGTACTAGCCTTTGCAAATAAACATTCCCCTATTAGTACAAGCCTGTTATCTTTACAGAAAACATACTCTGTTTAAAAGTCAGTCATCTGATTGTACTGTGCATAATACATTTCCATTTGTGAATTACACAGAGAGCACAGCGCGATTATAAATAACTACATAGCTGGTCTCACGGTGCATGGCATGCTATCACAAACTTTATAAGTCCCACTTGTGATTATGAGCTCAACAAACTCAAGCGATCGACTCATTGCTTTCATATGCAACTTTTAACTACCACATTCCTATTCACGATCATTCATAGGCAGCACCAGTGAAAACAGACAGAGACAATGGTAGCTTTAGCATCACAGAGTGCCAAGAAGCTCTTTCAGAAAGGCAATTTGGAAAACAAACGCTTGATACTTACTTAGTCTGGAACTGACGTTTGTGCACAAAGCGTTGGTATTGATCCCTACGTGTATTGGGGACTTTACCGTTTTTTTTCCCCGGGACATTTCCTTAGTGAGTGAGTGAGTGAAGTGACATTCAGCCAAGTATGGTGACCCATACTCGGAATTCATGCTCTGCATTTAACCCATCCAACGTGCACACACACAGCAGTGAACACACACACACACCGTGAACATACACCCGGAGCAGTGGGCAGCCATTTATGCTGCGGCGCCCGGGGAGCAGTTGGGGGTTCGGTGCCTTGCTCAAGGGCACCTCAGTCGTGGTATTGAGGGTGGAGAGAGCGCTGGACATTCACTCCCCCCACCTACAATCCCTGCCGGCCCGAGACTCGAACCCGCAACCTTTGGATCACGAGTCCAACTCTCTAACCATTAAGCCACGACTTCCCATTTAGACAATGAAACTTAACCACAGTGTCCTCAGTGGCTCAGATGGAGGGAGGCTATGGAGATTCCTATGTTCGTTAGTGCATCCCAAAACACAACACTTACAATGCCTCTTTGGCGCTGACATTGCATATCTCCAGCAGCTACAGCAAGTAATCAGCAATGGCAGGGTCAGACTGCTGCTTCTCACTCAGGGCTGTGTCTATGCTTATAGGGCAGTGTCACTACTTTTTCCCCTTGGTGACATGAACAGAGGGAGAATCTGAAACTGCTCGTTCCTAGAGACTGTTTATGATTTTTTTAGATTATAAAAAAAAATGAGTGGGTAGATTTTTAACCATTATAGGCTGCGGCCACACAACCGTGTTCAAACACCTTATAAAAGTGATTTTTGCATGATAGGTCCCCTTTTAAGTAACTTGTTCATTGTTTTGCTTACTTGTTTTGACACATCTGACCGAACTACAAACTATCCAGTGACGTCTGTAAGAAAGGGATATTCACTCGACAAGCTCATGCATCTGCGCCGCTGCGCGCTCAATCCACTCAGTGTGCTTTTCTTAGCCCATCAGCTCATGCACATCAGCTATACAGGCATTAATACTGAATGTTTAACATTGAATTCATTGCATACATATGCTTTGTAGACATCCTTAATCTCTAATAACTCCATTCTGCTGTTTGTTGTTCTGTTGTCTGTGTTTCTTTGTCTGAATATGGCACTTATCACATGCTGTTTGGTATCGGGGCATTTTAACAAGTACGAGTACAAGAGCTCAGTATCGGGCCCGATACCGATAGCCAGTATCGGAATAGGTGCATCCCTACTTTACATCTTACAATTTCAGTTACTTTTTAGAGTTTATATCTGACAACTGTGGCTTTATATATCATAATAGACTTCATATCTCATTTATTTTTTCTAAATTCATGTTCCTGGTTTTTTTAATGAATCATGCATGAAATTCCAAAAAAAAGAAAAGTGTATAGTATAATTCAAATCTTCCATCAAAATGTAATAAAACTTGCTCTGCTTCTGATTCGGCTTTCCTTTTTAGATGGTGTCATATAGGCCACATGGGCTATTCAATAATGTTAACCAAGGTCTAAATAGTTTCAGGACTGAGGTAGTTTTCCATATTCACATACAAACTCACATTTGTGTTCAAATATTTCTTAATTTAAAAAGTTAATCTGGGTAGGTGCCATGTTATGCATCAGCTACCCATAATCAGATAAAGTACCACAGGGTGTGGAAGATTTCAGGAACATGACACCCACATTACATCTACCTAGAGCTGGTCTGAACCCTCAAGCACGTTTATAAAGCTTTTTCGTACTTTGGAAAGGCTGAGGCGAATCAGTCAGTCTGTTGCATGGTGTATTGCATAAGATTTTTGGGGGGGCTTTTTCCTATTTTCTATTTATAGAACTAGAGAGAGGGCAAGGGGAAAGATAGACTGAAAGAATCTGAGCTTCCTGAATGACCACTAGGCCATGGCTACAGGTATAGCTTTTTGTTCAGTATTTCTCAATCCTTTTCCTGCAGAACCCACAAGACTGCATTTTTGGGATTATTTGACACGCCTAATTCAGGTCACGGATGCGCTTGATGAGCTAATGAGCTAATCAGTGGAATCAGGTATGTTAAATAAGGGAGATCTAAAAAATATGCAATGGGTTTGAGAAATGCTGAATTAGATTTACATTAAGTGTGATCTTTTCTTTGATGCATTGCCTCAAGTTTTTTTTTTTTTTTTTTTGTGTGTTTCTGCTAAGAACCAAAGTAAAGTTTACCCGTTCCCAGACTACAAGGAGCACTTTTGATAAAGAGAGATTCACTGAACTGGCCGACACTTCCTAGGATCGTAAAAAGGCAGGGCTTAAAGGAATAGTTCACTGAAAATGTACTTGCCCTCAGACCATATAAGATGTGAATGAGTTTTTCTTTATTAGAAACAAATTGGCATTACATCACTTGCTCACCATTGCATCCTCTGCAGTGAATGGGTGCTGTCAGAATAAAAGTCCAAACAGCTGATAAAAACATCAAAATAATCCACAAGTAATACATCGATTAACGTCTTTTGAAGCCAGAAGCTGCATGTTTGTAAGAAACAAATCAATCAAGACGTTTAAATTGTAATTTCTGGCAAAAATAAGAGTCCTCTATCAATAATAATGCTTCCACCAGTGAAAATAAAAGTGCAACTCCTGTTGTTTTGGACTGTTTTTGCTTGTAAACAGTGCTTGATCTGTGCATGTTTCTCTCCTGATTCAGACAAGACTAGACGTTTTCACCAGGGGAAGTATTATTAATGATTATAGGCTTGCGTTTTAGCCAAAAGTAACGGTTTGAAGTAAAAACATCTTAATGATGGATTTGTTTCTTACAAACATGCAGCTTTTCACTTCACAAGACATTAACTGATGGACTGGAGTGGTGTGGATTATTGTGATGTTTTTATCAGCTGTTTGGACTCTCATTCTGACGGCACCCATTCACTGCAGAGCATCCATTGGTGAGCAAGTGATGCAATGCAACATTTCTTCAAATTTGATGAAGAAACATACTCTGCTACATCTTGCATGGCCTATTTTATGCAAATTTTCATTTTTGGTGAAGCATTCCTTTTAAGGAAAATTCAGTTTATCCACTCGGAAATAACCGATTTTGTGGTGGTGTTATGTGCATTCAGCTCCTAAATAATCTCTTTGACTTGACTTCAAAGCATCATTATAGACTTGGATTCCTTGGAACATTTTAGTGAACCAAAGTGGACGTATAGAGCATATAGGAACATTCAACTCTTTAACCTCCACTTGTAATTTCTATGTGTGTCCAGTAAGCAAAGGCCTTTGGTGCATCACAGCACGCTTGAACGAACAGCTCCTGTTGATGTCACAGAGTCAGCACTTACGGGTCATCAGGACATCAGAGCTGATTCACAAAGGCCTGCAGGACACACACACACTCTGTCACACAAGCCGAGTGCAGGCTCATGGGTAATTGGGCATACCATCTCAGCAGCAAGTGTCTAATAATAGGGCCATCGTGTGTGTTAGATGGAAGGACGCATTGAATTAGAGCATCCCACTGAACTGTGTTAACCCATAACGTTATGACAGTGAGAGAGGGCTTTAAGTATATGCTCTAAAAGCCAATAACAGGCTCCCAAGGCTCTAATGATGATCAGGTTTACAGACATGTTACACCTGCAGGAAAGCAGGGGCACTTTTAGGGTCAATGGATATTCAGCACTCAGTTCAGACATCTGTAGAGGCCATAATTTTATTATTTCCAATAAAAAATGTTGCTGTTGAATGGTTTGGGGTTGGTATTAGGGGTGTGCGATTTTATATAGCCTGTGATTAATATCGTAATTGTTGTTTTAGCGATGTGCAATTTGACATTATCGAGTATTTTGCAAAAACCAAACAACACCTACGGAGTGCATGCTTACGTTCGTGATGAAGTCTAGATTGGGGCGCGTGCGCATTCAGAGTATGTTCGTTCACTGCATGATTCAGTCTAATAAAATGCATTAAAAATGATCACAAAATTCAAGATATGGGGGCAGAAAATGCATATATATATATATATAATTTAAAATCTCATGAAGAGTGATGTTTTTTTTCTTAAAAAACAGTAAAATAAACAAGTTAATATTAAGAGACTTACGTTTTAGACACCATATTGCCTGTTTCTGCTCCATTTCGCCAACAAAAAATAATTCCAAACAGCTATAGCACTGCTTTTTCTGAGCGTCTCTGAGCAACAGGATGATGTTGTTTCGTTCCTGAATGAATCAACCGTTTAAATGATTTGGTTCAGTCGCACTCACTTTTTAACAGTGACTTGCTACCACCTACTGGCAAAGTATCTTTTTAAATAATTTCAAATATCAGTATTCAATGTTTTATGTTTAAAATATCAAAACATTATGCATTTGTAACTGCAGGTTAAAGCACTCCATGTCCCTCTGAGCTGCATTAAACAGTGTGTAAACGCATCTAAATGCCATTCAGATTAGGGTTGGGCATCTAAGGTATAATGCCGATCCGATACGCATCTCGATACAAAGTATCCGATCCGATATATTAACGATACATTTGTGACATATTGCGATGCAATACGATACGATTCACACCCATATCACGATACGATGCGATACTTCAGCACTAACTAATTAGATCAAGTTTATGTGATGATGTGAAAGAAGATGCGGTGCCATTGAATGAGTTTGATTATTTATTTGATTATTTGATTATTTATCCAGGATCATGTTTCTGGCATTATCTGTGACTAACGCGGGGCTCTTCTCTTCAATCTTCCACTCGCGGCACACATCCTGAAGTAAAACGGCTAGATTATTCCCTGTGTGCGCCTCGTTGAACACTCTGGTCTGCAGAACGTGGTTTTTGAGAACCCACCCGTCATCTATGTAGTGTGCTGTGACCGTTACATATGATGCTGTAGCGCACGATGTCCAGCCGTCCACTGTTACAGCAACTCTTTGGGCTTTGTGCAGAGACTCCTCTATCTCTCTTCTGCATTTGTCGTACAGAGCAGGAATCTGTTTATCGGAGAATAGCTTTCGGTTTGGTATCTTATAACGAGGCTCCAAGACATGGTGGAGGTGTTTAAAACCATCGTTCTCCGTGACACTATAAGGCTGAATATCTTTGCAGATGAACAATGCAATAGCATCCGTTATTGCCGTAGAGCGCGCAGAACTGTTAGCAAGCGGGGCGTGGAAAAAACTTTCAATGCTTTTCTCACCACTTTTGGAGCTGGTAGCTACAGGTGAATCAGAGCAGGAGGCAGGGGATGCAGGGACACTGGAAGATGGTTCCACAACAACACCGTGGCGCCGCTTCAAGTGAGATATCAGATTAGTCGTACTGCCCGTGTATTTTACAGATGCGCGGCACATTTTACTAATTGCATCTGTCTTGTCAAGTCGTCCATCTTTCTTGTAAAATCCATAGTGTTGCCACACTTTAGATTTAAAACTCGGTGGGGAATAAATTGTCTCGGCGTCCGACATGTTTGCTTTGCTCCTCGCGCTACCTGACAATTAGGGCGCACCACTAGCTTCATCCGCGCACCTGATCATCACCGCGCACATTGAATTGTAGTGTACACATCCGCAAGTCCGTTGCTAAGGCCTACTTTATGTAGGTCGATTAAATTATACTCCAAAAACAGGTTGACAACACTTGTTAATAAACAAAGAAATACATTCTATATTAAAAATATAAGCTGTATCTTGGAAAAACCGATGCATCTCGCAAAAACCGATGCATCTCGATTTGTTTCCAAAATTTCATTCATCCTCTGCTGCTCTACCGATGCACTCGCATCGTGCACGCGCATGACCGCGTATCGATACATATCGGTTAATCTTCCCATCCCTAATTCAGATGCAACTTCTGCAAAGATGAATTTATTTAATACTGGTTTCATTTGTTTGGTAACAGCCTAAATGTCTTATTATTCTAATTGACTGACTAAATGTAACCATTTGATTCAAAATATGCACACTTAAAAAAAAAAAAGGTTTTATTAAAGGTAAAATTGCCCATAAAAGATAAAAATGAATTTTAACTTCTATAAAAAGATTAATTTCTATCACTGATGTGAACTGTCTCTCTGAGTCTCTTCTGCTCACCAAGGCTGCGTGTATTTGATTAAAAAACAGAAAAAAATAATTGTAATATGAAATATTATTACTATTTAAAATAATTGTTTTCTATTCAAATATATATTCCAATGTAATTTATTCCTGTGATTACAAAGTTGTATTTTCAGCATCATTACTCCAGTCTTCAGTGTCACATGATCCTTCATAAATCATTCTTAAATGCTGAAGAAACATTTCTGATTATTATCAATGTTGAAAACAGTTGTGCTGCTTCATATTTTTGTGGAAACCGTGATGCATTTCACTTTTCAGGATTCTTTGTTGAATAGAAGGTTCAAAAGAACAGCTTTTATGTCAAATAGAATGTTTTGTCACATTACAAATGTCTTTACTCTCACTTTTGATAAATTTGATGTATCTTTGCGGAGTAAAACTATTAATTAAAAAACCCTACTGACCCAAAATTTTTGAATTTGTAAACATTTTGAACCAAATATTGCGTAAAATTTTTTATTAGCAAATATATGGTTTGGGTTGGTTCTAAATTTTATCTTAAATTAAAAATATATATGTGCAAATCAATTGAAACGTACAGACTTGTACACACATCTGCACTTTGTTGTTTCTGACGAGAGAATTCGCCAGAAAGAGGTATTCAGTCAGCGAGCGAGTGAAGAAAACACCGACATTTTGTGCGATGACTCATCTGCACACCTCTGATTGGTCATTGCATTCATAAGCTCAACAGCATCGTATGTGATTGGTTATAATGCGCAGTGCTGTAAAAACTCGTCTGTATTTGGCTCAGCACCAGCCAGCGAACGCAAATTTGAATTTAGCAGCTGATGATAGAGGCGCTGAATGATTTAATCACACTGATATGATTGTATCAAATACAGAAAATATTATTTGGCTATTATTTGTCTTTTGGAAGCTGCATTCAATATCCACTTGGCATAAAAATCTCACTTTGAATGGGCATGACGCCTCTGGATGTGATTAGTGAACGAGACCTTCAGAGAGGAGGAAGATGAGGGTAGGATTTCCGTGAAGACTGTGGAGTTGTGATGGTTTGACTGAGTGCAGCCGTGGAAATGTTCTTCCAATGTAAACACATCCATCATCTGCTGTATCTTCCTCACCACAGCAAGAACAGATTGAGCAAGAGGAAGAGAGCGAGGGGAAAAACAGAAGAATGATGTGACAGAGGTCACACAATCTGCTGCTTCTGAGAGAGGAAACGGTAAAATTAGAAACTCTTTTAGAGACAAGAGGGAGGGAGAAAAAGCGATCAAAGACTGTCAGACGTGTGCCACCTTGAAGAGAGCAGTCAGAGGAAACCAAAGACTAAAATTCATCTCTGAAGATGCAGGAAGAGAGATTCCCTGCAGAGCCCATCGCGTAGGGAGTTAAAGGGACAGTTCACCCAAAAAATAAAAATTATTTACTCTTCCTCGCGTCCTTCGAAATCTGTCTATACTTTGTACCTGAATCTTTGAAAAATCTTCACCTGGTTCTTGCCATACAACAACAGGTCATAATTTCATATCTGACGAGCTCCAGAAAGGACAAAAACACCAAAAAAAGCAAAATACGCAAGTCTTCTGAAGTCATGGATAACTTTGTGTGAGGAAACGATCAAACAGAGTTGTTCTCCATTCCTCATGTTCACGAGAATTAATTGTTTTTGGCACCGTTGACGTCAAAACCTGTAAATATTGTACATAGCGCTCACTTGCCGTCTTTCTAGCAGTGCTATTGTAGCATATACTGTTATAGTTCTTGTTAAAATTTTGAATCATTTAACTTTTTATTTTGTTCTGATTTTAATTTTAAAGTTGTAGTTATGTTGTTGTGGTTTTGTCTTTTTTATGATTATTTCTACAAGTAAAATGAAAATAACAAATATTGAAAAAATAACCTGTTGCAATGAAACTAGGCACCATTAAAATTAAATTTTACATGGTGCTCACTTTGTCTTTGCACCACTGTTATTTTAATATAATTAGTTTTTGATTTTAATTTTTATATTTTCTGTTTTCATTTTTATTTATCTTTTTTTTTAGTGTTTATAACAATATTGCGTTGGCAAGTAGCTGAAATAAACTAACTTGGTGCAATAAAAGTAGGCACCGTTATTGTAAATATGATTTGAGTACATTTCACTTTATACCATACATCTTTGCACCAGTGTTATTATTCTATTATATTTTTGTTAATATTTTGAATTACTTTTTATTTTTTATTTTGTTTTCATTTCTATTTTAACGTTTTAGTATCGTTTTTCTTCATTTGTATTAGTTCTTTTTATAAATAGTTTCTACAAAGTGTTTATATAATAGTTTATTTTTAGTTATTTTAGTGCTTCAGCTTTAAACGAAAATTAGAAATGTTCCATTGGCAACTAGATAAGTTTAATTTTTAATATTTTATATTAGTTATTTAAGTCAAGGAATAAAACAGTTTTTGTAAATGGTTTTAACGATAATAACCCTGCTTTGCACTTTGCACAAAGCTAATATTTGACTTTAGAGGAGCTGGAGTATGGTGCAGTTCTTTTGTGCTTTTAGTAACCTGACCGATGTGGTTTTTCAGCGAACTGTGGCTGAATGGAAAAGCACTGCGTAAAGATCCTTTCATGAGAGGTTGAGGCCGGCTCTGAGTGACAGAGCTCTGCCGGGTCGGTGTCGCTGCATTAGACTGGGGTTTCGTCAGCTCAAACCGCTGGCTCTCCCGGGCCTCCGCTGGTAAAGGGAAAGTTTAAAAGTTAATTGCTCTGCTGTTAACTGTCAGCTATTTTCAGCGGTGGCGTATTAGCTGTAGATACTAATGAGAACTGGGGAAAGCCTAGAATCAGAGGCAGGAGAGCAAAAAAAAAGCACAAAAACCGATGAAGACTTAAAGTCGTTGAGCCCGTCAGCGCCTGCCCGTGGTATTTCTTATATGAGAGACACTTTTTCATTAAATGTTGAATGTATTTCTGGCAGTTTTATTATCTTGAGTGAAAGGCATTTGCATTCCATGTTTACTATTCTTCCATAGAGACCGTAATGAAATGGAATTGAATATTTTATGATTTTTTAATGATGTTTTTCCTCTAAACTGTGGAGAGAAAGTCGTGTAGCCCTCAGCATGGGCTCCACAGGACTTGGGAAAACTCTGGAAATGAGGCTGTATCCGTGTGTCTGATTGAGACTAGAGGCCATGAGTCTTGGTTCTTTCGTACTGTGCCTCACCCAGTTAGTCTTTTCTTGTGTTGTCCGGCTGTTTTTGTCGGTTGCTTATTTCTTTTATTGTGCGTTATTTTTTTAATGTACGTTATTTTGAATAAAATACAATAAAAATGTTTTCTTATGTTCACTTGAAAGTTGCGAATGCCTTCATCTTGTTTTTGAAAATCAAATCTGTCAGTAAAGACTAAAGTTGCTTTACACATGATTAGGATACTGTAGAAATATGGCCCGTAAACACCAGACATAGTTCTTGACAAAAACATAAAGGCTTAATCAGCATTTATAATTAGTTTCATTCGTTGTGTTTGCAGTATTGCTGTAGATTGACTTTAAACCAATGCAATTGTGAACTAAAACTAAAAATACTAATATGTATTTTAACTTAAGTAAACTTAAATAAATGGAATTTAAAAAAAACATTACATTTTTTATTTTTGTTGTGGAGGCAAATTTTAAAATTTTATTTAGTAAATAAAAATTAAATAGACATTTAAAAACTAAGAAAAATGACTAATTAAAATTGATTAAGACTTTGACTAAAAATTGACTTAAACTTACAAATTTTCATTTAGTTAAAGTATTAAAATGACTAAAACTAGAACTGAATTTAAAAATGTTATTAAAAATATATTTTACTATTATTAATCTATATTTAAAAAACAAAAACGTATTTAAAATGTCTAAAACAACAAAAAATAATAATAATAATTAAAAATTTCTCAGGTATTCAAGTTGAAGTACTAAAAGGAATAAAATTGGATCTGAAATAAAAAGACATATTTTAGATAACCAAAAACTTAATGACTAAAACTCCACAAAACTACTAAAACTTTAAAATAAAATGTACAATTTCTGTTTAAACTAAAACAAAAATTATTTAATTATTCAATTATTATTTACTAAAATTATTTAAGCTGAAATAGAATTAATAAACTTAATAGGCATATATATAAAAAAAAGAAAACTTAAAAATAACTAAAATACCAAAAAATTACTAACACTGACATAAAAATGTAAAAACCTAAATACACTTAAAAACACCTGAAATACACAAACAAAAACAAAAGTCTTAACTTCAATTTTTGTTCATAACTTCAACAAAAATCAAAATGGAAAATTATTACAATAAAATAGTATTGCTACTAAAGTAACACTGCTTTCCGTTTCTCCGTTTCTCTTCTCAGAATCGCCATCAGCACCTTCACAGACTTCCAGACGTCCACGCTGAGGCAGCGGCCCGACTCTGTCCTTCGTCAACAGCTTGAAAAGCGGCATGAAAACCAGCTAGCCCTTCCCATGAGCATCCAGCCAGCAACCACTAACCAGCTCATCAAAATGGCAGTGTGGGGTCTGTCGGCCACGTTAGGAGCGGCGGCGCTGGCCGTGGCCCAAACTGCCATGGACTGGGCACCTGAGTTTCTCTCGCAGCTCTTCTGACACCAAACGCCTCGCTCCCGTGTGCCAAATAGGGTGTATTGCAATTGCAAATTTGTGTTAAGTGATGCAAAACACCTGGAGAGAATGAAGCTGCTGCTTACTTTTTTCCGTTTTCCTTATTTATAGATTTTAACCGTGCTAATATTGAAGTGGGAGGAGTCAAACGATGTTTTTGTAATCTTAAGCATTTCTGGATGTCGTTCCATCAGCAGAATGTCAGAGAAAGTGCTCTGCTAGGCCATTCTCAACAGCACAAATTATTAAAAGGGTTTTTTTCTGCTGAATGCTGTCAGGAGTGAGTGAAGCTCATTAAGAGGGTGAAGGCTGAAAGACCACAGAGACTCACTGGTGAACGCAGCACTTTACAACAACACAGTTTATTCTAGAGCCAGATCAACCTACACACACGCTTTCAGGATCCACGGCTCACTTTCAGCTCCTTCAGAAATGAACCAGTGTCCTCTGTGCACAGATTATACAGTCGATGCCTTTCTCATTCCACTCATTTCACTGATGCTTTGACTGATTTGGAAAAAAAACAAAAAAAGGTGTAAATTAATTTTCACTGAGAAACTGCTAGTAAATTTCACAAATAGTATCATTAAACATTAATTATCTTGAAGCAAAAAAATTGAAAAAGCATTTTCTTATAAAACATACTCTAATAATCGTGTTTTATTTACAATAAATGTTTTGTTTACAGTAGTACCCTGTTAAGTGAAACATTTAGGACTGTTTAAGGCAAGTCGCTTTTATTTATATATACAGTATATATACACACACACACACACACACACAGAGTGCTGGGTAGATTACTTACAAATAGTAGTCCATTACTGATGACTTTTTAGATTACATCACCAGTACACTAATAATTTACTGTCATTGTGTGAATAATATGTAAAAAGTAACTGTAATCTGATTATAAGATTTTTTTAAATGTAATTGTACTCTAATTATGAGTACCTAATTTTTGGAATCTGGCAATAATGCAATCCAGATTACATGGAATCAGTTACTATATATAAATATATAAATTGACCCTAATTTTATATTTTAGTTTTAGTCATTTTAGTACTTTTAATCTTAACGTAACTACTTTCCCAGTTAATCAAACACAAAATCTCTTCATGAGTGACCACCGTTTTTGAACACATTTATCTTGTTTTAAGGATTTGTAAATAAAACTCTTTTCGGTGCATTTTTCCTGGAAAACATTTATAGAAGACCTATTAGTAAAAACACTTTTTAAAAATGTAAAGTTTTACTGATCGATTTTACCATTTTTTTTTTTTACACTTAAAAGTTATGTAGGATTTGAAACCGACTTCACTCAGAAAAATTGCTAGTAAATTTCACAAATAATTACAAAGAAATGGTAGGTAACTCTGAATTAAACATGAAATTATATAGAAAGGCTGAAATATTTTCCTGTAAAACATTCTCTAAAAATCTCCTTTATAATGTCTTTTATGCTGCATTTGTGCTTTTAAGATTATTTGAGTGTTTTGCAAGAAAATATTTCAGTTTTTCTACTTCAAAGTTACATGTGCAATTCAGCGTGTTGCTTGAAATTTACTAGCAATTTCTGAGTGAAAACTATTTCTAAACCAAATGTCAGTGTATAACATTCAGGGTACAAATTCTGTCCAGTAATTAAGACGTGGACCCTCCAAATGTTGACGATTGACTTCTAACAAGGCCATATTCAGTTTGACACCAATAAAAAGAGGAGGACAGTCCATTAAAAACTCTAGAAAACAGACTAGTTTGGTTCTTCACACCAAAATCACTGACTAAAGCTTATCAATAATGTAATATTCACAAGTTCAGTCCTCGTTCCTGAACACTTCAGCTCTGTGCTTTCTTAAAAAGTCATCTCATACCTTCACAGGCTGTGAAGTCTTCTAAAATGAGCAACGCATATCTATCACAGTCTTGCGTTTACAGGCAGGCGGGAGCGAGTCGATCGGAGCCCGACTGACTGCAGGAAGTGATGTGAGAGCTTCCACAGCTGGCTGCCTCTATTTGTGCCTTGGGTGTTGATGAGCGGCTGTTACCAGACGGTGCCCTCAGCCGAAAATCACCACTGCCAAAAAAGGAAGACATAATGTGTTTGTGTGAAGTAAGTCTTCATCCCGGCAACTTTAATGTGTTTTTAATGCGATTCAGAGATTCTCGGGGCGTTTTTTTTTTTTTTTTTTCTAGTGGCTCTTGTATTTTGGAAGTTAGGTGTATCCGAGTTGAAATTAGCTAAACCAGAATTGAATTCAAACCAAAGTGCTATTTGTCAGGTTCGTGTTGTTATTTTAGAGAAATGGATGTAATATGTTTAGAAGGAAGTTGACTTTATTCGGCTTGCTGTGGAAAACTCAGTCACAAGTATCATAAATACAGATTACGTCGTTTAAATATGACTAGAAATAGTATACTGAAAATAATTAGTATAAAATGAGTACAAATGCATAAAATATGTATGTGTGTATGTATAGATATGTACTACTTACACCGTTCAAAAATTTGGGGTCCGTAAAGATTTTTCGATTTTTAAAGAATTCTCTTGTGCTCACATTTATTTAATCTAAAAATCCAATTAAAATATTAAAATTGTGAAATATTATTGCAATTTAACATAGCTGTTTTCTATGTGAATATATGTTAAAATGTAATTTATTTCTATGGTCAAAGCTGTATTTTCAGCATCATTCCTCCAGTCTTCAGAGTCACATGATCCTTCAGAAATCATTCTCATATACTGATTTCCTGCTTAAGAGACATTTCTGATTACTATCAGTGTTAAAAGTTGCGCTGCTGAATATTTTTGTGGAAACACTGATATATTTTATTTTTCAGGATTCTTTGATGAACAGAGTTCAAAGGATCAGCATTTATTTGAAATGGAAAACTTTTGTAACATTATCAATGTCTTCTCTGTCACTTTTGATCAATTTAATGCATCCTTGCTGAATAAAAGCAAGCTCCAAACTTTTGAACAGTAGAGTATGTATACTAAAAATGATTTAAAACAATTGTTTTTAATCATTTGTGTCTTGATGGTTGACAGCAAGGCAGCTCGTAGTTTTGGAGTAGATCTTTTGTCTCCACTTCTAAACAGCGTACAGTGCTGTGTTTGAAGACAGAAGGCTGCTACCTTCATTCAACATTGTTGGCAGATGATCCAGCAGCTTTTGCTGTGAGAAAGGGCCTTGACAGGAAAGTGATTTGGCTCTCCGGCCAAGTTTAAACAAGGTCTAGTTGGCACCTGGACGCAGTGCTGTTGGATTGGAACGGAGAGTGCTGTGTGTGGACATCTACTTCTGAAGAAAGACTTGAACTTTTTATAAACTGGTCTGTTGGACAATTCAACGGCAATATATAATGTGTTAGTTGCTGTTCACGTGTATATTTTACAATCAAACGCTATGTTTTAACTCCTTATTTGGAGTTATTTTTGGGTCATCAAATGTGCGCGTACAAATAAAAGCTTCGCGAAAGATCAACCAGAATTAAATTGTGTACTTCTTTCAGATTGTTTGACAATCTATTGAATTTGAAATTGCATAAATAGACCTGTATCTTAGGCCAAGCACACCCCACAAGCCCTCGGCTATTGTAGTTGCACTTGATACACTCTTAAAAATAAAGGTTCTTTATCAGCATTGATGGTTCCATGCAGAATCTTTAACATCCATGGAATCTTTCCATTCCACAAAAGGTTCTTTAGATGATTCTTTACCCCGAAAAAGGGTTCTTTTAAGAACATTTCACTAAATGAACCAAAATGGTTCTTCTATTGCATCACTGAAAACCTCCTTTTGGAACCTTTATGTTTTCATCACTTGCTCAGCAATGAATCCTCTGCAGTGAATGGGTGCCGTCAGAATGAGAGTCCAAACAGCTGATAAAAACATCACAATAATCCACAAGTAATCCACACCACTCCAGTCCATCAGTTAAAGGAAAATGAAAAGCTGTGTATTTCCAAGAAACAGTCCATAATTAACCTTTTTTTTAATTATTATTTTTATTTTACTTCAAATTGCTTCTGGCTAAAATATGAGTCCTCTATCAGTAGTATTGCTTCCTCCAGTAAAACAGTAATTGGTCTGAATCAGGAGAGAAATATGCACAGATCGAACACAATTTACAAGCCAAACGATTCTAAACAAATATGTTAGGACGTTTTGATGTGAAAGGAAAACAGGAGATGGACTTTTTCACTGGAGGAAGTGTTGTTATGGATTATGGACTTATGTTTTCCCCAGAATTGACGATTTAAAGTTAAAAACATCTTAATGCTGGATTTGTTTCTTACAAACGCACAGTTTTTTGCTTCACGAGACATTAACTGATGGACTGGAGTGGTGTGGATTATTGTGATGTTTTTATCAGCTGTTTGGACTCTCATTCTGACGGCACCCATTCACTGCTGAGCATCCATTGGTGAGCAAGTGATGTAATGCTACATTTCTCTAAATCTGATGAAGAAACAAACCCATCTACATCTTGCATGGCCTGAGGGCAAGTACATTTTCAGCAAATTTTTAGTTATTATTCCTTTAAAACATGAAAGCTATAGTGTGCACTAGGCTTTAACCAGTCTGTCTTTTTCCCTCTGTGGTCATTATGGCAGCGGCTGCAATGCAGGGTGGGTGTCTTTTTTCCTAGGAGCATCTCGCTGTACAGCAAGGTCACGGAAAGCACAGCAAGAGCAGCGAGAGATGCACGAGGAGTGAAAGAGATGGAGAACTACTCTAAAGGGCAGCTGGGAACTCAATGGACCCGCCAAAGGCCAGGAGAGAAGGAAACAGAGCGAATGAAGCCAAGAATGGAGGAGAGAACGGCCTACCGGGGGTCGCATTCAGCCGGAGCAGCGGGGCGGTGAATGGATGGGCGCCCGTCGAGACGGAGGGGCTGTCGATTAGATTTCTCACAGCTCAGGTAATGAAAGACTCACAGCACCCATGGAACAAAGTATCCCATCATTCCCTCTGCCAATTCCATGTTTAATGCATACCGGCAGGTTTAAGCAGCGAGGCAAAGAAACGAAACCCCCGATGTGAGTGGAAATCTATAAATTTCCTGGAACTGTTGCGAGTTGGGAAGAAAACTTTAGTTTGTGTTCTGTGTTTGCAGGAGAACTTTTTAGGGGTTAAAGGTCAGCACTTTGTGTACCGAAAATACAATTCATGAAAACTCATTTTGAACATTTGAATTCTTCTTTTAACTTTCAAACATGGCTTTGTAAACCAACAATTTGTGCTTTCCGAGGTAAAGATTATAGTTACATTAATTTCTTTAAAATTCTATTATTTTAATTCCTTTCATCCAAATTAAAGGTTGCTACCTTAAATTTAGGCACTGAATTGAAATGTAAGACGTACAGTTCTGAATCTGAATGTCAAAATGTTTAGCTTTTCTAGTTAAAATGTATAAATGAGTTTAATTTTGAGCTCAAATTCAGCAACTAATTTGAAATTTAAAATTCATTTTGTCTTAGTGCGCCTGTAGATTTTTTACTTGTTTATATTTACAAGCCAGACAAAAAATATAGTTGTTTTAAAGATGCAGTTTATAAATAATCATTTTGAATGTTTCAACTTATAAACCTTCAAACTTGAAGACCTTTTGTTTTTTTTTTATTCTTAAATTTTCAATCAAGGATAAAGCCAGCATTTCATGTTGATCAATTTTTTTTCTTAAATTATGTTCAAATTATGGTTACAAATTAACTTTTTATTTATTTTAATTCTACTTTCTTGCTCTCAAATGTGATTTCTCTACCTCTGATTGGAACTCATTTGAAATTTAAAAAGATCTTTCTGTTTAATTTTTAATGTCATAATGAAAAAAAATAATACAATGGTGTTGTTTTTCGCAAATTGTATTTTGAATATGTATTTTGTTTTACTGCACCTGCAGATTTTATACTTACAAGCTACAACAAATTAAACTTGTATTAAAGGTACAATTTGAAAAATAATTTTGAAACTTCAAACTTTAAGGCCTTTTAAAAAAACATTTTACTTTCAAAAAAGCCAACAAATTGAGCTTTTCTAGTTAAAATTGTTACATTTCTTTGAAATTCAATTTATTTTAATTCTACTTCCCTACATTCAAATTTGATTGTTCTATTGAAATGAAAATTCACGAACGGACTTGAAATTTAAAAATCCTTTTCAATTAAGTTTTGAATTTCGTAATCAATAAACCGATAAATTTCAATGTGTTTTCATGCATTGTAGTTTGATTTTTTATTTATACCAGAGTAATCTATGAGGAATCATTTTTGAAAGTTTGAAGCCTATAAACCTTCAAACGTTTAAGGCCTTTTAAGCTTTCTATAAACTTTCAAAAAACATTTAAAGTTGACAAATGTTATTTTTCTAGTTAAGAAAAGTATAGTTACATTCATTTTAATTCTGCTTCCATTTCAAATTAGACTTTTGCACCCTTAATTTAAAAGATTTTTCTGGTTTAAAGGATTTTTTAACGAAACATTGGGCAAAAATAAATAGAGTATCCGATTTTCTGCAGTGTTAATGAAATGTTTGTGAATGTTTGTTGCGGTGCATTCTGGGATTGCCTTACATGTTGCTTTAAAACTCGGCTTCTTAGAAGGCAGAATAATGTTAAAATAACTTAAAAGTAAAAGCATGATGCTAGCAACTTTAAGGTCATGGGTTCGATTCCCAGGGAGCACATGAATTAATTCAAAACTCTTCTGCGTCCGTGAAAGGTTTTAAGTGAAATCAGCCCGGCTGGACAAATCACGTGAGCCGTCCATCTCGCAAGGTTTTGTGGCGGTTCGCTCGGGGACTCGCTAAAGCGTACGGGAATGAAGCAGAGGGTTAAAGGTCATTTGCGACGAGAGCTTTGGGGTCCTCCGGAGAAAGCTGCCCTGTCTGAAGGGGTTGACGCCAGGTACCCAAATGACTGAGGTGAGGATTAATATTCATGCCCATGACCCGGTTAATTGACAAAGCCTAGAGATCTGTGATTCTGGCCTGACTGACGGTCAGCCGCTGATAGAGAATTAATAATGAAAAACGACAGCCCAGTGTTTTTGGGCACAGGTAGGAAATGAGCTGGTGTTAATTAGGCCCCCTGAGCTCCTCGAAATCTGTAATGAGCTTTCTGAGCACGCCAGCGCTCTTCCCAGCATGCATCTGGGTCTCTTATTCACTTAGATTCAAAACCTGCTGAGCTTCCTTGCTGTCTAAATTCTAAGGCAACATGCTAAATATCCAAAAATGAGGACGTGATTTGTAACACTCTAAATAGACAACTCTGCCCAAATCACACTCATTTAATAACTAATAATCACATAGAACAAGGAGAGGAAACGAACCAAATATGGAAACATGAGGTGGGAACACATGACACACGACATAGGACTGACATTTATAAATACATCCTACTGTACCTACAGATTTTCCACTTGTTTATACTTACAAAACAAAATACACTTGTATTAAAAGTACGATTTATGTAAAATTATCATGAAAGTTTGAAAACCTTCCAACTTCAAAAAGCAAAATTACATTAAAAGTAATTCTCAATGCAATTCTGAATGTTATATTTGATATATATTATAAACTGATAAGATGCTACGTGTTTTCATAAATTGTATTTTAAATATGTTTTCAATTTCTTTAAATTTCAGTTCATTTTAATTCCACTTCCTTACACTGAATTTGAGTTTGCTACCTCAGCTGAAGTTTAAAAAGGTTTCTCCATTCAATTCTGAATGTCATAATATCATATGCAATAAAATGCTTTACAAGTGGCCTGGTTTCTGGATCATGCGGTATGATATATGTTAATTCCAACTTCATTCCTGCAGAATGCAATCAAATGTAAACCCTGAATGCAATGTAAGTCACTTTGGATAAAAGTATATGCTAAATGCATAAGAGTAAATGTAAAATGCTGTCTATGTAGGTCACTCGCTAGGTTTTACAACACGATCTATCAACTCAATCTCTGTTTTGTCCTCAGCTAAACTTTCTAAACTGACAAAAACTGAGTCACATCAGTATGAGTTATCCAGACCTGACACAAGTTTTGAATGTCATGCTCGCTTTGTGCACGCTTCCCGGCCAGTGTTGCACACCTTAAAAAAGTAGCGAGACTCATTTAATTGAATTGAGACACCAACGCAGGGCATTACGGGACGCCACGTGGCCTCGGAGCATGATGCAAACTGCCTGTAATGAAAGCAATGATGCTCGCGCAGCTTGTATCCCGTCAGGGCGTTGGGGTCCCCTGTAAGGCATGCCAGACCAGAGGCAAATGTTTTAAATGTGTCCCATTTCTTAGAGCATGCATTTATGTATGAGCGCAAGCCATAAACCTCTGTACGGAGCCAGTGACACGGAACGGCACGCATGTAGAGCGTGTTCGATGTCTGTGACTCGCTGTGGCCTCAGTAATGGAAGGAGATATTAGAACATAGCTGCAGAACGAACAGCCTCAAGTTCAACACTGTGCTGACTGAAGCGCTTGTCAATTACAGGTCAAGCCTTGTGCTTTTAGCTGAGTGTGTAAATAGAGTAAAGGCCTCTTTGTTTACTGGCAGTTTGCTGTTGGAGTCCTTCAGCCTGCACACTTGTAATTCTTCATTGTAAATTTCACAAGCAAGTAGGCTACAAAGAAAAAAAACATTGAATTAAAAGTGAAATTTTGATGTAGAAAACTATATTATTTTCTTGTAAAATGTACTACAATAATCCGTTTTACTTACAACTTAACCTCTTTTTAATCAGTGAAACAGTGTTTTTTGACTTTTTTAATGATTTTTAGTGCTGTCAAACGATTAATTGCGATTAATCGAATAAACAACAACAAAATCCTGTTTACATAGTATATGTGTGTGTACTGTGTATATGTATTATGTATATATAAATACATACATGTGTGTGTGTGTATATATATATATATATATATATATATATACAGTATTTATATTTATATATAATTATAAAAAATTTCTTAAAAATATACATGCATGTGTGTGTATTCCTATATATAAATATAGATATACATATATAAATATTTGTATTTATTATGTATACATAATAAATATACACAGTACACAAACTTTTATTATGGATGCATTTAATTGCAATTAATGGTTTAATAGCCCTAGTATTTATATATATATATATATATATTGATACATCATACTCTTATACTTACAAGCAAGACCAACTTTAAGGCACTTTAAACTGTTTTCTAACAAAAGCCAACATTTAAATTTGACAGTTTTTGCTTTTCTAGTTAAAAAATAATCACATTTCTTGACATTTCAATTTATCTTAATTCTGTTTCCTTATATTCAATTTTAGCGTTTTCTACCTCAATTAAAATTCATGAACTGAAGCTGAAATTAAAACGGCTTTCTCAATTCAATTATGAATGTCATAATATCTCACGCAATAAACTGCTTCAAAAGTAATTTTTCCAGTTTATATGATTATCAGATCATTTAACTGGGAAATTAGACAAAAATACAGGTCAGACTGTGTTTTTAGGCGAGTGTGTGAACGCCAGTAACCGAACAGCGAGGCTTCTTTGTTTGTTTACTGGCAGCTCACTGCGGGAATCCTTCAGACTGCAGACGTGTAATTTAGATTTAATGTATTGGCCAGAGACCAAAGACGGCAGGTAATGACTTACACAGTCAAGTTGCTGTGTTAGTTACTCTAAAAGAGTGACACAAGGAGATGTGAGTGCTGCAAACACTTCTCACAGACGCATTTTAAAGCATCACTGGCCCTCTCTTGATGTGAAGACTGTTGTTAAAGGTCGACAGCATGATTATACTGCCGTCTAATGCCTTGCTTTTTGATTGTAGTGGGTTTACCTGTTGATAAATGCTCTGATGGTACTGGTGGACTATACACAACTGACCATAGCATTTGAAAATCTGATCAAAGATTTAATGTGTAGTATGAGATTTGATACAAATTGTACAGAAACCAGTTTTCTTTCGATTTCTTTAGATCACTTGCTTTGCAATGGATGCTCTGCAGTGAATGGGTGCCGTCAGAATGAGAGTCCAAACAGCTGATAAAAACATCACAATAATCCACACCCCTCCAATAATCCACACCCCTCGATTATTGTGATGTTTTTATATCAGCTGTTTGGACTCTCATTCTGACGGCACCCATTCACTGCAGAGGATTCATTGGTGAGCAAGTGATGCAATGCTACATTCTTTAAAAAAAAAAAGTATTGCATCTGTAGCTTAGCACTATTTGTGTTTCTCCTACTGTTCATAAAGTGTTTCAAATCAGTTTGAAACTAACTTTTTGGAGCTTGCGTGCTTGATATTAAACAGTCAAGACATCTGACATCTGTGTCACACTCTCACCTGTTTTGTACCTGTTTCTGTTGGTAATCTGCGATCACATTCATTTGCAAGAACTAAAATTGTTGGCTAAGCAACGCCGAAATGATGTTGACAATAGCGCTCTTTTTATAACAGCAGGTGAGGAGAGCGAGAATCCAGAGAGAGTGACAGAAAGTCAAGACGCTGAGCGATGCAGAAGTCGATGAGTTTCTTCCTCCCATATTGCCCAGCCCACAGGTATCATTACAGGCTTCATGAAGATAACATTCCTAACACTCAATACCCCGTGCCAGAAAAAGCCCCTCACGCAAAATCCATTATCCAGACATCTTAGATAATAGGATTCCACTTCCCCGGCTCGGCTTGCAACCCCGCAGAGTGGCCGTAATAGACTTATAATCAGTTTTTATCATTATTTCTCCCAGCGCTCCATCGTCTCTGCTGTGTTATGCCACAATGATCTGCTCTCAGCGCGAGACGTATCACGGTTCCAGACCAATCGCGGTAGGGTCAGAAGTAGGACCGAAGGCCAAACGCTAAAGCCGAACACGTGTTACCATCTGGTGCGGAGAGCAGAGGTTGAGCAGAGGCCCGGTTGGGGCCAGGAGTCTGTCATACTCACTCTGTGTCAGCTGGAGAAAGATGAAGCGCACAGGACAGCCTGACCAACATCTGGAGCACAGCCCAACAGAGGGACAGACACAGACTTACTGAGACTTCAGTGCTACAGTCATGGCGGGCATTTCTACTACCGGACAAACCATTTTAATAATAATAATAATATTCTTTGACAGTAAAGTAATAAATATGTTTAATATTTTATAATTTAAATAATATTTTTTAAATGCAAAGTCCGCAACACCAAAGCTCCAAAAGTATACAAATAATTATTTAAAAATCTTTCGCAAAGTGTTTAAATAATGTATTAATATAATATAATAATTATTTTGATGAAAATAATTGTATTATTATTATTAAGTTTTGTATTTGTATTATTTATATTATTAATATTATTAAATACTATTTTACGGTACAATAATTAATAATATTTATTGATGTTTAAATTTTTAGAATTTAATTAAAATAAAATAATATTTTATGATGATTATTAATAAAAAAATATTGAGGATTATAATGATAATAGTAATATATTGTTTTTATTTTATATTGCAAAAAAAACTAAAATCTATAAATGTATAAAGAGTTTAATAAATAATAATAAAGAAAAATACATTGAGGTTTATTTTATTATCATTATAATTTTATTATTATATGATTTTTATTTTGCAGTACAATAAATAATAATATATTTATTAAATTTAATTTTATAATTTAAATCATGATTTTATTATTATTATTCTTAGCTTTTTTTATTATTTATTAAAAAAACAGGTTCATGAAATGTATTATTCTTATTTTTTATTTATTTAAAGAAATAAGTTATTTCCTTCTTTTTGTCCTTTGTACAGAGATGGCAAAAAAACAAAACAAAACAAAAAAACAACATCATTGACCCCTGTGAAAATACATGTTTTTTAAATTCCCCTCCCCTAATTTAAAAAGCCATTTTCATTGCAAATTATATTTATCAGCATTGCAATGTGTAAAAGTTGATTTGAAGATTTTAAGCATTGCATAACTGCTCATTAGCATAAAGCTGCATTTGCATTTAAATGTAGTGTGACTTTATAGTGATTTTAAACTCATTTGCGTAAAATAGCACAAACTTTTTTCCAATTTTGTTGAACGCTGTAACAGGATATTGAAAAGCCATTGAAAACGACTTTAAATCGCATTGTTTCAGCAGTTTGCTATACTCTTTAGATGGCTTCCTTGTGTAATTAAAACTTATGCAATTTGCTTAAATCACTTTCTAGATGCACATTATTCCAGAGACTCCTGAATCAAAATGTAATGTTAATCAATAGGTAAAAAACCTTCTTAATTTGGTTTAAAATACCCTTTTTCAGCAATCCAATCAGTTTCAGTGGTTAAAAAACCCTGCCCTAAATATTTTTATTTAATATCCTGCTTCACTCGTAATTATGTAAAACAGCTTGCAAGCAGCAGTTCTCTGGAATAGAGAATATGAGGCTGCTGTCCTGTACATCAGGAGGTCAAACACATATTTATTGTTTACACTGGAGCACAGGTGTCTGTCCATCTGTCTGTCTGTCAGTCCGTTCGTCTGTCTGTCTGTCAGTCTGTTTATCCGTCTGTCTATCTGTCCGTCTCTCTGTCAGTCTGTCTGTCCGTCTGTTAGTCTGTCTGTCTGTCTGTCCGTACGTCTGTCTGTCTGTCTGTCTGTCCATCCGTCTCTCTGACTGTCTGTCAGTCAGTCTGTTTATCCGTCTGTCTATCTGTCCGTCAGTCTGTCCATCTGTCTGTCTGTCAGTCCGTTCGTCTGTCTGTCAGTCAGTCTGTTTATCCGTCTGTCTATCTGTCCGTCTCTCTGTCAGTCTGTCTGTCCGTCTGTTAGTCTGTCTGTCTCTGTCCGTACGTCTGTCTGTCTGTCTGTCTGTCTGTCTGTCCATCCGTCTCTCTGACTGTCTGTCAGTCAGTCTGTTTATCCGTCTGTCTATCTGTCCGTCTCTCTGTCAGTCTGTCTGTCTGTCTGTTAGTCTGTCTGTCTGTCTGTCCGTACGTCTGTCTGTCTGTCTGTCCATCCGTCTCTCTGACTGTCTGTCAGTCAGTCTGTTTATCCGTCTGTCTATCTGTCCGTCAGTCTGTCTGTCTGTCTGTCTGTCCGTACGTACGTCTGTCTGTCTGTCTGTCTGTCTGTCAGTCTGTTTATCCGTCTGTCTGTCTGTCTCTCTGTCTGTCCGTACGTCTGTCTGTCTGTCCATCTGTCTGTCCGTCTGTCTGTCCGTACGTCTGTCTGTCTGTCTGTCCGTCTCTGTCTGTCTGTCCGTTCGTCTGTCTGTCTGTCTGTCTGTCTGTCAGTCAGTCTGTCCGTCTCTCTGTCTGTCTGTCTGTCCGTACGTCTGTCTGTCTGTCCGTCTCTCTGTCTGTCTGTCTGTCCGTTCGTCTGTCTGTCTGTCTGTCAGTCTGTTTATCCGTCTGTCTATCTGTCCGTCAGTCTGTCCGTCTCTCTGTCTGTCTGTCTGTCTGTTTGCCTGTCTGTCTGCCTGTCCGTCTCACTCCTTCCTCAGACACTGTTTGTTCATCTGCTGTTTCACTGAATGTAATGAATGTAGACTGGCGTTTGGTGGTTTCATTAGCACTGACTCTAATCTCCTCTGTAGTGAATTTCAGACACGCACCACTGAACCTGCAGATAGGACGTTTCTTTCTGATACAGGTTCTCTGTCACTCTTGTCCCAGTGACCGGCGAATCACCGGAGGAGGATTTTAGGACAGGGACAAGCTGCTGCACCGGGAAAGCTTGGGAAGATACTCATAATTAAATACATAATTTAAATAATTTAAACTGCAGTCAAACTGCCCTTCTAAATAAAGCTGCTCTTCTAAATAAAGATGTGGTTGATTCCAGCAACCACAGCTGCCAGTTTTTCACTGTAAATTTTACGTTTTTTTTTTTTTTACAGTGAAAAGTGTAAAATATATGTGTGTGTGTGTGTGTGTGTGGTATCTATGTGTGTGTGTGTGTGTGTTTTAATATTAATATGTAATAAATATATAATAATAAAAAAAATATATTGGTCTCAATTGAATGTTTTCACTCAATTTAAAATTTCTTTATTTTGTTTATCTCAATTTATGTATAAAATATAAAATAAAATATTTTTGAAGCCCTTTTCTCTGTCTGCTGTCTTTAAATATGAACTTGAACACATTGTATAATTATTGTCTGAAATTATTTATAAAATATTATGTAATTCTTTGAAAAATCCGTAAAATTTACAGTGAAAAACGGGGCAGCTGTGGTTGCCGGAATTCTACCGTGAAAAATATGATAGCAACATTTTAGGTTTTACAGTTTAAAATTAAATTTACAGTTAAATACCGTAATTTCATTAACTGATATAATGTTAATATACCAACCTACTGAAGTACTGAAATCTGTTTTGTACCTTTGAAATACACTGATAACCGAAAAATGGCAGGTGGTGATGAAAGTCACATGATGAACCAAAGCCCATCACAAGCAGAATTTAAATAATAACATATATAGAAGGTGCACAATGTCATTCACACAAACACTAAACAACACCATGGTTAGACTCAATAAACTGAACTATGCTATAAACATTAATTTAACAACATTAGATGTAACATACAACCCTAATAAACATAACTGATAAGAAACAACTAAGATGAAACATAGTTATTTCAAAGAATAAGCATCCAATTTACACATGCAACGCAGGGAATGTCAATTTACAGTTTTTCCCTCTAAATATTACATTCTTTTTCACTTCCAAAAACAGTATTTCACTGTAAAATTGTCTGAAATGTCTATTACAGTTTTTCACCATATATATTAGGGGAACTTACCGTTAACAATTTAACAGGTTTTAACTGTAGCATTTTCACAGTTTTTACCGTTAAAATCACGGTAATTTTTTTACAGTGTATCTCAATTGGTATGTTAGATTTCCTTATATATTTTTATATCTTAATTTAATTTAAGCACATCTTGTGTTATTGGTTGTATTTCTTGTTTGTAAGTCACTTTGTCCAATTTATTTATTTATTCAAACTTTTATCCAAATGTGTGTCACAGTGAACAGTCTTTTTGGAGACTAACAGTGTGATTTTTTTTTTTTTTTTTTTTTTTTTTTTTTTTTTTTTTTTTTTCATTTTAGCAGTGTCTGCTGTGTTTGAAAGTTGACGTGACATAATTTCCCTGCTGCTTCATCTGAAACTCTCTGCCAGAGCTCATGTACATCCAGAACAGCCCTTTTCCAGAAGAATGCAAACAGATGCTTTCTCCAGGTATTGTGATGAACGACCTACCTGATCCTCATCCTTGTTCCTGAGTGAAGTTTAGCTTCGTTTCTGTGTCTGTCCTCGATGAACACTTGTAATTGTTTCAGATTCAGAAGAAAGTCCGACAATAACTGTTAATAACCTTATTGCAGACAGAAACGACCTCAATTCCACAAGTGACCGACATCTGCTGGCCTCCAAACACCCAGCAGGAACACACGTTAATGTTCTTCAGTCAGACTTTTGTTTGTTATAAGTGTTGCTGTTTCCCATTACAGGCGTTTCCAGAACCGGCTCTATCCTCTCAGCCCGCTTGAATTTGTATATTTATTTATGAGCCGATCTCTCTTCATTAACTATAATGTAAATAATCCTGTGACTCCCGGCGGCAGAAAAATGGCTCCCATTGCACGTCATTATGAAGCTCTGGCGGGTGTGGGCAGATATGGAGTGTGAGAGGTCAGGATCGGTGTGTATGAAGCGTGTTGTTCAGGGCAAACAGTGTGACGCCGCAGACCGTAGAGGATCATTACAGAGGCAGCGGCTCTCAGAAAGTGCCACATTCATCACACACTATCCTTTCAGAAACCTTTTAATGAATCCCTTGTTTATTTCCCCACTCCTTCTCCTTTAACCGTCAGCTTATTCAGAGGGAAGCACAAGTGTTAGCTTTTAAGTCAGCTGAAGCTTTCAGAAGAGTGAAGATTAATTTCATTTATTTAGTTAGTTTAAGCACTTCTTGTGTTATTACCTCTTTAGTATAAATCGCTGTAAATAGACGCATCTGATCAAATAAAATAGTTTTTTATATATATATATATATATATATATATATATATATATATATATATATATATACATGTGTGTATGTATATATACACACACACACACACACACACATATATATATATATATATATATATATATATACATATATATATATATATATATATATATATACATACAAACGTACATATATGGGTATTATGCAGTATATTATATATACTTATTACTTCCTCTTGCCTCCTTGGTATAAATTGCTTAGTTCACTCAGATGTGTTATATATATATACAATATATAAATATACAAAATATTATATTTATCATTTAACCGTGAGTGTTTGCTTTTAAAGTCATCTCAAGCTTTCAGAAACAGCAGCAAAACTCCAGGCTTTGTGTCTTTTATGTGCTTTAACATTTGCGTTGCATGTTTCCCATTTTCTCGATCCTGGGAATGATAAAATGGCTCTCCTCAAATATCCAAATGTCATGTGGCCCATCCAGTCAGAACTGATATGAATAAACTCTCTGTTAGATCAGATATTTAAGAGAGTTAAGCATTCTGGGTAGGAAATGTCTGAGTGTGGCTTCATTGGGTCTTTGCTGTCAGCCGCAGCTGAACACTGGGCCATCAAAACACCTTAGAAACACCCGCAGGTTTACATCGCATTATATCCTGCTGGATCTGTTATGATGGTGAATGTGGTTACAGTGCTGTTATTGTTTACTAAAACTATTAAAAATAATTTTTGGGTAGTTAATATAAAGTTGAAATAAAAGAAAATATATTACAGAAAAACTTTTCAATTTCTAGAAATAAAATAAGTGTTAGCAATTACATTTTTAAATTACTAAATGACAAAGAAAACAGAAAATATAAAGCAACTAATTCTGAATATAAACCAAAATAGTATCTCAATGATAGTAAAATAACACTGATATAATTTTATGAATCTGAGCTAACATTAATTATTGTAACAAACAGTTGTATTTGTCAGTTGTACGTGGCTCCTTTAGAGCTCAGGACACTTAATAGAGAGGCAAATTAATCATTTTTGCTTATTTTTTCCTAAAATATCTTGATGTAAATGAGTCAATAGTTGCAGATAGCAGCTCAGATCATTTGACCTCGGGAGAATTTAATCAGAAAAGTTTGAGTTCGTATTGAGATCTCTGATATTATTGAGGAGGAGAAACATCTGAGATCTTATTAGTAGTTTTTCTTCCCTGTGTGTTTTTTGTTTGTGTGTGTGTGTTTGAATGTTGGTTGTTTTGTGCTTGCGCAGCACGTGTTAGCATGCGCAGAGGTGTGTGGGTCAGCGTGGCCCTCTGGGGTTTAGGCCTGATTTCTTCTGCATACGTCAGCAGGCTACATCTGAGGAAATTACAGCAGCGCTCAATGAAAGGACTAATCGAAATTCACCTATAGACAAACATACACATGTGTACTCCTTGACCAAAGGGCATGAAACACAGACTGCATTTCTAAAGGTCAAAGGTCAGGTTACAGTAGTGCACAGCAAGTACTCAATAGTAACACCAAAGAGAGTGTCTTAAACTGAAAAACACCACTTCTCAGGCAGTATACAGAGCATCTGTGTCTGTCCTGTCTATTGAGATGTCTTCATCTGGTCTGTTTTAGATGACAGCACAGATGTCCTTCACTGCTGGTGATATCCCACAATCCTGTGCATGCAGTTCACAATTGGTGGAATAAAAAAAAGTGGCTGAAAGAGGTAAATAAAATTGTTTTGATTTAATTTGTCATCTATCTAATTTGTGTATGTATTAGTGCTGTCAAACGATTAATCACATCCAAAATAAAAGTTTTTGTTTACATAATATGTGTGTGTACTGTGTAGATTTATTATGTATATATAAATACACACACATGCATGTATATATTTCAGAAAAAAATGTTTATATGTTAAATATATTTATTTATAATATAAATGAGATGAATATAAATATAGTCATGTAAATATTTTCAAAATACATACTGTATATGTGTGTGTTTATATATACATAATAAATATACACAGCACACACACATATATTATGCAAACAAAAACTTTTATTAATCGCCATTAATCGTTTGACAGCACTAGTATATATGTTTCAAAGCAATATTTTCAGAGTATGTAAATTCAGTATTTTTATGCATCTCTATTATATACTGTATATAATAAATTAATGAGTTTATTTATTAATTTTGTAAGTTATCTTTTTGGAGACTGAAAAATGTGGAATGACTGCATTTAGTCCTGCCAAACAATCAATTAAATTCAATTCAAGATGATTTGTATAGCGCTTTTTACTATACAAATCGTTGCAAAGCAGCTCTACAGGAATTTAAGTTTCCACAATATATTTATATATTGCAGAACCTTAATATATTTAACTTATGGCCAAATTTGGTAATTCTGTATGTTGTCTGAGCATTGGCATCCTCTGAGGTCCTCTGATGGGTTGGCATCATCTCTTCTCAGGTGTTCGGTCATCTCAGATCATTTAAGGGTTGGATCCAGACTGAAGCTTCTGTAATTCCTAGTTACCAAAGGATGTTAATTAGAAACAGAGAAACAAAGAGAGACATAATTAGCGTAGCTGCTGTTACATCTAAGCAAAAATGATTTGTTCAACCCAAGCTAAAGAATAATAATAAATGTACATTTGATCCGATATAACTGCAGTACAAGATTATAAGATGCATTATGTGAATGCTTGGCTAAAGAGATGTGTCTTTAATCTAGATTTAAACAGAGAGAGTGTGTCTGAACCCTGAACGTTATCAGGAAGGCTATTCCAGAGTTTGGGAGCCAAATGTGAAAAAGCTCTACCTCCTTTAGTGGACTTTGCTATCCTAGGTACTACCAAAAGTCCAGAGTTTTGCGACCTTAGGGAGCGGGTTGGATTGTAGTGTGGTAGAAGACAAGTTAGGTACGCAGGTGCTAAACCATTTAGGGTCTTATAGGCAAGTAATAATATTTTGTAAATGATGCGGAACTGAATAGGTAGCCAGTGCAGAGACTGTAAAATTGGGGTAATACGATCATATTTTCTTGACCTGGTAAGAACTCTAGCCGCTGCATTTTGGACTATCTGTAGCTTGTTTATTGAAGATGCAGGACAACCAGCTAGCAGTGCATTACAATAGTCCAGTCTAGAGGTCATGAATGCATGAACTAGCTTTTCTGCATCAGAAACAGGTAGCATGTTTCGACGCTTGGCAATGTTTCTAAGATGAAAGAATGCTGTTTTTGTAACATGGGAAATATGATTTTCAAAGGACAAGTTGCTGTCTAATATAACACCCACATTTTTTACTTTAGAGGATGTAACAGTGCATCCGTCTAGTTGCAAATTGTAATCCGAGAGATTCTGTGTACTGTTTTTTGGTCCAATAAGTAATTTCTCTGTCTTATCTGAATTTAATTGGAGGAAATTATTGGTCATCCAATCTTTTACATTTTTTACACAATCCATTAGCTCAGATAGTTTAGAAGTTTCATCTGGTCTTGTTAAGAGATATAGTTGAGTATCATCAGCATAACAATGAAAACTAATCCCGTATTTTCTAATAATATTACCAAGGGGCAACATGTATATTGAAAATAGCAGAGGACCTAGGACAGATCCTTGTGGTACTCCATTGAGCAGACACAACTTTTTCTAAAATTTTAGACATAAACAGAAGATTTGAAATGGGTCTGTAATTTGCCAGTTCATTAGAATCTAGTTGTGGTTTCTTAATAAGAGGCTTAATAACCGCCAGCTTGAATGGTTTTGGGACGTGACCTAAAGATAACGATGAGTTAATAATATTGAGAAGCGGTTCTTCTGCTACAGGTAACAACTCTTTCAGTAGTTTAGTGGGTACAGGATCTAATAAACACGTTGTTGGTTTAGATGCACTGATAAGTTTATTTAGCTCTTCCTGTCCTATAGTTGTAAAGCACTGCAGTTTTTCTTTGGGTGCGATGAATGAAGCTGAAATACTAGACGCAGTAGAATCTACATTTGATATTGTATTTCTGATGTTATCTATTTTATAAGTAAAGAAATTCAGTCATTACTATTAAACTGTGAGGGAATATTTAGATCGGGTGGCGTCTATTTATTTGTTAATCTAGCCACTGTGCTAAATAAGAACCGCAATTTTAATCAAATTAATTAATTATTAATCGCGAATTAATCGCGATTAATAAAAGTTTTTGTTTGCATAATATATATGTGTGTGTACTGTGTATATTTATTATGTATATATAAATACACACACATACAGTATATATTTTGAAAATATTTACATGTCTATATTTATATTCATATAATTTATATTATAAATAAATATATTTAATATATAAAATTAACATATTTTTCTGAAATATATATATATATATATATATATATATATATATATATATATATATATATATATATATATATATATATATATATATATATATATATATATATACATGCATGTGTATTTATATATACATAATAAATATACACAGTGCACAATATGTAAACAAAAACTTTTATTTTGGGTGCGATTCATTTTTTACATTTTTATTGCATGTTTTGATTTAATACTTGATTAAATACTATATAGTTTCACATATTTATTTTTTTATGTATCTCTATTTTATGCATGTACAGTGTGTGCACACAAACACACTTATTCTTCTTTATTTATTTATGTATGTGTAAAACTTTACTATTTATTTCATAAGCTATCTTGCATGCAGTTCACCATCGGTGGAACAAGAGAATAAAAAGGAGTGATGGAAGGAGGTAAATAATAATGTTTTAATTATATGTTTTTATTAAAGTAAATAAAAAAAAGCTAAAAATCTAATCTAAATGATCTAATCTATAGTAATAGATTTTTAGCCTTTTTTAATAACTTGTAGCTGTACGTTTTGATTAAATATAGTAATTGTTTCTCTCATTTTGTATTCATTGTAGATCATAAGATGTGGCTTGGAAGATGGAAGCTGGTTTCCTTCAGAGCTGACAGAGGGTAATGCCGCTTCTGATTTCGGACACGGTGTGAGTCTAACATGAGAAAATGATTATGTAGCAGAACTGGACTGAAAGCTCTGTGAACAAGTGCTGTAATCCCCCGCTAAGAAGAACGACAAGAAAGAAAAGAGAGGAAGTGAAAATCAATGGAAGATAGAGAGTTTCCTCTGCTAATTAACTAAAGCTCATTCACTGTCATAAATCTACTGGAGGAAAACACAGGTACTGAACACCAGCACCATCTCCATCTGTCCAGTTTCACATCAGACCATCCACACACGCACGCACGCACACACACGCACACACGCACACACACACACACACACACACGCACACACGTTTGTTTTTGTGAAAAGTGGGGACATCCCATAGGTGTAATGGTTTTTATACTGTACACACTGTATGTGCTATTGCCCCACACCTAAACTTAGCCCTCACAGGAGACTGTGCATTTCAAAAAACTCACTCTGTATGATTTATAAGCGATTTGAAAAGTGGGGACATGGGTCAATGTCCTGAAAAGTCACCTTCTCCTTGTAATACCTGTGTCATTATACAAATGTATGTCCTCATTTGTCACAAAAACGCACACACACACACTGCTATAGTTTATTTTTGACCAAATAAATGCAGCCTTGGTGAGCAGGAGAGACTTCTTTAAAAATCATTAAAAGATTCCAAACTTTTGAATGGCAGTGTATGTATAGAATTTCACTTAATGTTTATGATTTTAGTTTTAATTAACTACAATAACCCTGGTTTCAACGAGGGTTCTAAAATAAATAACATCAACAGGAATGTACACTATTTAGGTAGTCCAGCTTTGTTGTGTGAGGTTGAATAAACGCATAAGAAAATATTTGTACCTGCTGCAGGACAAAACTGAATGATGAGGACTTTCATGTGCAAATTTCAGCGTTACCTTTACAAGAACCCCTGCAGGATGACTGAGGCGTTCCTTTAAAGACAAACAACAGACAATTGAGCAGACGATCTCTAAATGGAGTTGACATAAAGAAATGTTTAACCGTTGCAGCGAGTAAGATTTGGACACACTAAAAACGCTGTCACATTAAAATGCCTTTCAACTGACGTCCTGTTTGTTATTAAACCCGCGGATGCGGAGACGCGCGGGACAGAAGGCCAAAGATCCTCCCCGACGAGGAGAACACAAAATAAAAATAGATGAAACATCCTCCGTGTTGACGTCTCTGAACAGGCCCGGACGCATGCCGCTGATTGAAGACGGCGACATTCAAAGCGCACCTCTGATGGAAAAAAAGGCCTGATTCGACTCATTACTGCACTTCAAACCCGGCTCAGTGCTGACATGCAGCGCAGCCCAATCATAATTAAGCTGCATAAATAGCAAAACTCACCGAGGAGGCAGAACCGTTGTGTGGAGGGATTGATGTGGAAGACGACAGGGACGCTGGAGATTTCTTGAGGCTCGATGGCTGAATCAAAGACGCTGTGGGGGTCAAGGAGGACTAAGTCAGTACTAAAGATCCTGTTTTTAGCGACTGAGCCCCTGCGGTGCGATTAGCACACTGCTAACATGACAGCAAAGCTATAAACAGCCGCTCAGCATTACTTTATCTTTGGGTCAGTCTCGCATAGACAGATCTTTGAATTTCAGCTTAAAGTCTGGTTCACTTTGCAGTTTATATTCACCGAAGAGACCAGTAAAGTGACCAGCTACATTTCATTTTGTTTTAATGCATTATTTAAGGGCCTTTTCAAAATTAGTACCTTATTTACCCCTAAATGGCGCATATAAGTGCCTTAAAGATATATATTAGTACCTAAGTGAACACATTGGTACCTTAATAGTACATATGTGACCCTGGAGCACAAAACCAGTCTTAAGTCGCTGGGGTATATTTGTAAAAATAGCTAAAAATACATTCTATGGGTCAAAATGATGGATTTTTCTTTTATGCCAAAAATCATGAAGACATTAAATAAAGTTCATGTTCCATGAAGATATTTTGTAAATTTATTACCGTAAATATATCAAAACTTCATTTTTGATTAGTAATATGCATTGCTAAGAACTTCATTTGAACAACTTTAAAGGTGATTTTCTCAATATTTAGATTTTTTTGCACCCTCAGATTCCAGATTTTCTAATAGTTGTATCTCAGCCAAATATTGTCCTATCATAACAAACCATACATCAATGGAAATATTGATAATCTTTTTCAGATTATGTATAAAGCTCAATTTAGGAAAATTAGCCCTTATGACTGGTTTTGTGGTCCAGGGTCACATATTTGTAACTTTCAAAAAGGTACCGCCCTACTGAAAGCTTTTGTATCTTTTTTATATTTATTATTGTTTATTTCTGTATTATTTATTTTATTATATTACTGGCATTAAATAAGTCCATTATTATAATATTTTTTTTACTGATTACCACTGTATTTAGTATTTATTAATAAATGCATTTATTATTCCATGCTGGTCTATTATTAAATCACTGGTATGAAATAAATTATTTATATTTATATTTATTTGTTATAAATTTGTTATATATTCTTTATTAGTAAATAAATATATTATTTAATGTGGTCATTTTTTATTATTTTTATATTTGATTTTTTGCTATACATTTTTCTATATTATTTATTCATAAACTGTATTCTTTATGCCAGTTTATTATTACATCATAGCATTAAATTATTTATTTATTTATTTATTTTTATTTGTTTTAAATGTATTACATATTATTAATTAATAAAAAAAATGTAAAATTTCATATTTATTATTTTTGATTTCTTTATATTTATTATAAATATATTATTCATTCATAAATAAATGTATCATGCCAGTCTATTATTATATCACTGACATTAATACATTTAATTAAAATAAATTAAATATAAAAATGGTGCAATGTTATATTGTGATATCAAATGCCATAGGTGTTTATTTATTTATATATTAATAACTGATAAAAATGTATTATTTCATGTCAATCCATTATTATATCATTAATTCATTTAATTTAAATAAAATAAATATAAAAATGGTGCAACAGTCTCCAAAAAAAAAAAAAAGACAAAAAGAAAAGAATGATCAGAATTGTTTCTGTCCAAAAGTAAGAAGTTGGCCTGCTCCTTATTTCTCCAAACTCATAACTCAGAAGTTGAATATTGAGTTCAGCTCTTGGATAGTTTACTTGCTACTAAGTGCCTCAAACAAAACTCTTTGAGTTTTGAATATCTTTCATAGTTTTGAATCAGGAAAATTTGGGTAAATTCACTGATTAGTTTCCTCAAAAGTGTAAACCAGTACATTTTTAACTAGATCTGGTGAACAGAAGCCAGACAATCAGATTACAGTTTGCCAAATCGAGAAAGTGCTTTCCAGTTTCATAGGCACCACAAATCAGTCTGTATGAAATATGCCCTCAAGAGATGTTTTGATGAATTAAAACCAGCCTTGTTCAAAATGTAATCTTGTAGCTTCACAAAACTGAAGTTGAGCCACTGATGTCACATGGGCTGTTTTACCGATGTCCTTGCTACGTTTCTGGACCTGGGAACATTACAGTTGCATTGCTGTCTATGCAGGGTCAGAGAGCTCTCCGATTTCATCAAAAAAATCTTAAAGGGGTCATTGGATGCTCATTTTCCACAAGTTGATATGATTCTTTAGGGTCTTAATGAAAAGTCTATACAATTCTTTGGTTAAAATTTCTCAATGGTAGTGTAAAACAACACCATTTTTACCTTCTCAAAAACAGCTCTGTTCACAGCAAGCCGTTTCGGTGCACGTTCCTTTAAATGCTAATGAGCGCTCAGACCCCGCCACTCTCTTCTGTGGGGTGACAAGCTGTTTACTTTAGCCGCGGAACTTGCTAACTAGCACATTATTAGGAAAGAAAAAACTTATACTCACTTCTTCTGTAGGTGAGGCTGGATCATGAATGATTCGCACGAACATAGATGCATTTAGATAGATCTGGGACGCATTCCCTTCAAAAACAAAAGTAATCCGCTGCATCTTCAGCAGCTCAGATGTCAGGAGTAAATGACTGCTATGTTCATTATTACATCCAACAACAGAACACCTCAATCGACATTCTTGTCTACATCTGCTCCGATGGTGAAACAATGGCGGACTGATGACAGCTCACTCAGGGCGGGTCTGTGATAAAACACCAGTGTCAATCAACAATCGTGGGAGGGGCTTGTGCAGAACTACGTCACTCTGCCAAGAATCTGAGAAAGGGGTTTGGATTTATCGGGATTTAAAAAAAGGGTGGATTTTTATAATTATAGGGTGGTTGTGTACACACACTGCCAAGACACATTTTAGTTCAAACAACATGTAAAAGTGAATTTTGCATCCGATGACTCCTTTAATTTGTGTTTTGGAGGTCTTACGGGTTTGGAATGACATGAGGGTGAGTAGCCTAATTAATGACAGAATTTTCATTTTAGGGTGATCCCTTAATACAAGTTTGCAGTAAACAACCCCCTCCTTCTCAACCCCGATTCAATGTAATTTCTGTCATTCATTGACCGCGTTAACAAAATATGAGGTACTAACGGGTATGAGAGTGGCAGTAACTAAACGTCAACCGCAGATCGATGATACCGGAGAAACGGCGTCATTACGTCGCAGGGCCGCGGCGATCCCGTCATTCATCAGTGCGTGGATTTTAACGAAAGAGCGATGGCCTGACGTCCGATGTTTACGCCGCTCGTTCCAGCTTTCCACTAACTCTCACCGACTTTAAATGAAAGCCCATATTCACAGACAGCTCAACATGTCTTTCTGTCAAGAGCCGCATACGAGATTGAACCCGGGGTGAGTATTTTAATCTCATCTGAAGGCAGATTGCTTTAATATTTTTATCTGCTCTAACTGGGTAGCGGAAAGCGAGAGCGAGCACATTTAGATGAGATTATGTCGGGCACAGTTTGAGCTTGTGTGGACGCGCGCGCTTACACTTAATGGACCCTTTTCACACTGTGATGACTCATTTAACAGGCAGCATCGAAATCCTCGAAAGTTTTTTATATTTAGATTTTTTTGTAAATGTATGTACATTTATAACACTATACTTATTGTAAGTATTATATCACCTTTGCATCAAATTACAAAAAAAAAATAATAATTTTGCGAGGGTGTTTCAGTCTCTCTCAATTGTTTTCTCTTTTTTTGAAAGTCATGAAAACACTACCGTAGAGTTTTTCTTTTGCTATTTGAGCAAGTGGGAATGCGAAAAATATGTTTGTGGTACTCTCCCATTCACTGCTGTTGAAGTTAACCCAACTATGACGACTTCCGGTGCTGAGAAACCCCGGGAATGTGAAAAAGGTCCATAATTCAAAGTTTTCGACGCAAATGAAGCTTCATAATTTGAAATTGCCACTGTGAAAGCGAAAGCGTTGCAGATGACTCTGAAAACATCCCCTGATGAGATGAAGAGGCCCCAAACAAAAGATTTACAGCAACAGTGAACGGGTTGTGTTTGGAGACGCAGCTGCTGAATATTTTCACACAAACGAGCATAAAATGTTGTTATTGACACAAAACCAGGGCTTCCCTCTGAACTGGCAGCCAATGCGAAACAAAATGATGAAAGTTTAAAGAATCGGCATCAATATCTCAGTTCGTCCCCGTTCCTCTGGAGGAGGCCTGGCTTTGAAGCGCCGCATTTGTCAATAGTCAACAATCTTTATTTATGGACGCTCTTCAGAAGGCCTGTCAGATGGGATATTTTGGAGCAGAATTGCACTAAATCTTTCAAATTCTGTCATTATTCTCGTGGGCCGTGGCCCTGAAACGGTCTCGGTCTTCTGTATACTCTGGCTCTGCATTATATCTCATGTGCATGTGCTCATGCAGAAAAAAACTCTCGTTCGGTATCTGCCTCGGGCTAAAGTATAGCTAAAGATTTTTCACAGAGTTCACTTGTACTTGGACTCTTTTTCCCCCCTGCGTTTCTGAGTGTTTACTTGCTCTCAGTGAAACCGAACAGCTGTATTGGTGAAGAAGTTTGACAGATGAAAGAATTTCCACTCTGTTGAGGTGTAAAATAAGCCAAAAACATTCACTTTCTGACATATTTTAGTTTTTTGTTAAATCTTAGATCTACTCTTATGTTTTATTGTAGTAAATGTGTAGGTTTTTTTGGCGTATTGATTATCACTTGTATAACCACAGTTTTACTACACATACTGTGGTAAACTATGGTTAGTGTAGCAAAACCATGGTTAATTCGTGGTTACATGGTTTAACTATAGTGTACATACCATGGTTTAACATAGTGTGCATAACATGGTGTAACCATGGTTTTTGGTTTAATTTGTAGTAAAACCATTGTTAATTTTCGTAAGGGTTAGTTTGGTATTTTCACAGCTGGCCTATTAATTGCCTTTGCAATTGGGTTTATGACAGTGAAAGGTTTGGTTGCTGTCTTGCATTTCTCCATTGATGGTCATTATGTCATATTCTGACTAACCATTTTTGCAAGCAACACAGAAAATGCAGCTGTTCAATTATATTATAGTAGATGTTTTGCCAGTGCTCAATTTTGTTGGAAGCTTCTAAAAGCCATGGTTGTGTGCTATCAATAATTGAATTGAAAGTAAGCATGCTTTATTTCCAAGTCATGACCTGAAAAGAGGCAGTTCTTTAATTCTAAACGACCCTCTTAAAAGTGTGAAATGCACTTATTTTTTCCCATCTTTGTTCTTGCAGTGCCATCAGTGATGTCAGGATGTCTTTTTCCAGAAGATTTAAAAAGACCTGTATATGCAAAAATGAGTGTCTAAAGATCAGCAGAATTCAAAGCACGCACTTCCAGCAGGGTCATATGCAGACTGAGCCACTGTAAATGAATGGGAATGCAAATTAATTGCTCTGTCCAGGTATAGTTACCCTCTGCTCTACAATACCTGCCCTCTCTTGCATTTATACACTCACCCTTTAAAGGAATAGCTCTCCCAAAAATGAAAAATGGCTGAAAATATACTCACCCTCAGGCCATCCAAGATGTAGATGAGTTTGTTTCTTCATCAGATATGGAAAAATGTAGCATTTCATCACTTGCTCACCAATGGATGCTCTGCAGTGAATGGGTGCCGTCAGAATACAGCTGATAAAAACATTACAGTAATCCACAAGTAATCCACACCACTCCAGTCTAACAATTAATGTCTTGTGAAGCCACATGCGTGTTTGTAAGAAACAAATCCATCATTAAGAGTTGTTTTAAATAGTCGCTTCTGGCAAAATTACGAATTCATAATCCATAATAACGCTGCCTCTAGTGTAAATGTCCATCTCCTGCTGTCCTCTCACGTTAGCATCCACCCACATATCTGTTTTGGCTTGTAAACGGTGATTTCTCTCCTGATTCAGATGACTTTTTCACAGGAGAAAGCAATATTATAGATAGAGGACTCATATTTTGGCCAGAAGCAACGGTTTGAAGTTAAAAACCTCTTAATGATGGATTTGTTTTTTACACACACATAGCTTTTCACCTCACAAGACATTAATTGTTAGACTGGAGTGGTGTGGATTACTTGTGGATTATTGTGATGTTTTTATCAGCTGTTCGGACTCTCGTTCTGACGGCACCCATTCACTGCAGAGCATCCATTGCTGAGCAAGATGATTTAATGCTATATTTCTACAAATCCGATGAAGAAACAGATTTATCTACATCTTGGATGGCCTGAGGGTGAGTACATTTTCTTCAAATAAAATTTTGGGGTAAACTATTCCTTTAACCAAACCTTTTCTCTCCAGACAGTTGCTCACCACCATGACTCACTCATCTCTTTTCCCAAAAACCCAGCTAAAAAAAAAATAAAAATTGATGTTTAACTGCAGCGCTGCTGAAGAGGAGCATAATTCTTGACTCCTCAAACCCATCCAAACGCTCTTAACCTCGGTTTCGCCTCTAGAGCTGGACTCCGGCCAAGCCATGATTATTCCTCCGGAATATCCTCACCGCACGGAAAGGACATCAACAGTTGCCTGATCATGCCAGATTAATTTCAACGTCACCCGCATTCGTTTAGTGAGTTGATTGTTAAATTGATTTAATTATCGAATCCCTCTTAGTGACATTGATCTACTCTTGCTAATAGGAGTCACCTATGCATGTAATTGGCTTTGATGCATATCAAACCGAGGGCGCGTGCAAACAGCTCGTGGAGAACGCAGATTTAGTTATCAGCTTTAAAGGGCAGGACGAAGCAGCCAGATCGAGTTTTCAAACACGAACACAAACGTGGCCTTTCGCATGATGGATTGTGGCATTGCACTGCATTAATCTCTTCATGTTTTGACTTGTTTGGCATATGAATTCTGCATATTGATACAGTCGGCCTCAAGCATTAGACGGCTGTGGTTATGTAGGGGTCAGTCATCTTTATTAATAATATTCCCTGCTCATTTAGTTCCTGCTCGCTTTAGATTGGCCTAATTAAAGGGTTAGCGCAGCTAACACTTGTTTTACTTCTGTAACGTGGCGTTTCAGAGTGAAATATGTAGAGTTGACTTCATGCATCAGGAATCAAATGGATTGTGAAAACTGAAGGTGAGGGACCGAACAGAGGGATTTGTGATGTCAGCTGTAAAAGAAAGTCATTTCAAAGGCGAAGCAGGCTATTACATTACATGAAAGATTATGAAGACAAACATTTTTTGTGCAGTAATGAATTGTTCATGATGAGTGTCACTGTACACTGTATAAGGCTGCATTTATTTAATATTTTATATTATTTAAAATACAATTGTTAATAATTGTATATTTATTTATTTGTTTACATTTATTTATTAATATCATATATTTGAATTAATTCAAATAATTTAATTAATTACTAACATATGGAGGACCAAACCTGCAAAAAAAATAGATAAATAAATAAATAAATAAATGAATGTAGTAATAGGAAAAGAAATAAAGAAATAAATGACTTGCTGAAATAAAATAAAAAATGTTTTAATTAAAATTAGTCCTGAATTGATTCTTGTATTGCTCTTCCCCTTTATTTATTTATTTATTTAATATATATGTGTATATCTCCAAAGTCTTTATTTCTGGATTTGCCATTTGGCTACAAACCCAAGATGCACTATTTTCATCCGTTTTAAATATGTATATATTTTTAGTAATTGAAACAAAATAAGTAAAGTGTGTAATGATATTTGAGTGCTGCAGCAGTTTCATTATGGCTTAAATTTTGTCTAAAAAAAAAAAGTTTTGCATACAGTGCAAAAATGACATACCTTTGTGCAGACTAGTACTTGAAAAGCTAACTAATGATAACTTAATGTGTCTCTGTGGAGTAAACACAGTCGGTTTTGTCTCTAATAAATCTAAACAGATGTCAACATATCCCATTTATTTCTCAGGCCTTGCAGCGTAAATGTAGTACATCATTGTGGATCTGTTCTCACTGCAGAAGCGAGGAAGTTTCAGATGGAGCGTCTGGCAGCCCGTGAGCGTGTGTTTGTATGCATGCCGTGCACCAGGGATAAAGTAAGAGCCACGTCAGAAGCAGTGCAGCATGACTAAGCCCTTAGATGCCTGTTACTGCACATTTTTAACACAAACACAAGTTGTTCAGGCTGGAGGTCACGTGACCCCCAGATCATCCAATCCCGACGGACCGCCAGTGAAAGCTGCCAACACCTGGATCCATCTGGATACTCCCCTGTAGCCAGCAACCAACACACGCATATTAAACCTGAAGGACCAATCAGCTGCCGCCCCGCATCCAATCCAGTGGCGTGATCACGCTCTCTCCCACTCGTACCGCCACGGCGCTCGTTAGAGGCAATGGCTAATTAGTTTTGCTCCTGAAACTTGAGGTTTCACTCCTCCTCCAACCAAAAAAGAATTATAAAAAACAAGCATGACCTTAATAACCAGATGAGAAGGGCCGTGCGGAAAGAGACAGAACGTGTTGCATCAGCGTTTTGTTGATCTGTTTATCCAGCTGTGTGTGGGTGCGCGCTGAGCTCTGTTCTCCAGGTTTTCATTTTTCATTTTCTTTCTCTTTATTCTTTTCAGGGATGGACTAGGACTATAAAACAGCCGGGGACAGATGTTGCTCTTGCCTGCTGTTATATACTTCATTTACCGTGGGATCCAAAAGTCTGAGACCACATGGAAAATGTAGTTTTCTTTCCATTTAAGCTTTGAAATACAGTTTAATCACTCAAGTTTAGATCAGTCGGATCTGTATTTTTTAAAGAAACATTACTTTTATTCACCAAGGATGCATTAAATTGGTCAAAAGTGACAGTGAAGACATTTATAATGTTACAGAAATAAATGCTGTTCTTTTGAACTTTCTATTCATCAAAAAATCACGAAAAAAGGTTTATACAAAAATATGAAGCAGCACAACTGTTTTCAGTATTGATAATAATCAGAAATGTTTCTTGAGCAGTAAATACGTATATTAGAATGATTTCTGAAGGATCATGTGACACTGAAGACTAATGATGCTGAAAATCCAGCTTTGATCACAGCAACAAATTACGGTTTAAAATATATTGACATAGAAAACAATATTAAATTAAAAAAATATTTCACATTATTACAGTTTTTACTGTATTTTTGATCAAATAAATGCAGCCTTGGTGAGCAGGAGGCATCTTTTCACTCAAAGTGTTTTTCTGATCAAATAATTGATCATTTTTATTAACTAATTTAAATGAAAGAAATTTAATTTTATTCTTGAATGAAAATTTAAATGTAAAAGTAACTTTATAATTAGGAATTTGTATTTATTTATTTCTTGAGTCCTTATACCTCCCTGTTTGTCCCCCCCCCTCCGTTCCCTTGTTTTCTCTCCTCGTTCGATCGCCGTCTTCTCTCTCCTCCTTGTTTGTCAGTCAGCAGGATAACGTGCAGTGAACGTGTTGGTTTTAACACATGTGGAGTGAATGGAGGCGACCTGTGGAGGCCACTGGCTGTGAACAGCGGCGTGTGACTGCAAGCAGACAGACTCTGTTGCTGCTGTCAGGTGGAGGGTGAATAACGTGCTAACGACTTAAACCAGCGAAGAGCAAGTGTGAGGACAACCGGAGAGCCCGGCGAGAGGACCGAGGCGGTGCAGTTAGAATCCACACCTCCCATCTGTATCTAGGCCACAGACTGAGAACAGCGAGGGTCCTCGGGGGAGGATAAACATGCAGCTCCACTCACTGTACAACAACAACAAGCAGTGGAATGGAAGCTGACAGAACACACACCTGCTAGAAAACAAAGTCTAATGCAATCATGACCATGAATTAGCTGGAAAAAATAGAGTCTGTTTACTTTCTGAATGCACAGTGATCTTTTTATGAATGATTCATCGGTGCATGCTATTCCAAAAACGTGACGTCAAAAACCAGGCTTATTAAACTACATCTTAAACTAAAACCATATCAAAACATTTTTGATACTTGAAATCAAATAAACATTAACTGAAATAAAACATGCAAAAACTTATATTTCAGCTAGTTTCCAAGGCAACATTTTTTCATTGTCATTTAGTTTAACTTGAAAAATTAAAATACACTGCAAAAAAAGCTTTTCTTGGATTTTTTTGTCTTGTTTCCAGCCAAAATATTAAAAAAAATTCTTAAATCAAGAAGGATTTTCTAGACAAGTAAAAATTATTGTCTTGTTTTCAGAAAAAAACAAGTAAAAATTAAGTGAGTTTTTGATTGAAACAAGCAAAATTAATCTCGTTTTCTGTTTGAAATAAGATTATTTTTTTTACCCCATTGTCAGATTATTTTGCTTGGTCTAAGGAAAAACTCACTTAATTTAGATTTTTTTTAAAACAAGACAATAACTTTTACTTGTCCAGAAAATCTTTCTTGATTTAATTTTTTTTTAGATATTTAGGCTGAAAACAGGACAAAAAATCTAAGTAAGAAAAGCATTTTTTGCAGTGTAACTAAAATGTATGCTCTGCAGTGAATGGGTGCCGTCAGAATGAAAGTCCAAACATCTGATAAAAACATTACAAAAATTCACAAGTAATCCAAACCACTCCAATCCATCAATTAACATCTTGTCAAGCCAAAGGCTGCATGTTTGTAAGAAACAAATCCATCATTAAAAACGTTTAAACCGTCGATAAATCCATAATCCATTATAACGCTTCCTCCAGTGAAAAAGTCCCCTGTTTTCCTTTCACATCAATATCCACACACATAATTTGTTTAGGGCTGTTTTGGCTTGCAAACTGTGCTTGATCTGTGCATTTTTGTGTATTATTGTGACATTTTTATCAGCTGTTTGGACTCTCATTCTGACGGCACCCATTCACTGCTGAGGATCCATTGGTGAACAAGTGATGTAATGGTAAATTCCTCCAAATCTGTTTCGATGAAGAAACAAACTCATCTACATCTTGTATGACCTGAAGGTATGTACATTTTCAGCAAATTTTCATTTTGGGGTGAACTATTCCTTTAATAAAGCTATAATATTATTTCAGTGATACTAAAGTAACATTGCACAAAGGCCATATGAGTTATTGGATGATTATTGATTGATTGAAGATCCTTTACTTTCTCCAAATAGTTCACAGTGTATGGGTCTGAAACGATGTAAAAAAAAAAGACCGACTTTGTATTTTTGGGGTAAACTGTTCCTTTAAGATACTACATAGTTTGAGAAAACTAAGATCAATGTCTCTTCGTGTATGCATTTCAGCTGTGTGCAATATTTTTCCATGATTATGGTTATGGTGTCTTTTACACACACATATAGAGATATGTACAGCTATTGTGAGAGAGACAGAGAGATGAGGCTGAATTCAGTAAGGCCGCAGGGCACGGGTTTATTATTTGACACAGGGTGCCTCACACTGTGTGTGTGTGTGTGTGTGTGTTCCTTTGTGTTTCACATAGATTACAGCACAAAGCTTCCATGATCTCAGCAGCAGGGAGTGTGTAAATCAGTTCTATTGTACTGAAGAGAGAGAGAGATCAGCATCCCTAGATGAGGGTTAAATAAACTAAACCTCGAAACATGCTGCGAAGCGCTTGCTAGTGTTTTCTGGGTGGTTGTTAGGGCATCGCCAGGGTCTTCTGTAAGGTTGTTTGGGCGTTGCTAGGGTCTTCTGGGTGGTTGCTATGTAGTTGTTTACAGGCCCAATTCAAAACAGACAATCTCAGTTTTTGTGTGCATTGCCAGGTTGCTTGTGAGTGGTTGCAAGGGCGTTGCTATGAGATGTTCTGAGTAGTTACTAGAATGCATTTGATGGTTTTGGTGGGTGTTGTGGATTGTTGCCAGGGTGTTGCCTTGCAGTTGCTAGGGCTTTCTGGGTATTTGCTAAGGTATTTTTTAGTTGTACATAGGGTGTTTTAGGTGTTGATAAGGTGTTGCTATTTTCTTTAGGGTGGTTGCTATGTAGTTGCTTACTGGCCCAATTTAAAACACACATTCTCAAGTTTTATTTTGTGTGTGTGTTGCTAGGTTGCTTGTAAGTGGCCATTGGGGCGTTGCTATTAGGTAAGATGCACTGGATGGTTTTGTTGGGTGTTGTGGAAGGTTGCCAGGGTGTTGCCTTGCATTTGCTAGGGGGCTTAGGCTATTTCTTAGTTGTCTAAAGGGTGTTTTAGGTGTTGTTAAGGTGATGCTAGTGTCTTCTTGGTGGTTGCTATGTAGTTGCTTACTAGATAGTTGCAATGGTTTTTGTTAAAGTGTTGTGGAACGTTGCCAGGGTGTTGCTTGGCAGTTTCTAGGGCTTTCTGGATGTTTACTAGGGCTTTTCGTAGCTGTTTCTAGGGTTTTTAGTTGTTGTTAAGGCGTTGCTAATATCTTTTGTGTAGTTGCTAGGTAGTTGCCACGGTTTTGCTGGGGTGTTGTGGAAGGTTGCCAGGATGTTGTTGTGCAGTTGCTAGGGTTTTCTGTGTATTTGCTTGGATATTTCTTAGTTGTATATGGGGTGTTTTAGGTGTTGTTAAGGCATTGCTAATATCTTTTGGGTAGTTGCTAGGTAGTTGGTTACTGGCCCAATTGAAAATAGCTTCAATCTCAATTTTGTGTGAAATAATGAAACAAAACAAAAACATCCTATGGTGGTTTGCTGGTCTGGTTTGGTGGTTTAGATGGGTTTCAGGCTGAGAATTCAACAGGCCAACCAGCTAAGTGCTGTGTGTTTTTGTGTGTAAGTAGTGAAACTTGTTTGTAGTCGTTGCACGAACAACTGTATCTGAACAGCAACAATAATAACATCCTAATCCAGATCTGTAAATCTCCCGGAGCGCTGGTGCGTGGGTCATGCTGACGAGCGTTTACATACGGGGCGCTGTGGAGAGTCTTTTCTCCTTGATAAATGATTCTGTGGGTGAAAACGCTGAGTTAACTCTACAGATTCCACTCTGTGCCGCTCACCTTGAATAAGGACATGTGCGCAATCTATTTATGTCCCGGTATGTGCTGCCATTTCTCAGCTCAATTCTACAGCTTTTGTTCAACAAACACAAAAGATTACAGAAACATGATGTTTTGTAGAAATCCGCCATGTACCGGTGAACTTTAGCTAATCGCTGTAAAAATGAGCTATACTGCGATGTGAGAGCTGTGCTAATACCACCTGATTAAAAGTGCGTGGGTGAGGTCGTAAAGTCAGTGTTTTCAGCTGGTTAAACTGCAGTCAGATGCGATAAACTGGTTAATCCACTGAAATGAGGGTAGGTTGAGGTTTTTTGAGGTGTCATCACACCTCTGGGGTTTCCTGGAGTTCACAGCAACCGCTCAGTCATGAACAAACCTGTATGAGTTTCTGTTGGGCACAAAAGAAGATATTTTGAAGAATGTTGACGGTACATTCCAAGCAGTTGACGGTAGCCATTGACTTCCATAGTATGGAAACAAGTACTGTGGAAGTTAATGGCTAGCATAAACTGTCAACTAAACAAGGAGGGTGCGTAATCGATTTTAATTATATAGAAAAAGCTGTTCAGACATTCAACCTGACATCTCATTTTGTGTTTCACAGAGGAAAGAAAATATTACAGAGACGGAACGACGCAAGGATGAGTAAATTATTACAAAATGTTCATTTTGTTGAATTATTTCTTCAAGATTAAGAGCAGGAAGTTTAATCAACAGTCAGGCTTCAATTCACCGCTCGGTATGATCGGCGTTTCGATATCTGCTGATTGTTATTCGAAATATCTGCATACTTCTGCTTAATGATTTTAATGATTCATTCGCCTCAGAAAGTGAAGAGGAGCTTAACTCAAGTCCTTGTCAGGAGGTCTCGTGTCTCCTTAGAGAGAGGACACTGGGTCACAGGAACCGCGGCTCTGTCAGACGCAGTCAACAGATGCAAATCTTCTGAATAGGCCTCATTAGCACTTAGCACTTACAACCAGACCAGATGTCACGCCAAACCTATTTTCATACAAATTCGGCTAATTAATTCGTGAAAAAACCTGCTGCTCCTTCAGGGAGACGAGGGAGAAATGGCATCGTGAATCATATTTAAATTCCCGTTTCCTAGCGGAGAGGAGCGCAGCATTCATAATCTGGTTTGTCGGGATTAAAGAGAAAAGGGGAAATCACCATCACAATGGGGGAAACTGTCGCGTGCCTTTCCTGCGCTCATGAAATATGAAAAGGCAAGTCGCGACACACAGGACTCCGGAACGGGCTTCACTCTGAAATGCTTGCCAAGAATTAATCAGCTGCAAAGGAAAATTATTATGAATTATCCCTGCTCTTTTTTTAGGGGAATCTATATCCGTCAACACGTGTGTAATGCACGTTTATAAAAGTAAATAATGTATTTTGCAGCTGTAGAAATCAGTATTTGAAGGAATTTCTTTTTCAAAAGCAATCAAACTTGTTTTATCATCTGCCAGGCGTAAATAAAAAATGTGATTGCTTAAAACAGTAACTGCCTCATTATCACTGTTGTTTATAGCTATATTTGGCCATTTTCCAGACAAAAAAAAAATATATTTTTTTGCCTGTTTTGTCATCTGCCAGGCAAAAATCACAAATTTGGTTAGCCTTGAAATGACTTAAAATATAGATTCAAAGAGCTGCACCATCTCCCCTCTTCTTCAGGTGTTCTCCTCACTCCTGCCTAGCTTCAGGTCCAACTCAGTACTAAGTGCCGCAGCAAAAAACCTGTATTGATTTATAGAATATTCAATACTGTGCATGCGCTAATGTATCAAGGGTTTAGTAAAGCAGGCCTGAAACACTTTTCTACTTTAATGTATATTTTAACTGGCAAGCACTTTGAGCAACACATTACCAAAATATATATGTTTTTAAATGTGTGTGTGTGTATTTATATATTTTCCATACTATAAAAAAAATTTATCATACAAAAAAAAATCTAAATCAAAATAATCATTCAATAAAATGCAAGTATGTTAATATTGCCATAAACTGCATAGACCAAAATAGAAAAATATGCATTATTAACATTAAGTCTGCAAGCTACTATGGTCTGTTTAATGTTTAGATATAAAATGTTATTTTAATTTTTCTTTTTTGCAGCTGTCCTGATCAGAATAGACCTGTGAGCCACCAGAACATCTGATCTATTGGATATTTTCCCCCTGATATCTGATGCTTTTAGGATAACGTGTTCATCCCTCACTCACTCTGTAGTCCTCACTACATGTGCTACATGGTGAGCCCCGGGTCAATATATGCACACTGCATTACTAGACAGTAAATTCAAGTAAAGTCCATTTAGAGCTGTGCCAACACAATTTGATGTAAAGCCATTACAGCGTGTTGCGTGCTGTAGTGCTCGTCCATCAGAATACACACAGATGTGCTATTAGGACTCTAGTTATTGGTTGTCTCCTCGTCCTCAGCTGCGGACACACTTCCATACCGGAGAAACCTTTTTAAGGTCCACTGGCTTTTACAATTAGATGTATTAGCCATAGCAAAAGCAAAATGGAAAAAAAAAAATCAATTTGTTGAAGTAGAGAGGCCATTTTTCTTTAAGGGGAAATGTCTGGGATGATCAGTTGAGTGTTTCAGCTGATGAATATTCTGCGCTTCATTAGACAAGCTGACTTCTGTCCACACGACCTGTTGCCAACAAACACGTCTTGTACAGTTTCCAAAGGCCATAAATATAAAAATAATATTATTTATTATGTTCCTATAATTTCATGTTGACAACAGGGTTATTTTAGTATTTGTTTTAGTATTCAGAGACTCTGTAATATTTTATTAAGATTTTTAAATGAGGTTTTATTGGAATATTTTCTGTTTTAATTTTTAATTTTAAAGTTTTAATAATTTTGTTGTGTTTTTGTAATTTTCAATATTGCTCTATTTAATATCTTAATTAGCATTTTAACAAATGATATAAAATCATACATTTAGATATAAAATGGTATATTTTGTATATTTACTTTTATTTATTTATTTTTTTTAATATTATTTTTGGTAATTTTTTATTTTGTGTTATTGTATTGTCTTATTTTACATTTCTGTTTTCATTTTTTATTTTATTTAAAGTTTTATCAATTTCATTGCTTTTTGTCCTTTTTATTATTGTTTTATTTAGTATTTTATTATTTTTGTTGTTTTATATACGTATGTATACACATTTGTGTTATTGTTACACACACACACACACACAAAATGTTATCCAAAATATCCAAAAACAACAACAACATTTATTTGACATTGCAAATATATTTATTTATTTTTTAGTATTTATAAATATATTGGTTGCTAGATGTTTATTGTTTAATGCTCTCAGCAGCAAATGCTTCAGATAATTCCTAAGACAGTTTGGTATCAGCAGAAACATGCAACATGAATGTTTGCTCAGTGCATTCATTGCAATATGATCATACTTTGCATGCATATTCAGACTTTGAGTTCCTGGAGAAACTGTTGCACTATAGCAACTCCAGGGTCATGGGTTCAATTCCCAGGAAACGAAGGCATGTACGTCCCTTTAGATAAAAGCAATGTAAATGAATGCTTTCCTGCTGTGATATGGCCAACATAGAGGCCCTTAGATATCATCCTGCACATTTCCTTTCATATCTAAGCATTGGATTTTTACAGAATGTGAATTTGAGGCATGAGCAGATGTGCTTCAGCACCTACAGGTTGGATTATATGGCGTCAAAAAACATCTCACAAACACAGGTACATTGTTCAGACACATCTGACAGAACTCATCAGCTTTTGTTTTACTTATTTGTGTACAAACATCTGATAAACATCTTAAGTGTACATTATAAATCATAACTGTTGTGAAAACATTTGCTGAATGTAGCTTTAAAATACAACAGAAAAAAAAATATTTAGAAAACAACATACTGCAGCCGAACAAATGCTTTAAAAATTACATTGTCCACCAGGGTTATGGTAGTTAATCAAAATTAAAGTCATAAAAAAAATCATTAATCAAATAAAAGTTAACCGAATTTAATTTTAAAAATTCAAATAATAATAAAAAACTAAATATACAAACCTTTTATTTCAGCATTTCATATTTTAATTTAATTTAGTTTAACAAAACTAAATCATTAAAACTTTAAATAAAATGAAAAAATAAAATATGAAAATAAAAACTCATTTAGAATATGAATAAAAACTAAAATAGTATCTTTATGACACTAAAATGACACAAAAGAATAATAAATAAATAAATTTGACAAATGAGATCTTTTTTGACATCTCCGTAGTTCCTCCTAAACAGAAATGAGAATAAATAGAGAACAAATTGAGACTTTTGCATTGATCAGACATTCTCATTGAGAAGAACGCTATACATCTCCTCTGTAGATTTTAAGAGATCTTAGCAATGTCTCTCAAGTCTGCAGTGCAAAATCTCAGTATGAACTCAAACATTTATCATCAGATTATATAAGATCAAATGATCTGAGTGTCTACAATTAACTCTTTTTGTTTGTTTTTAGAAGAAATGAAAGCGAAACGTCTGGGAAACTGACTGATCTCCATTAAGTCTCCTGAGGTATGAAAGAGCAACCTAATGTTTGTTTTCTTTAATACGGTAGATGACTTGCAGACATGCATGGAAGAATAATGCAAAACAGAGAGACTGAGAGACTGAGAGCTTAAATAGGACAAGCGAGACGACAGTACAAGTTAAATATTTAGAGGAAAGAAGGCTGTTCTTATGAATATGAGTATAAAGTAAGTGAGAGCGGCGCTGGGGTTTTATTGTGTGTTGCATGTTCTCTGAACCCATCACTGGTGAATGCTCCAGACACGATTAGCTTCATGGCTCTAGGCAAACATGGCATGCTGAGGAAGCGTTGTGTTCATTACAAATCTCATTCACGTTGCTCTCTGTGTCTCTTACTTCAAAACCGTCCGCACCGGCCATCCACCAACCCCCCCGGCAGAGCCGAGTCCGTTCACACTGCTCCTCTTTAATGTGCTCCAGCCTCGCCGCTGCTCTAAGAGGAAGAACATTAACTAACACCTCTGGCTAATTTGCTTAATTTCTGTAAATGAGGCCTTTGGCCTCTGGAGTGACTTTTAGGTGGAGTGGATGGTATTATTGTCTGGTGCCGCAGCCTGGGGCGGCTGGAAGGGTATTAAACCAAAACACTCGAATTATGGCCGTCCGAGTGAGAAATCTATACAGACTGTGTCTGTTCCCCGAATAGCGAGGTCAAAATATAAATTTAATGCAGGATCTAGAAAAAATCTGATCGTGATTAAACCAGAAAAACGCAAAATAAATGAACAAAAACAATTTTTAAAGCTTGGGCTCCTAAATATTAGATCACTCGCACCCAAAGCAGTTATTGTAAATGAAATGATCACAGATAATCATTTTGATGTACTCTGCCTGACTGAAACCTGGCTTAAACCAAATGAATATTTTGGTCTAAATGAGTCTACTCCACCAAGCTACTGTTATAAACATGAGCCCTGTCAGACTGGTCGTGGTGGCGGTGTGGCAACAATATATAGTGATATTCTCAATGTTACTCAGAAAACAGGATGTTTAACTCATTCAAAATACTTCTGCTTAATGTTACACTGTTAGACATGCAAAATAAATCTCTCCTATCTCTTGCTCTAGCTACTGTGTATAGACCACCAGGGCCATATACAGATTTCCTAAAATAATCAAAAATAATAATTTTTGAAAAAGAAATAAATTATCGTCCGGGCAGAACTATTGTTCCAGCCACCAAAGACAGATTCACAAATAACCTGCCTGATTTATCTCAACTGCTCTGTGTACCCATAAATACACATGAAATAGACGAAATGACTAGCAACATGGGCACTATCTTCTCTAATACATTAGAAGCAGTTGCCCCCCTCAAATTGAAAAAGGTCAGAGAAAAACGTACTGCGCCATGGTACAACAGTGATACCCATTCTCTCAAGAAAGAAACTCGTAATCTTGAGCGCAAATGGAGAAAAACTAACTTTAAATGTTTTTAGAATTGCGTGGAAAAACAGTATGTCCAGCTATAGACAGGCTCTAAAAGCTGCCATCCTAAAATGCAGAGCATATCCACAAACTCCTAGATAATAACCAAAACAATCCAAGGTTTTTATTTAGCACAGTGGCTAGATGAACAAATAAACAGACACCACCCGATCTAAATATTCCCTCACAGTTTAATAGTAATGACTTTATGAATTTCTTTACTGATAAAATAGATAACATCAGAAATACAATATCAAATGTAGATTCTACTGCGTCTATTATTTCAGCTTCATTCATCGCACCCAAAGAAAAACTGCAGTGCTTTACAACTATAGGACAGGAAGAGCTAAATAAACTTATCAGTGCATCTAAACCAACAACGTGTTTATTAGATCCTGTACCCACTAAACTACTGAAAGAGTTGTTACCTGTAGCAGAAGAACCGCTTCTCAATATTATTAACTCATCGTTATCTTTAGGTCACGTCCCAAAACCATTTAAGCTGGCGGTTATTAAGCCTCTTATTAAGAAAGCACAACTAGATTATAATGAACTGGCAAATTACAGACCCATTTCAAATCTTCTGTTTATGTTTAAAATGTTTAGAAAAAGTTGTGTCTGCTCAATTGTGCTCCTTCTTGCAAAAAAAAAATGATCTCTATGAAGAATTTCAGTCAGGTTTCAGGCCCAATCATAGTACAGAAACTGCACTTGTTAAAATTACAAATGACTTACTTCTTGCTTCAGACCAAGGCTGCATCTCATTGCTAGTATTACTTGATCTTAGTGCTGCGTTCGACACTATAGACCATGATATACTCATAGATCGATTACAAAACTATACTGGTATTCAAGGGCAGGCTTTAAGATGGTTTAGATCCTACCTGTCCGATCGCTACCACTTTGTTCATTTAAATGGGGAGTCATCTCAGTTATCATCAGTAAAGTATGGAGTACCACAAGGATCTGTCCTAGGTCCTCTGCTATTTTCAATATACATGTTGCCCCTTGGTAATATTATTAGAAAATACGGGATTAGTTTTCATTGTTATGCTGATGATACTCAATTATATATCTCAACAAGACCAGATGAAACTTCTAAACTATCTAAGCTAATAGATTGTGTAAAAAATGTAAAAGATTGGATGACCAATAATTTCCTCCTATTAAATTCAGATAAGACAGAGATATTACTTATTGGACCAAAAACAGTACACAAAATCTCTTGGATTACAATTTGCAACTAGACGGATGCACTGTTACATCCTCTAAAGTCAAAAATCTGGGTGATATATTAGACAGCAACTTGTCCTTTGAAAATCATATTTCCCATGTTACAAAAACAGCATTCTTCCATCTTAGAAACATTGCCAAGCTTCGAAACATTCTACCTGTTTCTGATGCAGAAAAGCTAGTTCATGCATTCATGACCTCTAGACTGGACTATTGTAATGCACTGCTAGCTGGTTATCCAGCATCTTCAATAAACAAGCTACAGATAGTCCAAAATGCAGCGGCTAGAGTTCTTACCAGGTCAAGAAAATATTATCATATTACCCCAATTTTACAGTCTCTGCACTGGCTACCTATTAAGTTCCGTATCATTTACAAAATATTATTACTTGCCTATAAGGCCCTAAATGGTTTAGCTCCTGCGTACCTAACTTGTCTTCTACCACACTACAATCCAACCCGCTCCCTAAGGTTCCAAAACTCTGGACTTTTGGTAGTACCTAGGATAGCAAAGTCCACTAAAGGAGGTAGAGCTTTTTCACATTTGGCTCCCAAACTCTGGAATAACCTTCCTGATAACGTTCGGGGTTCAGACACACTCTCTCTGTTTAAATCTAGATTAAAGACACATCTCTTTAGCCAAACATTCACATAATGCATCTTATAATCTTGTACTGCAGTTATATCTGATCAAATGTACATTATTATTATTCTTTAGCTTGGGTTGAACAAATAATTTTTGCTTAGATGGAACAGCAGCTACGCTAATTATGTCTCTATTTGTTTCTCTGTTTCTGTTTCAACTTGAACTTGAACAGATATTTGCTTAGTGTTAGTTTCATTATCTGTTTATAGTTAGTACATTTTAGGTAATAATAGCCGGCACATCTATCCTAATTTCCAGAGTGTGTACAAACAGTCAACATTCTGGGCTGGTTGGTTGGTTGGTTAGTGTTAGTTTCACGTAAACCATTGGCTAGTTGGCTAATTACATTAGTTATTAAGAGTTGGCATAATCTGTCCAGTTCCAAGGGAGATTTCCAAACAATAAGCATTCTGGGTTGGTTGGTTGGTTGGTTAGTGTTAGTTTCAGGTAAACCATTAGTAAGTTGATTAGTAAATTTAGTTAGTAACAGTTGGTATAGTCTGTCCAGTTTCCAGAGACTTTTTCCAAACAATAAGCATTCTAGATTGGTTGGGTATTTAGTGTTAGTTAGTTAGTTAGTTGTTGGTTGGTTAGTTAGAAACAGTTATAGTCTGTCTAGTTCCGAGAGAGTTTTCCAAACAATGAGCATTCTGGATTGGTTGTGTATTTAGTGTTAGTAAGTTGGTTTTTGGTTGGTTGGTTTTCCAAACGATAAGCATTTTGGTTTGAGTGATTAGTGTTAGTTTCAGGTAAACCATATGTTTGTAGATCGAAACAATGAAAGATAAAGATATGGATGGATGGATGTATAGATAGACAAGATTTCAGTTAAACCATCTGTGTGCAGATAGTTAGTTAGTGTTAGTATCCGTTTACAAGCGCAGTAGTCTTAGTATTCACTCTCACATACTGGTTCGTTCTTCCTGTGTCTTCTCTCTCACCCTCTTTCTGTTTCCTGTTGTCTCCTGCTGTCTGTGTCTCTTTCATCAGGTATTGTGTTTGATCCATCGCAGATCTCTCTCCATCATCTCTTCATCTGTCACTCATGGCAGAGCCGTACTGCAGTGTCAGGTCAGCGCCGCAGCAGAACTTTGAGCGCGCTCTCCATTTCCTCCAGGACACGGCCAGTCAGCGCTGCACCGGAAAGCATGTCAATCACTGCGTTAGAAGCTTCCTGACGCTTCATCAAAGCTTTTGGTCCTGAAGAAACCTTGCCAGCTCGTTTGTAAGTCGAGTGCTTATGGAACGATTTTCAAAAAAATACACAACAGTTCATGCAATCGCATCTTGAGTTCGCTGACAGCACAACTTGTTGACATGCACTGCCTTCAAAGCACAAAAAAATCTGCTTGACGGGTGGTGCAACATCATTCCCGTATGACGAGCATAACCCAACACAACCCTTGAGAAGTATTTGTGGTTCTAAATGAAGTTTTATATTTGGGAGATGATGCATTCTTCTCACATCCTCCGTTTCATTCACAGTCTCCTTCCTGTTCTACAGGTCGTCCTCAGAAACATCAACACAGGATTCATTTTGAGGAGAATTACAAAAAAGAAGCAATGTGCATTATACAAATTGATGCTATACAGCCTAAATGGATATTGATCACGCACAGCGATCAAAGAATGAATAAATCTGAGCAAATGAAGCATGCTTTGCTGAGCGAATGGATGACAGAGAGCATCAGTATGGGAGGTCGAGTACAGAATCATAACCAGAAACGGCAGCATTTGACCTCTGACTTCAGGTAACATTAAATTTCAAGATAATATCCAGCCTCTGTATCATTTTCTCAGTAAACACCCATACAGCCTACTACATTTACCAAAATGTGCAGTACACGCTCAATCTGCTCTGGTTGTTTGTGTTCTTTATGTATCATGTGTTCAAAAGTCTCATTTAATATCCTTCATGTTCAATATTAGATGCTGTTTACATATGCTCATTACTCCTGTGGTTAAGATATTTTTATGATCCCTTGTAGTGCTTTACAGTCAGCACACAAATGTCTCCACAACCCATTTTGCTTTCTGAACATGACATTTCAAAGTGAACAGGCTGTACAGTTGTGTGTGTATAGATAGATAGATAGATAGATAGATAGATAGATAGATTGTTTGCAGAAAAGTGAGACTGTAAGTAGACATAAACAGGACCTTAAACAGATCTTAAAAGGATAGATCTATCTATCTATCTATCTATCTATCTATCTATCTATCTATCTATCTATCTATCTATCTGTCTGTCTGTCTGTCTGTCTGTCTGTCTGTCTGTCTGTCTGTCTGTCTGTCTGTCTGTCTGTCTGTCTGTCTGTCTGTCTGTCTGTCTGTCTGTCTGTCTGTCTGTCTGTCTGTCTATCTATCTATCTATCTATCTAGTAACCATCTAAAGTAACCATCTAGACCGGCAGCAAAAACCAGCCTGTATTTTCAGCGGGGTGACTTTCTATCGCTCCATCTCTCTCTCTCTCTTTCTCTTTGTGTGTCTTTGTGAAGCTCTGCCCGGGTGACACTCGTCAAACGGCTGTCATTGTTCATATCTCATTGAGAGGTGAGAGCGTTACACAAACAGGCTGTGACACAACACGGCCGGTGTTAAGTGACAGTGTGTGATCGGTCGTCTGAGAACACGACCTTCTCCAGCACCGCGTCTCAAAGCCGGGGCCCTCTAATAAGACTGACCCCTCGCTGTCATGTACCGGCCAGATATTCACCGCGCTGACTGCTTGAGAGGCTGCTGGAGAAAGGATATAAATGTCACTCACAGCATCGCTTGAAAATCCCAGTCTACGTCTGCTTACAGACCTGATTTTCCAAAAAACCTCTACCTCATCGCAAATGTCACATTACTGAAGCGAACACAGTTTTATCCTGACCGTAAAAGACTACAGCTGATCGTAAAAATATCTAAACCACAGGAGTAATTCTGCTAATGAGCATATGGCAGCGGCGACTGATAATGAAGAGAAAGGTCATTAAATGAGACTTCGACACATGATACATAAAGAACGAGGCTGAATGGAATAGATTTTACAGTGCTTGACGATCAAGGTGATGATCTTGTATCTCGACGCAGTGGCCCTCGGGGAAGTCGACTGTAATTGGACGAACTCATCACCTAATGCGCCGACAGCGCAGAGCTCCTCCCTTCATCATCACAATGACCTTCATCTGCCTCGACGTCTTCCCAACAAGACACAGATATCAGAAACAGTCAAAGCACCAAACCTCAAACACAAAAGGTACGCAGAAAATTACTGTCAGGATACTTTTATGTTGTCTGTGGATGTCACCTTTCCATGAATAGGGTACAAATTGGCATCCCATTAAGGAAAAAAGACACAAAGACTTCAAGACTTGAAGTGAGAACAGCAATTATGAGCTAACATTATATGTAACAAATTTGAAATAATGTCTGAATGTTTTTTTTGTGTTGATTGCACTCTCAAGCTCAACTATTCAACCATGTACCAATTCTGGCTTTTTAAAAAAATACTGTCAACCATGTACCAATCTAAACTTTTTCGAGTCCTTTATAAAATCTGTTTTTTTTTTTTTAAGAAACTAGAAGTATTATTATTTTATAGAATTTTATTTTACAAAATTAAAAATATTATTAAATAAACAGCAACTCTCATATAAAATGAATAGAAAATATAAAATCTCATATAATATTCAGTTTGACCTCCTGAGGTGGCCAAGAACATTTTCTGAAAGTTACGCAGTTTTTGAGCTCTTTTTGTGGAAAGTGTCGGTTATAAGATATACTCGGTGTGCACTGTGTTGCAAAGGTGATATCCACATGAAAAGCATCTTATGTTTGCGACCATGAATGGCTTGTGTTTTAGCACTGAGGGTTTTCTCATGTAGTGTGAAAGTATCTGCTGCTGGTTTCTATATCCAGACTCGGGTTCATTAGCATGGAGCACTTTAATGTGCTGCACACAGAACAGCAATGAGCTCTTTTATTGGATTGGTGTAATCATATGCAGCCCAGCAGTGACTCCATGCCTCGCTTTCTCTCCGTCTGTCTCTCAGGGAAAGGAAGCCAACAGAAGAATCGACTTGCATGACTTGCAAAGCCAGAAAGCAGAAGTACAGAAACTCCAGTATATATTTGATCATTTGTCCTCAATTGTAAAGAATATTTTTGGAGCTCATTTTAACAGAAGTAAAAGTGTAAAATATCATTAAAAATCTCATTAAAATTTTGTATTTTATAGCATTTTGTAGTTTTATTTCAAAGGATTATATTTTATAGGATATAGGATTTTAAACTATACTATTTTAAACTATACAAAACTCATATTTTGCTGGATAAAACAGGATAAACGGGGAAAAGTCTGAACAACTGATTGTGTTGACAACATTCATCAAACTCAGACATTCAATCATGTACCAATTCTAGCCTTTTAATTAACTTTCTAATTTTATACATTTAGATTTAAGCTTTATAGATTTCTTTACAGAATCTTTGATATTGTTTTAATTTTCCGAATAATATGCATTATGATCACCATCATCGTCATATATTTTTTTATGATTGGAGTATATATTTTAGTATAGTTGAACATTTATATAGTAAATAATACCTTTTGGAGCTCATTTTAATAGCAGTAAGACTGTAAAATATCATTAAAATACAACTAAAATGTGAATTTAATTGAATATATATATATATATATATATATATATCTATATATGTACACACACACACACACACACACACGTATATATACATATATATATATATGTATATAAGCGCTGTCAAACGATTAATCGTGATTAATCGCATCCAAAATAAAAGTTGTTGTTTACATAATATATGTGTGTGTGTTGTGTATGTTTATTATGCATATATACACACATATGCATGCATATATTTTAGAAAATTGTGTTATGTTCATATATTAATATATATTTATATATAATATAAATTATATGAATATAAATATATACATGTAAAAATATGGAAATAATTTCAAAATATATACTGCATGTGTGTGTATTTATATATGCATAATATATATGCACAGTACACAGACACACAAAAACTTTTATTTGGGAAGCGATTAATCGTGATTAATCTTTTGACAGCACTAATATACAGGTCCTTTTCAAAAAATTAGCATAATGTGATAAAGTTCATTATTTTCTGTAATGTACTGATAAACATTAGACTTTCATATATTTTAGATTCATTACAACACAACTGAAGTAGTTCAAGCCTTTTATTGTTTTAATATTGATGATTTTGGCATACAGCTCATGAAAACCCAAAATTCCTATCTCAAAAAATTAGCATATTTCATCCGACCAATAAAAGAAAAGTGTTTTTAATACAAAAAAAGTCAACCTTCAAATAATTATGTTCAGTTATGCACTCAATACTTGGTCGGGAATCCTTTTGCAGAAATGACTGCTTCAATGCGGCGTGGCATGGAGGCAATCAGCCTGTGGCACTGCTGAGGTGTTATGGAGGCCCAGGATGCTTCGATAGCGGCCTTAAGCTCATCCAGAGTGTTGGGTCTTGCGTCTCTCAACTTTCTCTTCACAATATCCCACAGATTCTCTATGGGGTTCAGGTCAGGAGAGTTGGCAGGCCAATTGAGCACAGTAATACCATGGTCAGTAAACCATTTACCAGTGGTTTTGGCACTGTGAGCAGGTGCCAGGTCGTGCTGAAAAATGAAATCTTCATCTCCATAAAGCTTTTCAGCAGATGGAAGCATGAAGTGCTCCAAAATCTCCTGATAGCTAGCTGCATTGACCCTGCCCTTGATAAAACACAGTGGACCAACACCAGCAGCTGACATGGCACCCCAGACCATCACTGACTGTGGGTACTTGACACTGGACTTCAGGCATTTTGGCATTTCCCTCTCCCCAGTCTTCCTCCAGACTCTGGCACCTTGATTTCCGAATGACATGCAAAATTTGCTTTCATCCGAAAAAAGTACTTTGGACCACTGAGCAACAGTCCAGTGCTGCTTCTCTGTAGCCCAGGTCAGGCGCTTCTGCCGCTGTTTCTGGTTCAAAAGTGGCTTGACCTGGGGAATGCGGCACCTGTAGCCCATTTCCTGCACACGCCTGTACACGGTGGCTCTGGATGTTTCTACTCCAGACTCAGTCCACTGCTTCCGCAGGTCCCCCAAGGTCTGGAATCGGTCCTTCTCCACAATCTTCCTCAGGGTCCGGTCACCTCTTCTCGTTGTGCTGCGTTTTCTGCCACACTTTTTCCTTCCCACAGACGTCCCACTGAGGTGCCTTGATACAGCACTCTGGGAACAGCCTATTCGTTCAGAAATTTATTTCTGTGTCTTACCCTCTTGCTTGAGGGTGTCAATGATGGCCTTCTGGACAGCAGTCAGGTCGGCAGTCTTACCCATGATTGCGGTTTTGAGTAATGAACCAGGCTGGGAGTTTTTAAAAGCCTCAGGAATCTTTTGCAGGTGTTTAGAGTTAATTAGTTGATTCAGATGATTAGGTTAATAGCTCGTTTAGAGAACCTTTTCATGATATGCTAATTTTTTGAGATAGGAATTTTGGGTTTTCATGAGCTGCATGTCAAAATCATCAATATTAAAACAATAAAAGGCTTGAACTACTTCAGTTGTGTGTAATGAATCTAAAATATATGAAAGTCTAATGTTTATCAGTACATTACAGAAAATAATGAACTTTATCACAATATGCTAATTTTTTGAAAAGGACCTGTATATATATATATATATATATACACATACACATTTTATTGCTTTTATTTACAACAAACGTAGATATTTAATCATAGAATTATATGCAGTCTTCCTAGGACAAACACACAAACACATACATTTCGAGCGATTATATGAACAGTTTGGTTAACATGGCCTGATGGCAGACTTTTCTTTGTGTCAGGGCAAAAATTAAATAAATCCTAAGTGATTTCACTTGTAGAGACAACAGTGTCTTTTTTATCTATTTCGCTAATAAAAATGGCTCCAAACAAAGCCATGCTGTGTGTCTCTGCAGCAACACACATCTATACCTGAGTACGGATACTCTATATACTATATTTTTATCCTGAATAGTAAAGAATATTTTTCATAGCTCATTTGAACAGCAGTAATAGTGTAAAATATCATTAAAAATCCAATTAACAGTGTGCATTTGTTGCGCTAGAAGTGTGAAACTCCACCCACAGACATTGTAGTGTATCTTATGACTAACTTTGTTTGTGTTTCTCTCTCAGGCCAAAAGTGTGGATGCCTGTCGACTCCTACATGAAGAGTGAAGCTGATGCTGTCTGTGATAATCAAGGTGGCTGGAATCCCGTCCAACATTCAGGCGTACCCTGCAAACCGGGAGCAGGTTATGGGAATATGCGTTCTGGGAAATGAGGAGCGGTGCTGCGTTGGTGGTCTCGAGGGGCGACGACTGGCTGGCCTCGGGCTGGATGTTCACGCTGCTGTGACGGTGACCCTCCTCGCCTCACGTTCAGCTAATTTAACCGCGAACAGTCGCAGAGCTACATTTCATATCACAGGTGCATGTGTGCAGCAATATGTGGCACTATGTGTGTAAACAGATGTGTGATGGCTATTATTTATCACCAATGATTATATATCCAGCAAGCAGCCTTGGTGAAGGATTTAAGATGGTATATCTAGAAACATACTTTCTTTTTAGTATGCAAATGCTTGCTGACCCCTGTTGAACATACATGACTTGCATTACTGAAACACAGTGTATAATTGTGCAGTCGTTTGCATTTATATTTCTGGCCTTATTGACACACTTATGCATGCAGTGTGCTTCTCAAGTACATTAACCTTATTTTAAAGATTTGTAGACGTTTTGACTGGAAAACAAAACAAAAATACTACAAGAATATTATTTTTGCTATATGTTAAGAAGCAGACTGTAATACTTGTAATACTTGTTTTCATAGATAATATCATAAATATAAGTGCAATTTGTCTTACTGCACTGCACAAGTTTGAACTTGTTTATATTTTACTTTTATAACTTGTTTAGAAGTTGAGTGCTATAAGACAAAATACACATATTCAAGATATAATCTATGAAAATAAGTCATAATATTTATTTGTATTTTTTAGATTAGAGACATAGGCCTACAGACATTTGAATTATTTTTTCATAAAATTCACAGGTTGATTTTATATAAATGAAATGACATAAACATATATGAGGACATCAAACATTTAATTAAATGCAGTTAACAATATTTGCTTAAGTAACTGAGTGAAACACATGTTAATGTCATCATAATATGAGAATATAATATTCAGCCATAAAAAAGTGAATTTTTTTTTACTTTTATTACTCCCATTTGAATTGAATTGTTTTTCTTGGATGTTTCTCTATCGTTTCAGCTTGGTCATCTGCACCCCGTACATTTCTAAAGGCATTTTAGCTGCCGCCAATACACCAATATTGCATGTTTCAGTGTCTACCCAAATGTGCACACATGTACACTTTGTATGCAGGTAGAGATTGCGTGTATGAGATCACCAGTACTGCTGTGTTTTTCAGGCTCAGATCCGTCTGAATGCTGAAGCGGTCAGGCTTTGATGGCCTCTCTGTCATGCCGTGTTTCCGTCAGCATCTGCATTCCAGCGGCAGACGGACGGGTCACCGCTGGGAGCGTCTGACAGAGGCGCGCGCGGCCCTCCTCCACCGTCTGTCAGCGTCACCGGTCTGTTTGAATATGCTGCTTGATCCGTCACTGTCAGGCCGCTCGCGCTTCTGCTTGCGCCGTGCGCTCCTGTGCTGGGACGCTGCACGCGCTGATTTAATGGGCACTACGCATCAGGTTGTCAGAGAGCGTCTGGGAAGGACGGGCCGTGCTGTTCTTTTTATTTGGTAAAATATATGTGTTGAAACGGCTAATAATAAAATGTGACATTCTGTAGTTTTGGAATATGGACTATCCAAAACAGGCATTTCTATATGTTTGTGTAATATTTGAAGCAAAATATCCCCATCATGGTACCATTACTGTGATTTTATTTTGATAAAACTAACCTTTGTTGTATTATCTCAAAAACGAATCTTCTCTTTTAAGGCACGGTCTCACAGAGCAGCGCTGGCTTTCTTTCTCAGACCTTTCAAGAAGAAACGCTCTGAGGCTTTGATAAGGTCCTGGCCAGGACAAGTGCACCCATCATCTGAAGGAGAGGCGGAGAGGATCTCAAACCAGCGGCCCTCGGATCAAACAGGTGTTTCTCCTTCACCTGTGAGGCCAGAATCAAAGGCTGGCTTTATCAGCAAGCGCTGCAGACGAGGCCCGGCTCAGGAGACACATACACTGGTTCAAACGCAGCGCCAGAAGAACTTCTCCTGTGAGGAGGTACCTTCCTCTAACAATCATGCCATTACAGGAAAGACAATTCACAAATGAGATCTCTTTAATTTCTCAATAGTTTCTCCTGGATTAAATGTAGAGCAACCTGAGACTTTTGGAAATATGTTTTTCTGTGACTTTAAATGAATGAGATGTTCCTCACCAGGAGAAAATCAGCACACGAAAAGACATTTTAGCTCTGAATACAGTTTCTACTCTTTATATTGGTTTATTTATTTATTTTTGTTAAAATGCTCTTTTAAGGCAACATCATGCACTAATTTATTCATTCATTTATTCATTTACTTTTTTACTTTATTTATTTTTATTATTTATTTTATTATTTTAACCTCATTTTGATTTGCTACACTGGAATGCTATCCAAAATTTAATTTAATTTAATTTAATTTAATTCTCACTTCGATTTGCTATACTAAAGTACTGGACTAAACAAAAAATTGACATTTCTATATGGTTATATTTACAGCAAAATAATTATATATCATATTTATTTTGTTATTTTAACCCCACTTCAGTTTGCTTCACTGGATGCTGGAAATCTTTTATAAGCTGCCATCATTCTTTTATAATTTTTAAATTTTATTTAATTTAATTTTACTATTTTATTTCGTTTAATTTTATTTTAACCACTTCAGTTTGCTTCGCTGGATGCTGGAAATCTTCTTTTATTATGTATTATTTTAATTTATTTAAATTTTGTAAATTTTATTATCTTATTTTTACTACACTTTGATTTACTACTCTGGACTACTGGAGTTTTCCAAAAATAGACATTTATATATGGTTGTGTAATATTTGCAGCAAAATAAATGATTATACCATAAATATACCATAAAATCATTATTGTCCTAAGACGAGAATGCATTTTGGTTTTAGGTTTTAGAATAACTTTAGGACAACAAAGGTTTTGATCCACTTGTACATATATTTTGTAAAATAAATGATTTATCATCACCCAAAGTAAAATCTTCTCTTCTCTGTTTATGTGTTTAAGGCCTGTAGGAGATGTTACGGAGCTGAACGAAGCTTGTGGCGAATGTAAATCGAATGAAACTTGAGGAAACCACATCAAACATCTGAGTGCTCAGGAAGCCATAACTGATGTGATTGTGTTTTGGAGGCAATAACAAACCAAGCATTTCATAATTAATTCAAGATTGCTTTCCACCAAAACATAACATTTGAAATAAAGGTTGCATTAGTCGGTCCGTTCCACACCATAGACCGTCTTAGTCAGAAAAAGCTGAAGTCTAAACTGGCGGATCGATGGAGGCAGATATTTAAAACGCGAGCGACTGGCAAGTGCAGCATTTCTTCCTCGACTGAAGACAGAGGAACGGCTGCGATTTATAAGTCTCACCACAGGCCAAGCTTTGCGCTGTAATGCTGAGAATGACAATTCATTTGAGCGGATTGGAAATGTGATTCCAGCCGACAGGCCGTAGTTTAAATTCAGTTTTCCGTGCAACTGTGAGTGTGTGACAGATTTTACCCACAAACCCTGAAGGCCAGAGCGGTTTGATGAGTTGTGTCACACTGACAGCAGATACATCGAGACCTGACTCACTCTCTCGCTTCAGCTCCGGCCTGGAAAGCCTTTGCATTAAATAGCATTGGTGTAGATACTGTATGTGAGCCACACGAGCATTTAAAGATGAACAGAGGATTCAGAATGTATGAACGGACTCCTTTTGATTCACAAGTTGAACAGTGAATTGGCAGTTTATTGAATTGCAGTTCATTTTGTGAAAAGCACTGTTAATTTTGAAGTATTATAATTGTTTCCTTGCATATATGTAGGAATACAGGTGAGGCGGTGTGGTTTGCTGGTCTTAGCTGGTTTTATCTGGTTTAGCTGGTTTATCAGTGCCTGAAACCTTATTTGAACCATCATAAGACCATTAAGGTCCATTGTGTCAATAATTAATACAGATTTATTTTCTTTAGGTGTCTGTTGCCAGTTAATATTCTTAAAATATTTAACAGATTCAAGTTACAGATTTCAACAAACTTTATTTTTAATATTGCTTTGAAACAGTACATACATTTAGTTAAATTCCTGATATATATGTAGAAATATTTTATTTTCTTAATTAAACTGGTCTGGTTTGCTGGTCTTAGACGGTGCCTGAAACCACTCTTAAACCATCATAAGACCATAAAAGTCCATTGTGTAAATCATTTATACTGATTTAATTTCTTTTTCCGATTTAAGTGTTTGTTAAAATTCTTTAAATATTTAACAGATTCACATTACAGGCTTCAAATAATTCTACAGAATATAAATATGTAGTAATTATTGTTTTGTTACAATGCATTGTTAATTTTTAAACAGTAGGTCTAATTTCTGATATGCATGTAGATACATATACATTTTTTTTCTCAATTAAGCTGGTCTGGTTGTCACACAGCAAGGATGAACGGGGAACACGGAGATGAGGATAAACTCAAAATAACAGTCTTTAATAAATCCAAACAAGGCAAGGCTGACACAGACAGGAACACCGGGAAGTAACGAGTAGACCAGACCAAATCAAACTGAACAGACAGGACTATAAATACACAGGATAATCATAGATAATTAGACAAACACGGCTGGACAAGAATTAACTAATGATCACATTAAACAAGGACAGACACATGACACACAACAAAGATCTGACACTGGTTTGCTGGTCTTTGCTGGTTTAATCTGGTTTCTTAGTACCTAAAACCTCTTTTAACCCATCAAAAGACTTTTTTAAAAGTTATTTTAAGTAAAATTTTTACAGATTTAAAACATTTAGCAAAAGATATAAAACCCATTTATGTATATTACTGTATTTAGCATTAATAACTTTTATTAAATATATATAATTTTGTTTAGCTAATCTGGTTTCCACTCTTAAAATCATCATAAGACCATTGTATACATACTTAATACAGGATAGATAGATAGATAGATAGATAGATAGATAGATAGATAGATAGATAGATAGATAGATAGATAGATAGATAGATAGATAGATAGATAGATAGATAGATAGATAGAGATACACGCACACACGCACACACACACACACACACACACACACATATACATACATATACATACATATACATACATATACAAGCTGAAATTATTAGAACACTAATATTTTCAGCAGCTAAAAAATGGTTTTAAGTCAGTTATTTCTATATTTTGCTGTCGTGTGTCAGTAGGAAATATCAGTTTACATTTCCAAACCATTAATTGTAATAATCCATTGTCAGATGTCAGATTTTTGTCTGACAGCAGCCAGTGCTCCACACAGAGATCTGATCTGATCATCATCCAGTCTGTCTGGAATGACATGAAGAAACAGAACAAACTGAGACAGACTCAATCCAGAAGAACTGTGGCAACGTCTTGTGCTTCCTGCAAAGCTATCTGAAAACCTACCTGTGCAAAGAAAAATAAAGTATTATCATATTATTTATTATTATAGTACATTATTATTTAATTTATTGATAAGTAAAGTAAAGTAAAGTCGTGACGTATTGTCAAGTATGGTGACCCATACTCGAAATTGGTGCTCTGCGTTTAACCCATCCAAGTGCACACACACAGCAGTGAGTAGTGAACAAATGCACACACACACACACCCGGAGCAGTGGGCAGCCATGCTGCGGCGCCCGGGGAGCAGTTGGGGGTTCGGTGCCTTGCTCAAGGGCACCTCAGTTGTGGTATTGAGGGTGGAGAGAGCGCTGGACATTCCCTCCCCCCACCTACAATTCCTGCCGGCCGGAGACTCGAACCCACAACCTTTCGATTACGAGTCCGACTCTCTACCATTGTATATAAAAATACATCTTTCTCAATTTAGGTGATATAATTTGCTGGTCTTAGCTGGTTTAATATGGTCTTACACCATCATCAAAGACCAGCATCTTGTCCAGGCTAGTAACACCTGCTAGCTCCTCTAGGCTGGTTTAGGCTGTTTTCTTGTTTTGAGCAGGGATGCTGCTGTAGATCATCGACACTTGAGGAAAAGACAGGAGCACAGTGTGGTTTTGAGCTTGTGTATGAATGCGGCCCAGAGCGTTGTGTGGCTTCAGGCAGATGTCTGCAGTGTTGCGTGGTCCTCCTGTGTGGCCCTTCAGTTCAGAGATAAGGCAGAGAAACAGATGGAGGAGTGTGAGGAGACTCCAGCAGTTACAGGTGCTGCAGGGCTACACCACATCTCTCTCGCTCTCTCTCTATCAGCCCAGTCATTTTCATTTCCCCATCATATGGTTTTATAAATTTGGTAAAATATTTATATTTTTTAAATATTCATTGACTTTATATTAAACGTTATTACATATTTTAAAGATGAAAATTAGTTTTTTATTATTACATTATCACAATGAAGTGAACATGGTGTGAATTTTAAATAATTGTACAACATTAGTGGATATTAAAAACATATTCAGATTTTTTTTTTAAATTCAGATTATATATATATATATATATATATTCATTCATTCTAGGAGTTTTGATCAATCTGTTTAATCATTAATCTAATCAACTAATCATGTAAATATTGTGTTAATTTGTGATCAGTTTGTATTTTACCCATCCTTTAGGTATTTTGTAAAACCTAACTAATAAATGGGGAAGTCGTGGCCTAATGGTTAGAGAGTCGGACTTGAAATCCAAAGGTTGCGGGTTCGAGTCCCCGGCCGGCAGGGATTGTAGGTGGGGGGAGTGAATGTCCAGCGCTCTCTCCACCCTCAATACCACGACTGAGGTGCCCTTGAGCAAGGCACCGAACCCCCAACTGCTCCCCGGGCGCCGCAGCATGGCTGCCCACTGCTCCGGGTGTGTGTTCACGGTGTGTGTGTGTTCACTGCTGTGTGTGTGTGCACGTTGGATGGGTTAAATGCAGAGCACGAATTCCGAGTATGGGTCACAATACTTGGCCGTATGTCACTTCACTTCAAATGGCAGTTCCTTGACATCATAATTTTCCAGGAAGTGACATCATTTTGGAGGGATGTGTTTGATGAATTCTGTGATGTTTTGTATTATTTGGTTTGTGTCAGTCAAATTCTGCAGAAGATGTGCATATTATATTAATTAAATAATAATTGTTTATTATTTAATTTAATAATAATTTTACTTTCATTAATAATCACTGCTTTATGTTATACTTTATTTGATATAAATTTATATTTTAATGTTAAATAATTTTTATAATATTTTAATACTTTTTTGAAATCATCAAATCCTTCAATATTTTTTTTCAAAAATTTTGAGTTCAACAGAACAGTTGATTTTGAATAGAAAGACATTATAAATGTGTTTACAGTCATTTTTGATGAATTTAATGCATCCTTGCTGAAAAGTATATATTTTTTTCAAACTGACCCAACACTAAGATTTCTGAATTTTGATTGCAGACTTGGCAGAGCAGTTTGAGAGACTGTTGAGATTTCTTGTGAAACTCTCTTTTGCATTAAATTCACAACCAGTTTTACTGTTATTTTACTTTCAGTTTTACACTACTGGCACACTTTGAAGAGGCTTTTTGATTAGGACGTAGAGGCCAGAGCATCTCAACGCATCCTAACGGTAACTTTCATTTTTCACATTTGAGATTATTGCTGTTTTATTGCTGTTATTTAATTGTACCGCCATTCAAGAGTTTGGGGTTAGAAAGAGTCTCTTCTGCTCACCAAGGCTGCGTTTATTTGATCAAAAATACAGTAAAAACAGTTAAATTGTGAAATATTATTACAATTTCAAATAACTGTTTTTTTATTGTAATTTATTGTAAAATGCAAATTATTCCTGTGATCAAAGCTGAGTTTTCAGCATCATTACTCCAGTCTTCAGTGTCACATGATCCTTCAGAATGGTTTTAGACTAGTTTTTTTATGGCATAAAACCCCTGCTGCCTCTTTCTCTGGAATGAATGAAATATCCATGATTTGTTGAGTCACTGTTTTCAGCCACGGGCTCCTTGTGAAACTCAGAATCAAAGCGTTCAGTGTAAAAGCCCGTTCATCCACCCGCACCTGTTCTTATTAAACCTGAAACCTGCTCTTTGCAGCCAACATCCCAATCAATGTTCCACACACACGCTGCAAGGCGTCATAACAGACTCTCCGGAGAGCATCCACGTGTCACCGCCGGCTCGATGCCACTGCTGAATATTTCATGTCAACAAACATGTCAGTAAGCGTATGGGACGACCAGGCAACAGGAACGACATGCAGACTCGAGCCGAGGACGAGAGTGAGAGTTTTCACACAGGCGGATCGCACAACAGATTCTCCTACATCAGTTGTGGCAGTCAGAAACCTGTTCAACATGCACAGTGCCCAATCCACTTGATATATAACCCTTAAATAGGTACAGAGATGTGTAAGAACGGCACGTAACATGCACGCTGTGTGCATATGTTCAGGTACGGTAAACAGATGTCATGATTTTACAAACCCTACCCATACAGTCATCGTACAACCATTTGTCTTGATAATTAGCTGTAGTTGCATCTCTATAAAAAAACATTGAAACTGGCAGCACTGTAAATCTGCCTTTTTCTAACATGAGAAACTGTGCTGTGCCATAGATTGAGGAACCATTTTTGATTCCTAAAAGAACCGTTTATTCCTCTAGCGTGAAGAACATTTTAATAATCTAAAGAACCTTTTTTCCACTATAAAGTGAAATTGGAAACATTCCATGGATATTAAATGTTCTTCATGGAACCATCAATTTTTAAGGGTGTAGACTTATATAATATGCACACACATAATTATGCAAAAGGTGATGCAACAAAATCATTATATTTTATTGGCCACAATCTGAAAAGTAACTTATACCTTACAAATACAAATTAATGACAATGACTGCAACAATTAATTGCAAAAATAATTGAGATTATGGTTACACCACTCCGTTTAAGTTTACTGCTCAATTTACTCAATTTTATTTTTGTTTTTTTAGTTCAGTATTGTAACCAATTGAAGCTTTAGAACCATAATAATTTAGATAAATAAGAGATTCATTTTGCACCTTTGACAGTTGCATTTATTATAATAGGAGCATTCAGATATGTTGCATGTTTTGTAATTTATTAATTCTTGTATTCTGCACAAGTTATTTTAATGCGCACTATACTATTAAAGAGGTTGTGGTTGGTCTCTTCTGCTCACCAAGGCTGCATTTATTTGATCAAAAATACAGTAAAAACAGTAATATTGTGAAATATTGTTACAGTTTCAAATAACTGTTTTCTACGTGAACATGTTAAAATGTAATTTATTTCTATGATGTAAATCTGAATTTTCAGCATCATTCCTCCAGTCTTCAGTGTCACATGATCCTTCAGAAATCAATCTAATATGCTGATTTACTGCTCAAGAAACATTTCTGATTATTATCAGTTTTGCTGCTACATATTTTTTGTGGAAACTGTTACACATTTTATTTTTCAGGATTCTTCGATGAATAGAAATGTCAAAACATCAGCATTTATTTGGAATAGAAATCTTCAAATGTTTATACTGTTCATTTTGATCAATTTAATGCATCCTTGGTGAATAAAAGTACTTGTATTTTTTTTTTTAAACTTACTGACCCCAAACAATATACATTGACATTGCTATCCTCTCAAAATCATTGGTATAAGCATAAATCTTACATTTTCGAGAAATTTGAAACATTTGCTTTGGATTTGGATTTCACTATCAACTCGAAAAGCGATGCATCAAAGACATTAAACTAACAATGTTCCTTTTCCTTCACAGGCCGGATTCAAACTCGGGTCTTCTTCTATATTATCATATGTCCCCATTCAAAACCAAAGCATGCATGTGTAGCGTGTTCGTTTGAATAGCAGTGCCCTTATTAGCGAGGGTCTCGGCTCTTAGCGTAAATTCTGTCCGTGTAACAGCGATTCAGGGTTGGCTTGCTGCTGCAGACCGAGGCGCGCCGTGAAACCCAATCTCACGCCATAATTGGCAGCGATGGATCTTTAACAAGAGGGAGAGACGTCAAAATGAAATTACTCTCTCTGGTTGTGGCCGTGCGTGATGGTCCTGTTGATTGTGAATTTTTTTTAAAGGCTTCTTTCACACCTCATTGGATTTCAATTAGCAGGTGATAAGGGGCCCTCATTGTCGCCGCTAACCGGCTGCACTCCCTGACATTTCACCAGCAGGGTGGAGAGAATTCATTTCCATCCCATGCTTTTCCTCCTTTCTTCCGCTCTGAAGCAGAGACATGACCGGTGACGAGTGAATACAGGAGCTCTGACAGCTCCATCACCTCCCGGTAAATCCGGCGGCACTGCGGATGCGCGGATGGACGGCTGCCATCTCAAACAAAGAGAGAGAATTATTACGCTCCGCATGATAAAATAATAACACGTATACAAATCTCCAGATAAACTGAGTTGGTGCTTCTGTTTCAAGGGAAATAACGATGTGGAATTGGCCCAATTACTCAAACAGAAGATTCAATTTAAATGTAAAATTATATCTGTTCGACGGCCCAGTGCGTGGCGTTTGAAGAGCTCCTCGAAAACACAAGCAGAAGTGGAATTCCTAATTAAATGCAACACAGTGACGGGGAAAAAATGATGCGTTTACAAGCGCCGCTAACCAAAAATCCATCAACAGATGCTTTTCCTCAGAATAAAGATGAAGCTTCGAAATAGCGACTTGATTGGGAGGGAAGCGTCGCCGAATCTGACAGCAAGGTGAGAGGCAGATGGAATAGGTGGTCTGTAACCAGAACCTCACCAGCAGGATCCTGACAACATCTAAAAATGCACTGAAACGAGGGGGAAGAACATATCTTGCCTCAAAGAACAACTAGAATGACAGATGTCTCGCTAAAATCAGCATCTGTACCTCAGATGTGTGGCAAACGAAAAGTGTTTTTGCAGGTGTGGCGTAGCCTAAAGAGCAACGAGTGCTAAAACTCGTCCATGTTGATTTGGGTTTTGCTCCCAATTCTTTAAACTGCGACATGTAAAGGGAAATTGTATTCATTGTTTGGTTTCTTGAGCAGGTCGAATCTCCTGCTCCGGATATTAAATGTAATATATGCTTTGATTGTTACCGTTTTGTTTCACTTTCAATGACGACATACAAAAGATAGTCACAAACAGTTGTCATAAAATGGCGTTATATTGGGACTGATAGTAAAGACATTTTTAAAGCTATAGTTCACCCTAAAAAGACTTTTACTCATCCTCATGACACTCCAAACCTGTTTGGAATTGATTTCTTTTGTGGAACACAACAAAGGCCATCCGCATTAAATTCAAGGTGCTGTATAACCTGACAAGGTCTGCTGTCTGTTCATGGACGCTAATATAGCTAGTTGTAATTTCTGAATTTCATTCATTTTTTTTGAAGACATTTACATAAAATAGTCTTGAGACTATTTGGAGATCACCCCGAAACCCCCCCCCCCCCCCCCCACCCCCCAAAAAAACGACTTGCAAACAAGAAGTGAGGCTGTATTCTTGGCTAAAAAACTAAATAGTGGGTTGTTTGTAGCTTTTTTTTTCTAACCTGTATTATTTGTTGCGTTCAGAAATTTGATGTCAATTTTATTTATTGCTGATTTGACCACAGGTAAGCTGTGCAGTTTTATCAGTGCTTTACAATGGCTTTAAATATGACTCAAAATTTGTAGTCAGAAATATCTTATAAAATCACATTTACTAAACCTGGGATTCCCAAACTTTTTTGTCAGTGGAACCCATTAAGCTAAAATACATTCTTGAAGTCCCCCTGAGATTTTAAGTTAATATTTCAATAAATTAACGACACATTTGCATGTTTATGTTTCTCTGATGGTGTTTAATGTCACATGGCATGCAGGTAAACAAATAAAATATTTGATCTTTTTTATTTTGATTGTTTTTATTTTAAAATAATTTATTTTAATTTTACATTTAATTAATTTGGAAAACCCTGTAGTAAATATCACTTGGCTTCTTGATTCTTGGCTATTTTACTAGCTGTGTTGTGCATGTGTTTAAGTAAAGCTAATCAATTTTAAGAAGACATGGTTTATTCAACAATTTTTAGCAAGGTCTGAGTCAAGACTTTTCCAATGCGACTTTTCCATCAAAACACGCGGGCGAAGTCTTGAGATTTTACTCTGACTGACTTGCAAAAAATTGAGTGTGTGGTGGTCTAACCTGTCAGATTTCATTCGATTTCACTCTTATATAAAAAGTGCTGAACTAGCTTGTGTCGGGCTTCTGTAACAGGTGCGGAATGATTCCCAAAGACCCGAGAAACATACTCCATTCCCTCTTACTCGAGCAGAGCGTGTCATATCACAAATCACTCCTCGTGCAAGAGCCCACACACATGCATTTACTGAAGCTCCATCAATTTGGTTGCGTCTCAAGTGCGGCTGCCTCTTGGACACGGTCATGCACATCAGCAAATGAGCAGCGGGAGTTTGGGAGTTTGACAATCTATCTAAAGCAGGAGATGAGGAGTGTGTGTGTGTGTGAGTGTGTGAGTTCAGGGTCATTCCAATTACAGAGTTCTCAGTCAGCACTTGTCACCCCTGCGAGGAAGCCCTGGGCCTACAGGAGAAGTCTGCATAGTTGCACACTGTGTGTGTGTGTGTGTGTTTATGCCCTAAGGAAGAGCCGATGAGCACCACTGCTACCCAACCACCTGCTGGAGGCGGATCCTTCCCGCTGGCACCCCGCCCACTCAGTCCTGGTGTTAGCATACCTGTTACCTCGACGCCCACTGCTAAAGAAGTGGTAAGTATAGCAGCTGTGTGTTTACCTGCTGGTTAGTAGGGTTGTGCATCATTCTGAACTGAATTAAGCACACCTTTTAAAATTCAATTCAAAAATCCTCAATTTGAATTAAGGCAGCAAATAGGATGCAGAGTTGCAATTTGAATTTGAATTTAGGAAGCACAATTTAACTGAATTGAATATCAAAGAAATATAAAAGCAAACTCAGAATGTTGACAAAACGTTGTTTTAAAGTTTTGAAAAAGCTTTAAAAATCTTAAAGATTAATGGTTTATTGGTCGCATTGATTTTTTTTTTATTTCATTTCAGTAAATTATTTCTGTCATTCTAAATCAGTTCCTGAATTTAAATCTGAGTAGAGGCAGAATTGCAATTTTAAGTACAATTCAAATGAACTGAAATTCGCTAAATTCACACAGCTGTAGTTTTTAAATATTAAAGCAAACTTTGAAAGCTGGTCTGACAAAGCCTTTTTTGGAAGTTAAAAAAAAGTTCTAAAATATTGAAGTTTGTAGGTTTATTGGCCTTATGGCCTCATTTCATTTCCTTGAATTGCAATTCAATATTTTTTTGTGTCATTCAAATTCAGATCATCAGTTTGATTTGAATTTAAATTGAGGCAACAAAACAGGATGCAGAAATGCAATTCTAATTTAAATGTAAGAAAAACAATAAAAATGGATCGAAATTCAAAGAATTGGAAAAGCAAACTTTGAATGTTCACTTAAACGTGGTTTGCAAGTAAAAAAAAATAAACTAAACTAAAAACAAAACAAAACAAAATTGAAGGTTTGAATTGAAATTCAATAAATTCTTCCTGTCTTTCTAATTCAGTTCTTGACTTTGAATTGAATGAGACTTGAGGCAACAAAGGGATGTAGTTTTAATTTGAGTGTAAGGACATTTAGGACAATTAGAATGTCCTGAAATTCGAAACATTTTACTTTTTAAAGTCAATTATTGAAATATATTAGGTGATTTATTTGTTTCGTAAAGGGGTCATATGATGCGATTTGTTACAAGCTGATTGTGCATAGATGAGATCCCTGAAGTTGAAAAGACTAAAGTCTCAAAACCAAAGAGATATCTGAGATCTATCTGTCTGTCTGTCTGTCTGTCTGTCTGTCTATTTATCTATTTTTAAAGCTCACATAAACATGAATCTGACTTTCTGGATGCATAGAAATTGTGATTACAGACTCTGTTTATGCTCGATGCTGTTATCCTATTGTAGTGTAACAATATGTTTCAGAGTGGCACATAAAAGTACACATTCTGTGATACAATCTGATTTCTTTTGTAAGTGGCCTGAATGTGGGCCATACTTTTTGCTGATATTCAAAATGACAGTTGAATGGCGATAAAAAGGAGAGTTGGGACAATGTAAGAAGAAACAGCATATTGAATGCTGCAGTACAGGGGAGAAACTGCTGGAGAGAGGAAGAAAAGAGGCCGTGTCATGTAAGACCAGGTCCTCAGGCGATGACTGGAACAGCTTTGTCACTGCGAGAGAAAAATCCTTCAGTTTAGAGTGAAAAACACACAGTATCAAGCACCTGGGAGGACGAATCTCCCCCGGCTCTGTCCAAACAGCGTAAATGTGTCTCGTTCTGCTTGGCTTCGCATGCCGTTTCCGCAGGGCTTTAGCGCGGAAGTTGATCATGCTTTTCCTTGACCGAGCGTGAGACGGGTGTGGGGTTCGAGGGCCGGCCGTTGATCACAGAGTGAACGGCTGACACTACACAAGCCTCCCTCTGTTCCCAGCGTCCTCTTCAGTTGCCTGTCACTTTGTCTCTGTCAGAGCGACGCGTCCCTGAGGTCTCTAGCTGCGGTAAAGCAAACACGTTCATGAATCTCTCCTCCAAAACAGGCACAGATCTCCTCCATACTCCATTATTTCAGGAAGCTGGAGCCGATAACCTCTCCTGAATGCGAGGCGGTGTTTGTGTGTGCATTGCATGTTTTAATGCTCTATTTTAGTCGTAAATGATTGTGAGGATGTCAGATACGAGAAAATAGAACTTTATTAAACCCTGAAGGGAAATAAAAGCATTACAGCAGATGAAATAACAGAGACAGACAGAAGAATAAAAGAGTGGAAATGATGCATCAACATAAATACATATCTATCTATCTATCTATCTATCTATCTATCTATCTATCTATCTATCTATCTATCTATCTGTCTATCTGTCTATCTGTCTATCTGTCTGTCTGTCTGTCTGTCTGTCTGTCTGTCTGTCGTTCTATATATCGTTCTATTTATTGTTCTTTCTTTCTTTCTTTCTTTCTTTCTTTCTTTCTTTCTTTCTTTCTTTCTTTCTTTCTTTCTTTCTTTCTTTCTTTCTTTCTCTACCATTCGTTCTCTGTCTGCACGTAACTATCTATAGGAGTGTGTGCATGTGTGTATGAAGGGGTTGTGTTAATTCTTGTGAATGTGTGTGCAGGAGGTCGTGTCACATGTTTGCATACAGTATGCAGCTGTTTATGAGCATCTGCTCTGAATGCCTCATAAAAAACACAATATGAGTTGATGACGGGCCATGTGCTTTTACAGCACATGGTATGATTTCTAATTCATAAGCCATTTCCTTGTATTTGTCTTTTTGTAACTTGTAGCTTTTAGTGTGGAGTGCTCAAACCACACACAGAGAACTTTCCAGAAGAGCCCAGAATGAGCTGCAGCAGCATCAAATATTTACACGCAGCATTTTGGACGGGAGGTTTTAAGCGCTGACAGGCACAACGCGGCCCAGAAGTGCATCACACCCTTTTATCTGTCACATCCACAACTGGCTTTGAAAAGTCAAATGCAATCAGGTGGATCCAACCATGAGTGTGTATGTGGTGGGAAAGGGTGTGTGAGTGTGTTTATGTGCGTTTGTGTTTGTTTTTTAAACTAAGAAACAAAGTTGCATATTCGATTAGATGTCAGCACCTTCTCCTGAAAGACATAACATGCCGTCAACAACTGCTGTTACTTTGGAAAAAATACCTTCTAAAATGATAAAGCACTACAACTTAATATGTATATTCAGTGTAGACTTGCTTTTACTGGAGATTGGAAAGTATGAAATAAAACAAAAACATGAAAGTATGTATTAGTGATTTTAGGACAGGGTTCACCAGACATCCGTGGTTCCATGAACAACTTTTAACAGCCATGGAATGTCTCCATTCCACAAAAGGTTCTTTACAGTGAAAAAAGATTCTTTAGATCATTAAAATGTTCCACTTAGAAAAAAAAAAAAAGTTTCGTTTGAAAACTGTTCACTGAAAGGTTCTTCTACTGCAAAACCTCTTTTTGGAACCTTTATTTTTAAGAGTGTCTTTTATTTTGAAATTATTCTTGGTATGACTTTGTTCATTTATCTCTGTCTAATTTTGTCTGGGTGTTTGTTGTTAATCTTATTAAATCAGCATGTTTTCTGACGGTCTTGTGTTTTTTCTTTAGGTCGTGTGCTTTGTTGCTGTATAATTGGTGAGTCTTTGGTTAATTATTCAATTTCCCATGCTCTGTTTTGTCCTTATTAGTAATAAAAGCTTCATTTTGGTCCTAAACCTGTTCTGCTTCTGATAGTCAAACTAACATTTGGAAACATGGCATGTTTAATAGAGTCTGGTTAAGCTTCTAACCTTTTTGAATCTAATTTTGGGGCAAGTGTTTCATGTTTTGGCAGGCCAATCAAATAATTCAGTTTTAAAATCATAGTTGATGTTTATTTTCCAACTTAATTAAAGGTGAGTGCATTGCATTGTGGGATATGGTGTTCTTTACAGCGTTCACTGGTTGTGAACTGTAAGACTGCCCTTATATTTAATGCATGTCATGTTGACTCTACAATCTAGTTTGTGTCCATTTTGATGTGTAGTGGTATAAAGCTTGTGTTTACTGAGATTTGCAAAAGAGGGACTGACAAACTCTTAAAGTAACAGTTAATTTGAACAATAGTTCAAATGAAAATTTGAAGAGAATGTGCTCACCCTCAGGCCACTCAAGATGTGGATGAGTTTGTTTCTTCAGCAGAACACATTTGGAGAAATGAGAATTCATTCAATTCAGATTTGCAGAAATTTAGTATTACATTGCATTAACATCACAATACTTGCTCAGCAATGGATCCTCTGCAGTGAATGGGTGCCGTCAGAATGAGAGTCCAAACAGCTGATAAAAACATCACAATAATACACAAGTAATTCACAATAAACACCACTCCAGTCCATCAATTAATCAGTGCAAAACAGCTCTAAACTAATATATCAGTGAATTTTGATGTCAGAGGACAACAGGAGATGGACTTTTTTTTACTGGAGGAAAAGTCGACATGTTGACATAATCCATATTTATTATGGATTATGGATTTAAATTTTTGCCAGAACACATTAATTGATGGACTGGAGTGGTGTGGATTATTGTGATGTTTTTATCAGCTGTTTGGACTCTCATTCTGACGGCACCCATTCACTACAGAGGTTCCATTGGTGAGCAAGTGATGCAATACTGTATACATTTCTCCAAATTTGATGAAGAAACAAGCTCATCTACATCTTAAGTGGCCTGAGGGTGAGTCAATTCTCAAATTTTAATTTTTTGGGTGAACTATTCTTTTAAGTAGCAGCTTCCCAACACGGCAGCATTAGTTGCTAAATAAGAGGATTTACAACCTACTGCATTTATAATCTTGCTTTTACTTATGCCATTTGTAAATATTAAAAGTGCCATGGCATTTATGTTTATGTAACGTCAACTTGATACGTTTGCTGCTTTTAAAAGCACATTTGATAAAGCAAAATTTGTAATATTGATGTTTTTGTTAGTTATTCATAAGTAAAATTCATGCTTTCTATGTTTCGAAAAGCTGCTTCTGGTACATGTTGTACATACAAAGCAGAGGAGGCAGCACACTTAAAGGGTCTAAATCAAAGCCTCTTGTTTCCAAATAGCCTTTTTTCCAGCTTGACATCAAGGTTACAGGTAAAGCACAGTCCGTCCGCTCTCACGCAAGTGTTAAGTGGTCCTGAGGTCTGGCGCCTCGAGCGTCCGGGGGAAATCGATCTTCTTAATATGTCTGCTCGCACCAAAGGACTTTTGACAGGACTGTTCAGTCAGGGAAATAATCAGTCACGTAGAGAAATGAAATCACGGCGGTGGGGTAAATTCTCCCTCTCTTTCTCTCGGGGTGGATCTGGGCTCGGTCAGGAGGGAACGCGCTGGATCAGAGATAATGGCCCTGTCTGGACTTGCTTCAGCCTGGTTGACACCTTCAGCTACCTGGAGCAGTCATGCCTCAAAGAGCCCATTCCCTCAGCGCCCGCTTGATCTCTTTGTATCTCTTTATCGCTTTTGAAATTTCTCTCTCGATCATTCGCTTTCCTTTTTTCCTCTCTTCCCTCTTCATTGTGCTGAAAACCCAAAGACCAGCTAGTTCAACTGGAGACCACCTTGAAGTGCCAGTGAAAGGGATAGTTAATGTCATGTCCATCCTATGTGGAAATTTCAAAAAGTAATATCATTTTCAATAATAACAATAATTGTTTTCAAACAGGTTTCCCTCCTTCTGTCTTGCATTGTTTGGACAAAACAAGTAATCCAACCCAAAACTAAACTCAAAGCCCAGAGAATGGTACCTGAAATCTGAAATAAATGTTAATATATCCCTTGTGCTAAAAATATTTCACGTATTTGGTTTTCCTCGTCAAAAATGACTGACCTTTTAAAAATTGCTTGTGAATCTTTTATGCTGCTGTATCATCACCAAATAAAATTTCTTTCAATTAGGTTGTGTATTTCTTTTTGGAACTGATTGATTATTAATCTGAGTTCATGGACCTCAGTCTTTGAGTGAAAAAAGCATCATTGGTGGATAATTAGTTCTCAAAAACTGTATCCCACAATGCAGTGCATTCAACTTGACCTCTACGCATATGATAATTAAATAATGTAATGAGGGCATGTGACAGTGTAGCATAATTATTGTATGGAAAGCAGATCACCATGTAATGATATATTATTTCTATAAATGATAATTTAATTGTTTTCAAACAGGTTTCCCTCATTCTGCCTTCCATTGGTTGAACAAAACCCCAAACTCCAAAAATGTAAGGAAATTTATTTATTTATTGATATTTTAATATATTGTATTTTATTTGACATATACAGTTTTATTTATTTATATTGAAGTATTTTATTAATATGTATGCATGCGTGCACACACACACACACACACACACATACATAATTAATTAAATATTAGGTATTTTATTTTATGTATTTACTCATTTGTTGATATTAAGGCATTTCACTTTTTGACGATAATTTTATTTATTTATAAATTTTTTATTATTGTTTTTAATATAAGTGAAAGTACTTTTTATTTCTAGGTCGGGTCATAAAGCAAACATTACTGTTAGGTTTGGTGTCACTAGTGGTGCAGAAATGACACACTCTGCATCAAGCCCATCTTAAAATTTAAGCTGGTCCAAACTGGTCTATATTTGTTTCTTTTTCTTCTCTTTTTTCAAACAGGATCTTTCTCTCTCCGTCTCGCTCTTCCTCCCTCAAGCTGTACAGGGAAGTTAATTTGGTGATGATGGCAATGGAGGTCTTTGGAGGCTAATAGCTTTTCCAGGTAAATAAATCCCCATAGTTCAGAATTAGCTATTAGCATGCATGTAAACTGTTTGCTCTGAGCGTAGGTCACGTGTCTCTTATATTTACATCACAGAGGTTTTCAGGGCTTTCGTTTGTGAGCCGAAGTTATTCATGCAGTTAAGCATTTTAACGCACACATGCTAATCTAAACTATCCTATCACAGATGAGTTGGGGGAAGGGAAGTTGTGATCCATAGTCTGATTCCAGGTTTTAAAAGCAGGTAAAAATTGGTATCCGATTCTGGGTATTAGAAGCTTCATTGTGGAAAAAAGTGATTCCGATTCCAGGTTTTAGAAGGTTTGTGGGAAAAGTGATACCGTTTCTGGGATTTAGAAGCTTTTTTTGGAAAAAAAAGTGATTCAAATTCTGGGTTTTAGAGGGTTTGTGGAAAAAAGTGATTCTGATTCCAGGTTTTAGAAACTTTGTGGAAAAAAGTGATTCTGATTCCAGGTTTTAGAAACTTTGTGGAAAAAAGTGATTCCGATTCCAGGTCTTAGAAGCTTTATTGTGGAAAATGTGACTCCAGTTCCAGGTTTAAGAAGCTGTTTGTAGAAATGTGATTCCATTTCCAGGTTTTAGACACTTTATTGTCGAAAAAATAGTTTCCGATACCTGGTTTTTAGAAGCTTTTTATAGAAAAAATTGTTCTGGGTTTTATAAGCTTTATAGTGGAAATAGCATCCGTCTTCAATAACTAGCAGACTGAGTGGTTACTTTACTAAACAGTTGCATGCAGTAACTTTAACCGGAGTGTTTAAATAAGAACTTGTCTGTGCAAACACGCCTCCTTTCTATGGAAATAAGACTTCATTTTCAAGAAAGTCAGCTCTGTTTGACTGCCAGTGTTAACTTTGTTCTATTTATCACCTGGATTTCCTTTAAAAGACACACTATCAGCAGGCGCAGTTCATTGTAGTGAATCTCCCGAGTATGTAGACAGACATATGGAAAGATGGCATCGTATCCCTCAGGAATGCATATCTGGAAAAATTCGATCCACGGAGGAGACTAAACTGTGTAAGCTTACAGAGCATGAGATGTTTGAATAAAGAGGTGAATGTGTGTCACAACCGAACCAATAGCATCATGCGTCAGCTGATAACACGAGGCTGTGAGATGCACATCGCTCAAGACAAACAGTTCTCGTGACAGGCCTTTAAAGCGGCTCTCGTGGGACTCTAGCGATCCTACATCTCCTCTGTCAGAGCGTTGGCTGCCGGCTGAGATTAGCTCTTTGCCTTATTTAAAACTAGTGGATATTCCGATTGCCTAATTACTCAAAACGATCCCTGTGCAATTAAGCAGCACTGGCAGCCGCCCAGACTGGAGCAGCTTACCAGAGTAAACACTGAGAACCGAGGTACACACTCGAGCTAGATGCTAATTGAATTTTGCTATGTAAATTTACGTTTGTGTTTTTGGCAGCCCCTTTCCAGCCAAAGAGACTTACAAGACAGGGCATTTGTTGTGTTAATGGCAATTAACTGTTAAGCAATAACACACGTGCCAAGAGAAACACTAGAACAAACAAAAATAGGTGTTGGTTCTGTTTTTTTTTGTGTGCAATTTAAGTAAGGATTTAAAAATGGAATATAAATTTATTTATGTATTTATTGCAGTTTAAGTAAGGTTTTTTGCATTTTTAAAAACGTGCTATTTAAGGACAATTTGTAAATTTGATACAATTTAAGCACTGATTTTAAAATATATATAATTTAAGTACATTATTTAAAATATTTTGTCTTTTTAAATGCAATTAAACTTCTAAGCTAAAAAAGGCTTTTTAAGCATGGATTTTTTTTGTTTTCTTTTAAAACAATTTACGCACATTTAAAAAAATGTATATATACATATACTGTATGTACACACACAATTTAAGTACAGATTTGTGCTTTTAAAAGGCAAATTAACAGTGGATTTGCACTTTTTTTAGATGCAATTTAAGCACTATATATTTTACAATTTAAGTATGGTTTTGTGCTATTTAAATGCAGGATGCATTTTTTATGCCGTTTAAGCACATTTAAAAAAATATTTTATTACTTTTTTTTAGTACGCAAGTACAGATTTGTTTTTTAAAAGGCAGTTTAAGCACTGTTGTGGCAAAGAATGAAAATGGCTCTCACCGCGTAAGAGACAAACCTACTCGATTGCCTTTTCATAAGTTTTATTCTTGCAAGGTCAGACAGTCATACAGAAACACAAGTTGCTGTAGAGTACGACACAGAAGGGAGGGTTTCCTCCACCTTTATATCTTTTCCCTAGCCTTCAAGGTTACATCTCTTCACAGCTGTAATTTTCCACACATGGTAAGTCAAAAACACATTCTACTATATCATACTTCTAAAGCTCCGATCCTCATATTTAGGGCCTAAATGACCTGTTAGGTCATGGACAGGTGCCTTTGGGTCTCCCAGTTGTTCCCCTGCATGCTCAGTTTACACGGACCCCTTGTCATCCATGCATCTTATTGTTTAGGCCCCAAACCATATCTCACTTTGACTTCACAGCAGCTCTAAATAAAGCAAGCACTACACTGTTCCATAAGCATATTGAATCAATAAAAAATATTTTTTATTATTTTTTATTTATTTGCAACTTAAGTATGGACTTGTGCTTTTTTGAAAATGCAATTCAAGCATGGATGCATGTTTTTTTAAGTAATTTATTAATGCACTTTTTTCATTACCATGCTGGTAAACATGACATTTTTAGTTAATTTCCGATTGATTTGATTTCCTTTCATTAGTTCAACATTAATTCAACACTAGAACCCTGTTGTGCATGTCCAAGGCTTTTCCATCCTTTTCCCCAAAAAGTGAGAAATGCCATTACCATCACACACAATATCAAACGTCCACACCATCACAAATTATACAAGAATCCTTTTGAAGGTTGATCAAGGCCATGATCAAATCTTCATTCCGGGACATGTGATGAATGTTTTAACAGATGAAACACGTTTGAAGAAGTTTTATTTTTTTAATCTGAAATATTCTCAGAATTGAAGAATCATACGAGAAACAACAATCTTTAGCTGTCAAAGTAGTTCCTCCTAAAGAATAGTTGAAAAAGGGTTGTCGTTAGAGTTCAAGGGTGCAATAATGATCGTTTTCTGCTTGTAGGAATCAAACCAACAACCTTCTGGTTCCCGACCCTGAGATTTAACCACACCACCGCACTATTGCTCTTGTAGAAGTCATAGTAATTGTTAGTTTGAGAGAGAGCCAGCAGCAGCGAGCTAAAAGAAAAGAGCAGTAATCATACATGTCATTTCATGCTAATAACGTTCCCCTGCGCTGTGTGTTTAGCTGGCGTCGTGAAGCGTCTCAGAGGTCAGCAGAACCTTTCCTGTTGCGGCGTTTGGTGATTGGTGGGTTCGTGTGGGTCCGCTCCGCTTCTGAAACCAGTCTCACAAACAGTCCATTAAGAAAAAAGTGGCACTAAATCAAGCCTGGGAATAGAGGCGCCAGCAGTCAGCAGAGTGGAACTGCTTTCATTTATTTCAGGGGCTCGTTCAGGGAGCAGAGTGGAACTGCTTTTTCCCTCCCTTCTTAAAATTCCCCCTGAATGTGGAACAGGTGATTGATTTGAGCCAGTACTTGAGCAGTGCTTAAGATTTCCCACATCAGCTGCACTCTCTGACAGCGAAGAGCCGCTCGGCTGAGAATATAAAGAAGGGAGGGACAGGAACGGATGGATGGGAGTCTAAGGGTGTGTCTCAAACCGCCTGTCCTGGGTCAGTAGTATAAGTGCAGCGTCCAGGGAGTCTGACACTGATATAGCTGTCGAATAGTTTTTAAGTGCTTTTGTGGAGCTAAGAAGTATATGAGAATCCAGCCTCCTGACTTATGCCTTACAAACCTTTAGTGTGACTCTGTAACGGTTCTTGGTTCATTTTAAGTTGGACAAGATTACATTTTGTAAATGCTAAATTATGACTTGGTCGGTTGTTACTAGTGTTATGTACATTTTTCAGTACTTCAACAGTAGCTTTTCTCATATCAATAGTTTATTTGATATATTTAGGAAATATGAACTGTTTTACGATAATATATTCATTTTATTGTTGAAATGTTTTATTTATACACATGTAAATAAATGATAATATGGCATATAATAATGGAAATATTAATGATAAAATTTATTTATTTATTTGTTTATTTACGTATTTATTTATTGGTTGGGGAAATAATATATTTTACTCGAAAATAATATATTCGTTATATTATATAAATGTTTAATGTAGATATATTTTAATATATAGAGGGAATCATATTATTTTGCAATAATATATTTATTAGTTCATTTATTTATTTTTAATTAAAATGGAAATATTGTTTTACTGCAATATATATTAATTATATAAATTAATAAGTTTCTGAAATGCATTGAAAATGGATTGTTTTCATTTTAAAATGCTGTTTTAAAAGAAAATTCACTAGTGTAAACAGGGCCTGAGTGTGAATGGTTCTGGCTGAATCCTGTTCATTGCATCTCTCTGATTGTGATCCTCATTGTTTTGTTATAAATCCTGCTCTGTTTGCTCTGTCAATAGCCTGTAGTGTAGTTCACTGCTTTTACTTGACTGTAGTTGAATTACTTTATGAGTGTCTTACAGCTCGAGTAGCTCCGTCCTGTTCTGCAGTAAGTGCACTGCTGAGGGATTCATTCTAGGGGAGTCCCGTTGTCAGAATCGCTTCAGTGCACTCAGACATTCACTTCCTAGAGACGAAATGCACCATAAAAACCAGCAAGCATCAGCTGCTCATTATATTCACTTACCAGAGAGGTTGTCATGTCTTCTTCAGTCTCTCAAGTCATCAGAAATGGAGGACGAGTGCATATTTCATAATGCCACTGTACTAGCAACATCTATCCGCTCATCTATATTCATAGCTCTTCAGTGTGCACATATATTTCTATGCAAGCTTGTTTCTGCCACGGAATAAAACATGAAAAAGATAATTGTGACTTTTTTATTTGTCACAATTCAGACTTTTTTTGGGGGAAATTTCAAGTTTATATCTTGCTATTCTGACTTTTTCCCTCTGAATTGCAAGTTTATCTCACAACTGTAAACTCAGAATTCAGAGAAAAAGTCTGAATTGCGAGATGCATACTCAGAATTGTAATTTATATCTAGAAATTGTCAATTATAAACTCACGGTTCAGACTTCTTTCTCAGAATTGTATCACACAATTGTGAGTTATTAATTGCAAGATATAAATTTAGAATTATAAGGAAAAAAGTAAAGAGTGAAAGATATAAATGTACTTTTGCAAGTTCGTATCTCACAATTGTGAGTTAAAAACATGCAAATTGGAGATTGTGAGTTATTGCGAGATGTAAACTCACATTTGCATGTTTGTTGCTTGTACTTGTGGCTCAAAGTTGTGAATTTATATATTGCAATTATAACTTTTTCTCAGAAGTTGCAGGTTTATATCTTACAATTGTGAGTTATTGATAGTGTAATGTAAATTCAGTATTCTGAGTAGTTAGAGATGTAAACCTGCAAGATTTGCAAAATTTATATCTCGCAATTGTGAGTTATAAAATCAAGAATTACGAGTTTATTGTAAGATTAATTGTGAACTCGCAAGAAAAAAGTCTGAATTGGGAGTTAAAAAGTCGAAATTACAAAAAAACTCAAATTTATATCTCAGTTACAAACCCTCGATTTGGACTTTTCTCAGAATTGTGAGTTTATATTGTACAGTTGTGAGTTATTTGTGAGATGCAAACTCGTAATTGCAAGGGTAAAGGTTTTAATTGTGAGAGAAGAATTGCAATTACGAGAAACGCAGAATTGCAAGTTTATATCTCAGAATTGTGAGTTCTAAACCCTCAATTTGGACTTTGTCTTAGAATTGTGAGTTTATATCGTACAGTTGTGAGTTAATATTAATAACATAGCACAAACTCAGTATTCTGAGAAAAAAATGTCAGAATTGCAATTGCGAGAAAGACGTCTGAATTGTTAGAGAAAATGTCACAATTGCCATTTTTCTATTTTTATTTCATGGTGCAAAGAAAAGCATGTATAGTTATATTTATTGAAGTGAATTAGTTTTAAATCGCCGTCATGCATGAATGATATTTTTGCAGTTTTACACATAATAATCCACGATGATCACATTACACAAAACTGAAATTTCACGTCAAAATAACACATTGTCAATATTTTTTGAGACCCCCCAAAATTTCACAAATCACATTTTCAGGGGAGCCCCCCATGTCTTATTAAGGGGTGCTGAGCTGCCCCTAGCTCCCCCGTAGTTCGCACCCTGTGTTGGTCACAAATATGTTTTAATGCACGGCCTCATGCTCAGGTGTTCCACTGTAGATGAAGGCCCTTGCTAGAGTTAAAATTCATGTTGTAGGAAACTAAGATGCAGTTCAAATGCTAAAAGTGCATTTTTGTTTCCTAATTTGCAAAAAGCAAAACCAATCGGCATCAGCGGTTTCTTCTTAAAGAGACAGCGTCCTGGCGCCCTTTGGAGGATGCTCTACACCGCAGTGCCCTGAAAACTGATTAATTGGCTTGTCAGCTCAGTATTTTTATCCCATTCCCCAGACGAGCGCAAACGCACCGTCCTTCCCAGTGTCCTCTTGCGTCCTACACCACGGTCAGGTAACTGTAGAGGAACCCCCTGTGCCTGGAACTGCCGTCCGATTGGCCGAGAGCACCCTCGGTGCACGTGGCGATGCCAGAGTCCCCCGACCGGACGGCAAACCCTCCAGCACCATCCGTGTCCCGGGCCGCACAGGTTTAATTGGTGTAGAGGTACCTGCGAGAGGCTGCGCTGATTAATGCAAAACGCAGCGTTTCTGCAGATTGCCTCTTGATGAAGCCCACAGGGCTCACGCAGCAAGCGTGACAATGTACCGAGAGGAAGAACCTCCAGCCCTAAAGTGCGGAGGAGGGAGCGTAACCTAGTGAGTGTTCCGACGAAATGAAATAAAACAAAGTCACTGTTATGGATGGAAACAGTTTCTGCAATCTATTTCTAATTTATCTTTATTGCAGCTTCAGCCCCAAAGGCAATTCTGTGTTTGGTGTGACATGAAAACAGCGTAAAAACACAATTCTGCTTTCACTAATAATAACAAATTATCTTCCCCAGCTTGCTGCCACCCAGAAGTGGGAGAAAAGGGTCCATTTTAGTGAAGCAAACCTCGCTTGTTCCATGATTTCAAAGCAGCTGTCATAAAAGCAGAGGAATGATGTGGGGTGAAATAGCAGAAACGTTTTACGCTTCAGTCATTCATGTTTACTGAAGAGACAAAGTGCATGACTGTTTTTTAATAATAAAAATCATTTTAGTGCAGTAAAGCTACATTTTAGAGACAGACTAGGAAATAGTTTGTACTGTGCATTGCAGTGCATACTTCAGTTTACTGCATGCTGTTTTTGTTAAACAGTCTGCATTATGCAACAGCTTTTTCAAACAGTAGTATGCTACTGTATATATTTAAGTAAAGGCATCGTCTTAGATACAAAAAAATATATATTTTAATATGTAACTGTTAAATTAATATTTTTATACATTTCCATCCATATTGATAATCAGCATGATATAAATCCTGTTTTCTTTAAAAAAAAAAAAAAACCTTCCTGTTCCTATGTTGCGATTATTTAATGAGTGCATGTTCTTCTAAATGATAATTGTTTCTTTTTTAATGTTTTAAACAAAGTCAAAACTCGCTCCACATCCTGACACAACTTACAACTTGACCAGCAGTCAGATCTATTTAGTCTTTGTTTTAGGCTGCTGTTGTAAGTAATGCTGAATTTTTAAACCTTTAGAGTTTTGCGTTTTATCTTGCTGTATTCGGCAGATGTTTTTATCAAAAGCAACTTCAGTGCAGTCAAGGTGCACATCTCAAGTTCATGCATTTCTTGGGAATTGAATAATAACTGTAATTTAATGCTGGCTAATATAATTAAGGTTTCAACAGTAAAATCAAATAATTTAGGTGAACATACGTCATCATCTTCCTACTCATTTCCTTTCCAGGATTTCTAAATTGCATAAAATGTCCCTGTTTTGCCTTTGCTTTCCATATTTGCTGAAAAGGTAATGACTTGTTTGAACAATAACAGGCGGGCATTGCACATAATCAGCAAATCATGGTGTGCAAGAAGGCGGGATCTACAGAGAACGTCAAAGAAATGCAAATATACCACTATGAGGACCGTAGAGAGGGTGTCAACAGGCAAAGCCAAAATCCAGACATTTAATGCAATATAGTCAGGATATGACTGGGGTAAATGAAGACGTTCGGGAGGAAAATGCATTCAAATCTTGATAAAACCAAGCATACATTTTGCATTTATCACTGCATATGATGTTTAATTTAGAAATGCCTAGCAATGCAAAAGTAAAACGGGTCTTAAAGCCACTTGATGAAGTATAAATAGCGCTGAGGAGCTGATCAGATGTTGTTGTGACGTGAGGAGCAGGACTAGTTGTTGATCCCCTGGGCCAGGCCCATGGCAGCGCTCTAACTGTCTCCTCTCTCTGGTTCTCGGCAAGAGGATGGTGATGGGCTGAGTGTTTGCGTGTCCCTGCCGGTGAGTGTTGGGCGGCTGCCCAAGCAATTAATAGTCTTTGTAATGTGTTCACCAGCACTAGAAAATAAACAAACACCATGAGACCTTTGATTAAGCACCAGGCTGCAGTTTCACAGCTTCAAAGCAGTGCTCGACAGCGGCTTTCCCCATCCCACTGCTTCCTGTTGCTGGAACCTTCCCATATTTGCACTTGACACATAAGGATCGGCCTCATTCCTAGTCTACAGTGCACACACGTCATATAAAACTACATCAACCCCAGTATAATCCACACACGTCAGCGGTTCACACATGCCCCTGTTTTTAACATATATGCACTTTATTATTGCATTTTGTTTTTTACAAATATCATATACATTTCATGTTGCTTTACTACGTACATAGTAAGGATGTATGCTTAACCAAAAACTATATAGACATATTTACGAACAAAAACTAATAAAATGACAAACACTAAATTAATAGAACTTTATCCAAAATTAACACAAGCAGAAATATATATATAAACTTATTATAGCTGTCACTGTAAAATTACAGTAGAGATATTGTATACATATGTGACAAATTACAAAACAAATGGGAACTTACATGTACCTATTGCACATTTAAAATGGCATTATTTTCTTTAATTCAAGTAATAGCCAAATACATTAACAGTAATTAAAAAACAATATCTTATTGCAAATATTTGTTATAAAATATACATGCGTACTCAAAAGTACAGTATTACAGCAAACTGCAAAACAACAACAACAAAACAATGGATAATAATAATAATAATAATAATAATTAACAGCAGTTGTATATATGCGTATATACAGTGGGTACGGAAAGTATTCAGACCCCCTTAAATTTTTCACTCTTTGTTATATTGCAGCCGTTTGCTAAAATCAGTTGTTCATTTTTTTTTTCCTCATTAATGTACACACAGCACCCCATATTGACAGAAAAACACAGAATTGTTGACATTTTTGGAGATTTATTAAAAAAGAAAAACTGAAATATCACATGGTCCTAAGTATTCAGACCCTTTGCTCAGTATTTAGTAGAAGCACCCTTTTGATTTAATACAGCCATGAGTCTTTTTGGGAAAGATACAACAAGTTTTTCACACCTGGATTTGGGGATCCTCTGCCATTCCTCCTTGCAGATCCTCTCCAGTTCTGTCAGGTTGGATGGTAAACGTTGACTTTCTACAACTTTCTCCCATCTCCCGACTGCATCTCTGGAGGTCAGCCACAGTGATCTTTGGGTTCTTCTTTACCTCTCTCACCCGATAGCTCAGTTTGCCCGGACGACCAGCTCTAAGAAGGGTTCTGGTCGTCCCAAACATCTTCCATTTAAGGATTATGGATGCCACTGTGCTCTTAGGAACCTTAAGTGCAGCAGAATTTTTTTTGTAACCTTGGCCAGATCTGTGCCTTGCCACAATTCTGTCTCTGAGCTCTTCAGGCAGTTCCTTTGACCTCATGATTCTCATTTGCTCTGACATGCACTGTGAGCTGTAAGGTCTTATATAGACAGGTGTGTGGCTTTCCTAATCAAGTCCAGTCAGTATAATCAAACACAGCTGGACTCAAATGAAGGTGTAGAACCATCTCAAGGATGATCAGAAGAAATGGACAGCACCTGAGTTAAATATATGAGTGTCACAGCAAAGGGTCTGAATACTTAGGACCATGTGATATTTCAGTTTTTCTTTTTTAATAAATCTTCAAAAATGTCAACAATTCTGTTTTTCTGTCAATATGGGGTGCTGTGTGTACATTAATGAGGAAAAAAAAATGAACTCAAATGATTTTAGCAAATGGCTGCAATATAACAAAGAGTGAAAAATTTAAGGGGGTCTGAATACTTTCCGTACCCACTGTATATGTGTACATTGGTGTTTGGTGATGAGTTTTTGGCTCAAGGTCTGCATATAAAGTCACACCAGAGGTGTTCAGCTGGGATCAGGACTTGTCTTTCTGCAGACCAGTCAAGTTCTTCCACACCGACTCAATCAATCATGTCTTTTTGAACCGTGTCTTATACAAAGAGGCACTGTCATGTCAGAATAGAAAAGGCCCTGAACAAACTGTTGCTATAAAATTAGAAGCACACAATTCCCTAGAATATCATTATATGCTTAAACATTAAGATTTGTACTCATGGAAATTACTAAAGTAGTCAAACATGTTCATTAGAAGGGGGTGCCAATACTTTTGGCAATATAGTGTATGTTTAAATGTATGTTTTTATGTCTATTTATCTTTACTTTTTAATAAACTGTTGGATTATTTTAATTACCGATTAGAGTGCAAAACATTTTTACACAAGCTCTTCAGTTGGCATACACACAAAAAACATTTTATATCAGATTTTTCCTTCATAAATGTATTTGTTCCGATTTGTGAAAATTAGGATTAATGCCGATCATACATGCATTTTATAAATGAGGCCCCTGCATGTTCTCAGGCTGTTTCTGTTAATTGTAACATTCAATTTATCCACTATTCTAAAAAAAAAATCAATGCCAAGGCGAAATGCAATGCATGCAACAGCACTAGAAAATCCATGAAAGCTTTGATTAAGCGGTTTCACAGCTTCAGAGCTTCACCGATGCCTTCCGCTCAAGAGTGCCTTTTCCCATCTCGCTGAATGGAAATTGCAGCAGCCGTCTTTCCCTACCGAACACGGCATGTGTGTAATGATGCTCGGGGCTGATGGGATTGGAGGTGGGGAATTGTTCTTCTGTGCATGTATCTGTCCTAATCAATTACACTGCAATCTCTCTTTCTCAAACACACACACAGACTGGTGTGGTGGCAACACACTCATGTACACAAGCTTTTAAATAATTATTAAGTTAAGTTCCAGCGCTGTTGGATGTGTTTTTAAAAGCTCTTGCTCTTGAAACATTTATTGCTCTTTCAACAGTTCTGCTGGCCTGTTTGAATGCACTTGTGGGACCTGCGGCCTGCGTGTCTGCACATCTGCACACCTCTCTCTGACCGCGGGTTTCTCACAACTCACACATTAGTTGATTTTACCTGCAAATTGTACCTAGCTGGTTTCTTTAACATAATCTAATCAAGCAGTTGTGTGGTATCGTAACATGCTACTCGTACTTTTGCAGCACTATGCATTCCAAATATGTGTGACCCTGGACCACAAAACCAGTCATAAGTCGCACGTGTATATTTGTAACAAGAGCCCACAATACATTGTATTGGTCAAAATTATCTTTTTTCTTTAATGCCAAAAATCATTAGGATATTAAGTAAAGATCATGTTCCATAAAGATATTTTGTAAATTTTCTACTGTAAATATATCAAAACTTAATTTTTGATTAGTAATATGCATTGCTAAGCACTTCATTTGCACAACTTTAAAGGCGATTTTCTCAGTATTTAGAATTTTTTTTTGCACCCACAGAGTCCAGATTTTCAAATAGTTGTATCTCGGCCAAATATTGCCCTGTGTATAAATCTCAATTTCAAAAAATTGACCCTTATGACTGGTTTTGTGGTCCATGGTCACATATGCATCTCATAGCATTTTTGCTTTTGAAGGTATTTGTATTTGTAAGTACACTAGTCAACATTTGAAGTGGATCAAAACCTTTTATCAAAGATGTCCTAAAACTCTGATTGTATTCATTTGAAAGAATAAAGTCATATACACCTAAGATGTATTGAGGGTGAGTAAATCATGGGCTAAGTGACAACGCAAGTAAAATAATATTTATTATCTATCCTAATAGGCAATAATAGGCCAGTTTTTGCAGATCAGCAGACTTGGTTTTCAAGATGCATGGCTGTGTTGTTAATATCTTCATTTGATTGGACTGCTAAATGTTAAGAAATGTTTTAGGAAAGGATTTATTTGGATTTTGGTATTTATTGCAACAGCTGTCAACGCAAGTGCAAAAATAATGACTTCTTTCTTTCTTTCTTTCTTTGTTGAAGTGAAAACAGACCTTCATATTAAACTGGGATACAAGTATTTTAACACAGAGCAAACATACTTCACCTTTAGGATTTTTCTTTATTGCGGTGATTGTGTTTTTGAGAAATGAGCAGGTCTGTGCTGTTTATAAGTCATTCGGAAGCCTTACCTGCATGACTATATTAGGATGATGTTATGTAACCCAGTTTTAGCTTGCACACAAGTTTCCTCGCCTCCAAGGAATGTCAGCAGAAAATATTCTGGGTCATCTGCGCTGCGACCACACTCTCCCATGATGCATTGTGCAGCAGTGCCTTTGTCAGAGTCAGCTGAGCGCGGTGAACTGAGCTCGTGCTGCTGAGACAGCACTGAGAATAAATGGAGATTTTTGCTGAAGTCTCCAGATGTTTCTTCTGAATCTCGTATGAGGTTCAGAACTGACCTCAGTGATGTTTCAGATTTTGCTCAGGTTTGACACGATCGATAGTCAGAGATCTCAGTTTGAAGTTATTCTCTTCACAATAATTGTGTATGTGTCCCATCTCATGAAAACACATCCCATTTCCTAACCCTAAAATTATAGTAAAAATTAATTAATGCTAACTGACTGACTAACTAAACAACTAACTAACTAACTGTTTGGAACATTATAATATATATATATATATATATATATATATATATATATATATATATATATATATATATACAGAAACATTCAGTATGTTCCCTATTCATTTATTTATTTATCGTTAATGTAAAAACAATAGTTCTTTTAAATGAGTATGCATAGGAGTATGCATTTATTTCTTCCAAATAAATTTTATTTATGTATTTATATCTGCTAATTTAAATAAACTTTGTTTTTACTGTAATGGTTAATGTGACCTGAACTTTTTTTTATATATATTTTATTTGTTTGTTTTTGTTTAAACATGTAAGACTTGATTGTCTAAATCTTACTTAATTATGGGATAGTATATGACCTGAACATGTTCTTGACAGGCTTTAAGACTCATTTTCTCATTTGAGTCTATTTTTTCCTTACATTTTTTTAAGAGAAACATCTGACGTGACTTTCTGAGAGAAATGATCTTGCACGGTTTAAAGTGTATAAACGTGAACACGCTCACAGATGAATCTTCGTCATGGTTCTTTGTAAGAAAGATCACCTGAAGCGGTTCCTGGAGAGAGTGTAGATTTTACTCTGCGTGAGTTTGGCCTCATGGAGAGAAAGGAGGCTCAGATCCAAAACTGCTTCACTGTCTGTAGCCTACATAGGGAACTGCACAGACAGCAGATCCTCATGAGAGTGGAAGTTCACTCTTTATTTACACAGAGTTTTAAGTTTGCATTACACTAAGATGCCATGCTTTTATTTACATAAATACACACATTGTTAAAAAAAAAAAAAAAAGAGTAATTTTCCACCGTGACTTTGTGAAAGCAATCCAACCAATTTCAGATTTTCATTGCTGCTAATACTTGTGTGAGTGTGTATTGAACTCGAATAACATTCAAAAGTCCAGTCATTTCCTTTTAAGCAAGTTTAATAATTGGAAATGTCAAAAAATTGTATCGCTCCAATCTTGCATGAAACAAATTCTAATGGTCCTTGCTGGAAATGACATCAGCATCATTCTCAATATTTATATGAAACATATCAAATTATTTAATTATAAATAATTACTTAATCCACACAATTACTTCACATCTATACATCTATGTAAATACATCTATATAAATAAACATACATCTTAAATGGCTCTTACAATTATCCATTAATTTTATGGACATTACTGTTAACTCTAAAATAGATGCAATACAATGTAAAATTCAAAATACACCCGTAAAAAAATTTAATAAATACGAAAAACTAATACAGTACAATTGTGTATCTACTGTATACTGTATATAGCATGTTTATGGTAAGACACCTCAGGTCATTCTGGTCAAAAAATGTAAATACTGTAATAAATATCACCTTACTTTCTTAACTCAGTGCATACATTAAGCTTTATAAAAAAAAAAAAAAGAGCATTCTAAGTTTTGTAGGTTTTCTCAAAAGCTAAGTTTAAATAGTTTTAGAAGTTTTGCCACGTTCTTTATTAATCAAATTAAAACCATCAGTGCACAATTTTCCACACCACAATCTGTCAAGCACATCTTACTAGCAAACATACTCTTTCACATCCTTCTCTTCACTCTCTGAGGCAGAAGTCTCCAAACTCATCCTTTCTAATCATCCTACTACTTGTCCGCTTGATCCTATTCCATCTCATCTCCTTTGAGCCATTTCTCCTGCAGTTGTACCTGCACTCACTCACATCATTAACACATCCCTTCACACTGGTGTTTTTCCCTCAGCATTTAGACAGGCTCGTATAACCCCACTACTTAAGAACCCCACCCTTAACCCATCTCTTTTAGAGAACTACAAACTGGTTTCCCTTCTTCCTTTCATTGAAAATACACTTGAATGAGCTGTGTTCAACCAATTCTTTGCCATTCTCTCACAGAACAACCTCCTCGACAGCAACCAGTCTGGTTTCAGAAGTGGACATTCAACCGAGACTGCCTTGTTCTCAGTTGTTGAAACCCTAAGACTGGCAAGAGCAGATTCCAAATCTTCTATACTTATCTTGCTGGATCTGTCCGTTGCTTTTGACAAGGTTAACCAAAAGATCCTCCTGTCAACACTATTGGCAAAAGGCATCTCAGGAACCGCACTCCAGTGGTTTGAGTCTTACCTCTCAGATAGGTCCTTCAAGGTATCTTGGAAAGGTGAGGTGTCCAAGTCGCAACATTTAACTACTGGGGTGCCTCAGGGCTCAGTTCTTGGACCACTTCTCTTCTCTGTCTACATGGCATCATTAGGTTCTGTCATTCAGAAACATGGCTTTTCATACCACTGCTATCCTGATGACACTCAACTCTACCTCTCATTCCATCCTGATGAGCCAACGATAGCTGCTTGCATTTCAGCTTGTCTAACAGACATTTCTTGCTGGATGAAGGACCATCACATTCAACTCAATCTTGCCAAGACAGAACTGCTTGTGGTTCCATCAAACCCTTTGTTTCATCACAATTTCACCATCCAGTTAGGCACATCAACCTTAACTCCTTCAAAAACAGCCAGAAACCTATGATTAACTTATGATTGATGATCACCTGATTTTCTCAGACCACATTGCTAAAACTGGCCGTTCCTTCAGATGTGCTTTATTCAACATCAAGAAGATCAGGCCCTTTCTTTCGGAATATGCTTCACAACTCTTTGTTCAAGCTCTTGTTTTGTCTAGGCTGGACTATTGCAATTGTTCTATCAAACCTTTACAATTAATCCAGAACGCGGCAGCAAAATTAAGTTTTAATGAGCCAAAAAGAATGCATGTCGCACCTCTGTTTATCAATTTGGACTGGCTACCAATAGCTGCTCACATAAAATTCAAGGCATTGATGTTTGCCTACAAAACCACCACAGGCTCTGCACCCCTTTAACTAAATTCATTACTTCAGACTTATTTTTTATGTTTTCTCAACTATTTATTTTATATTTGAAATCTACAGATACAAATAGATAAAGTGCAATAAAATAAACACTTTTGCATGTTTTCTTTCCACTGGTCTGAAACTACATAAAAGCCAAATAACCCAAAATTGACAAGTGCATAAAAAAAGATTTCACCTGTTGTGTCTTCCCACTGAGAAAACAGCTTAAACTAGACTAAAGTGGATTTCTAGTTTCCTAACCTGGCTTGGTCTAGTGTGTTTTTTTGTGTGTTTTTGTGTCACTAGGTTGTGGATCAGAGCTCTTGTGTGTTATCTTGTGTGTTATCTGTTGTTTTCTCTCTCAGATGACCTGTCCTTGTCCTTGAGGTCAGGCCGAGGTGTGTGTGTGTGTGTGTGTATGTGTGTGTGTTTCTGCATGTCTGTATGCATGTGTTTGATGAATGCGTTCAGCATGCAGCTGTATGAATCCTCCCTCTCTAGGGCTCGTCTCCCAGCTATTGTTTCAACCCAAGCAGAAACATGAAACACTCAAGCGGACTTGAGTCTCTCGTTTCCATATTCTGTTGTGTGAGAAAAAGAAGCATCAGATTGTCAAGTGAGCTGCATCACTGCGCTTCTGCTGTGTTTCTAACAAATGCAATAGGACTGTAAACCATATGATGACGAGACGGGTCACTGGGAATCTTTGGAATACTATACTATTTTTGCAGTATTGTATACTGTGCATGAAATGCACATTCATTTATATAATTTATTGCACATTGGAGTCTTTATTATATTGCTGTATAGACATCACTACTAATTTTTCTCATTTTTAGCCCTGATAAAATAACTCACAAAATTGTATTTATTTGTTTGCTTGTTTATATATCTATTTGCTTGCTTGCTTTCATATGCTAGAATACTAGATTGTATACTAGAATAGATGAATAACAGGCCTGTATCCCACAAGGCACTGCTCTTGTTTAGATGTCCCATTTCCAGGATGACAAATGAAAAAAGAAAAAGAATTTAAAACAATTTTCGACTTATTATTTGATCAGACTGCCAAAAATATTTTTTTTAAACTAAATTTCATTTAAAACCACCAGGGGCCTCATGTATAAAACTTTCCTTAGATTTCATCCTAAAAGTGTACGTACGCACAAAAGCTAGATTTTGCGTACGCACAAAAGTTTTCAGATTTATAAAAGCATGTGTACGCCAGAACATGCAAAAAATCCCTTTATAAATCCCAGTCAGTGGAAGATTGTGCGTACGTGCATCTCCACTCCGTCTCCTCCCAGAAATCACCATACAGTCAGGTCCATAAATATTGGGACATCGACACAATTCTAACATTTTTAGCTCTATACACCACCACAATGGATTTCAAATGAAACGAACAAGATGTGCTTTAACTGCAGACTGTCAGCTTTAATTTGAGGGTATTTACATCCAAATCAGGTGAACAGTGTAGGAATTACAACAGTTTGCATATGTGCCTCCCACTTGTTAAGGGACCAAAAGTAATGGGACAGAATAATAATCATAAATCAAACTTTTTTCTTCCACTTTTTAATACTTGGTTGCAAATCCTTTGCAGTCAATTACAGCCTGAAGTCTGGAACGCATAGACATCACCAGACGCTGAGTTTCATCCCTGGTGATGCTCTGCCAGGCCTCTACCGTCTTCAGTTCCTGCTTGCTCTTGGGGCATTTTCCCTTCAGTTTTGTCTTCAGCAAGTGAAATGCATGCTTAATCGGATTCAGGTCAGGTGATTGACTTGGCCATTGCATAACAGTCCACTTCTTTCCCTTCAAAAACTCTTTGGTTGCTTTTGCAGTATGCTTTGGGTCATTGTCCATCTGCAGTTTGAAGCGCCGTCCAGTGAGTTCTGAAACATTTGGCTGAATATGAGCAGATAATATTGCCCGAAACACTTTAGAATTCATCCTGCTGCTTTTGTCAGCAGTCACATCATCAATAAATACAAGAGAACCAGTTCCACTGGCAGCCATACATGCCCACGCCATGACACTACCACCACCATGCTTCACTGATGAGGTGGTATGCTTAGGATCATGAGCAGTTCCTTTCCTTCTCCATACTCTTCTCTTCCCATCACTCTGGTACAAGTTGATCTTGGTCTCATCTGTCCATAGGATGTTGTTCCAGAACTGTGAAGGCTTTTTTAGATGTTGTTTGGCAAACTGTAATCTGGCCTTCCTGTTTTTGAGGCTCACCAATGGTTTACATCTTGTGGTGAACCCTCTGTATTCACTCTGGTGAAGTCTTCTCTTGATTGTTGACTTTGACACACATACATCTACCTCCTGGAGAGTGTTCTTGATCTGGCCAACTGTTGTGAAGGGTGTTTTCCTCACCAGGGAAAGAATTCTTCGGTCATCCACCACAGTTGTTTTCTGTGGTCTTCCAGGTCTTTTGGTGTTGCTGAGCTCACCGGTGCGTTCCTTCTTTTTAAGAATGTTCCAAACAGTTGTTTTGGCCACACCTAATGTTTTTGCTATCTCTCTGATGGGTTTGTTTTGTTTTTTCAGCCAAAGGATGGCTTGCTTCACTGATAGTGACAGCTCTTTGGATCTCATCTTGACAGTTGACAGCAACAGATTCCAAATGCAAATAGCACACTTGAAATGAACTCTGGACCTTTTATCTGCTCATTGTAATTGGGATAATGAGGGAATAACACACACCTGGCCATGGAACAGCTGAGAAGCCAATTGTCCCATTACTTTTGGTCCCTTAACAAGTGGGAGGCACATATGCAAACTGTTGTAATTCCTACACTGTTCACCTGATTTGGATGTAAATACCCTCAAATTAAAGCTGACAGTCTGCAGTTAAAGCACATCCTGTTCGTTTCATTTGAAATCCATTGTGGTGGTGTATAGAGCCAAAAATGTTAGAATTGTGTCGATGTCCCAATATTTATGGGCCTGATTGTATATGGAGCTTACAAAGCCAAGTTTTACGATGCATAACCTCATCTGCATATCATTCCCATTCATATTCCCATCCACGTGACACCATGTTTAACACCGTCAAAGGTACATTACATCAAGGAAATATGAGATACGGACTAAATGCCATTTGTGCCACATTAACTTTTATTGCCAAAATCCAGAATGTTTTAGAATATCCATAAAAACAAAACTGTTTAATTCTCAGATAAATAGCCTATTTTAGAATATTCAGTACCTGACCTCTTTCTTTCACAGTATTTTAATTGTTTTAAACAACTCAAATCAAATACAATTTTTGTAGTTTTGCTGAAAAGGTGAACATCTTTTAGCTATTTTTAGTGGAAAAAGGTAAGCCATTTATTGCAGTGTAAATAAAATTGTCTAACTCGCGCGTCACTGACAAAGTATTTTAAAAAGGAAACGTGTAAATCTTACCGTTTTCTTCAAGTTGTATGCTTCAAATACATTGATATTTTTCATAATGTTGTGGAGATGCCTTCACACACCATCAACACCTCTGTGCAGCTGCGTTTGTACAGTAACTATTATCATTGGTCCTATTCAAACCGGAGAATAGACCGTTCCACCGAATCCAGCGGTGTCCGCCATAATATCGAAGTAAGTGTGCATCATTGATCGTTGTTCTTGATAAAAAAAATCTCATAACATGAGATCTGCAGTTTAGTTTAAATATGGATTATTATAACACTCCTCGCTGTCATTAAAACATATTATGCCACAGGTTTAAGTGATCTAGCGTATCCATATATCTAAAATCATATAATTGTGGTTTAACTTCTGCGTGATGACTTTATGTAATATCAGTGCTTATCTCCATTAATGAGAATGGAATATTTAATGTAAATGTGTATGAAAACAGAGTTTAAAATCCTTGTTTAAAATCCCATTACTTTTCTCACTCCAGGAAAAAGAGTGCGTATGTACATTCTAGAGTATCTGTACAGTGCGCACATATTTACGCCAAATTTATTTTTTATAAATCCGGATACGTGCATGGAAAACAGCTGTTTTCCAAGTAGTATAGTACATTGTACAATGTAGTATACTACATTTATTTATTTGGTGCAATGAATCTTAATGAACATCATACAAAAATACAAAATGCCAGTTTATGCTTGCCATTTCACGATGACAAATGAACAGAAACAATTGAGCTTGTTTGTCTCTTGACTAATTCTTGACCTGACTAATTATTTGATTGGACTGCCAAACATTGTATATATTTAAACACAAAATTGCTTAAAAATGCAAGCTAGTTGACTGTTTGATTTTTAAATTGATAATACATGTTAATGAACTGAGAATACGTTCTGTGCTAGTAGTAAATGTATTACAGTAGTAGACTAATATGCCATGCTGAACATTCTGTGCCACTTGGGCTCATTTCCTCAAACTGCTGCATGATTGACTCATGCAAACAGTGTACAGGTAGATGTAAAGCGCGTGTTATTTCAGTGTGAATAATGCAACAGCTGGCGTGCAGCCTCAGGCAGAGCTTCAAGAAGTTTGCCTGTGTTTTACAGTCGGCTCTCACAATCTCATCAAATCTTAAGCGTTTCCTGAGAGATGGTGCCCTGCGCTCGGGCTCTCCAGCGCTCATTACAGAGCAGCACAACTGCAGGATTCATCAGGCGTAGCGCAGACTCCCTCTTTAATATTTCACAGAGGAACACTCCTGCTCAGTGCTATTACAATGCCTAATCACTCAGATCAGAGAATAAAGCTGAATTAAAGAGACAGAGACAGAGGAAGCAAGCTGTACTTAGAGTCTCTCTGTGCTGCAGTTTTACAGTGATGTCACCGCTGGAGAACATGACTTTGTCAACATGAAACATCATTCGCAATCTATTTCACTTCTGTAAAGTGCCACAGGATATTCAATGGGGGAGAAAAATGTAGGTCAAGGCTTAATTTCAATACCGCCAAAGCTGCATTCATTTGATAAAAAATATGATTTGGTGCTTGAGAAACATTATTATCAATCTTATTATTATCAATGTTGATAAAGTTTATGAAAACATGACTGTTTTCAACATTGATAATAATCAGCTGATTTTTGAATACTTTGCTGATTTGATTGCTGATTTATTGAATAATTTCTGAAGGATCACGGGACACAGAAGACTGGAGTAATTGCTGTAATTGAGTAATTGGAGTAAATGCTGAAAATTCAGCTTTGATCACAGGAATAAATGACATTTCAACATATATTCACATAGAAAACAGTTAATTAAAAGTTTAACAATATTCCACAATTTTACTGTTTTTACTGTATTTTTAATGAAATGTAACCTTGGTGAGCAAATAATTTACGATACAAATCGTTGCAAAGCAGCTTTACAGGAAATTAAGTTTCCACAATATATTTATATATTGTAGAAACTTAATAAAATTAATTTATGGTGATATGGCAAAATTTGGTGATTCTGTATGTTGTCTGAGGGTTGGCATCCTCTGAGGTCCCCTGAGGGGTTGGCATCATCTCTTCTCAGGTGTTTCCTAAATAATTGTAACCAAAATTAAAATCTGTTATATCCAGATTCCTTGTTCCATCTGAAATTGCTTGTTTGTCGAAAGTTTTTAATGCATTACATTTTCTCAAGGTGTAACAATGAATATATAAGTCATAAAATCATAAAGCATTATATCTGTGGTTACATTTATTAATAAGATTATACAATGCATTGTAATGTGCATTAAAGGCATAATTAATGCATAAAAAAATATTGTATAATGCATTATTTATAAAGGCTTCCAGTAAAGTGTGAGCAATAAGTGATTCTCCTGCTATATGCCGAATATCTGAAGAAATTAATGACAATAATGTTTATTTATACAGCACTTTATGCAGATAGTTTCAAAGCATTAAATTACTGTAACAATGTCAATGTTGCAAAGTTCTTCAATTATGAAACAAATTCAGTTTCAGCTGTAAAGCAGCTCTACAGAAGGCAATAGTGTCATCATTCAGGTCAGTTCAGTTGAATGTTGATTCAATTCAGTTCAATAATGTGTCTGTTGCAAAGTTCATCATATGAAAATAATTCAGTTCAGCTACTACATAAAGCAAATGTGTAGACTGTACTGATAAGGTGGCTGTTGAATGTTATGAATTGGGATGTGCAGTGATGGAGTTTGAATCCCCTCCTCCATAAAACAGCGCTGTAGGATGACTGTAGCGGTTCTGAGTTTTCTCCCAGCAGACATGCGTAGCAACACATGTGAACATGCATGTTGACCATTCATGGGCTCCAGGCGAAACCTGTCTGGCAAATGAGAGTCAACAGCCAACATCTGTATGTCAGAATCGACTGACTGTGTTTGTGTGTGTGTGTATGTGTCTCCTGAGTGCGGCGTCCTCGTGTAAGTCACTTCATGTCCAGCCGCTGAGCTGCTGAAATATACATACACCTGCTTTCAGCATCTGCGCCGTCATCTGCTGACTGGAGCAGCCGAAAACTACTGCCTTACAGAAAGAGGAACGGGACCAGAAAGAGATGAGACAGTGGATTTGAGTTCTGAGAAAAAAAGAGTTTCTTTAGTATTTTTGTCTTGTATTTTTTGGTTTTTGTTTTTTTACCAGGGCTAGTATAGTGAACTAAACTAAAAACATGAAAAAACAGTTACTTATAATATAATAAACATTAACATAAATAAATATATGAATAAATACAATCAAATAAAACTTTATTCAGCTAATTACCAAAGCAGTATTTATGGTTTGGACAGCTTTTTTCCTTTAATAAATGAAATCATTATTTCAAAACTGCATTTTTTATTTACTCAGGTTATCTTTGTGTAATATTAAAATTTGTTTGATTATCTGAATCTTTTAAGTGCCAAAAAAGAAAAATCAGAAAACCTTTTCAAATCACTGTATATTAAAAAAAAAAAAAAAAACTCACAAAAGTACAAAATAAAATGACTAAAACTTCAAAATTAAAATGAAAACAGAATATACAAAAATCTAATTCATAATGTTTTTAAAAACTATAATAGTATTTGAATATATACTATATATTTTTTTCTTTTAAAAAATAAATCTAAATACAATAAAATAAATGATGAATCTAAATTTGATTTTTAAGGAAGCAAAACAAACAAAAAAGGTCTTTATATAAAGAGAACATATGAAGGTGCTTTGCAAGGGTGTCATAATTTTTAGGAAACCTTGCCATCGAGAAGTTTGGAAGCCCCTGTTTTTAGAGGAAGCTTAGACTGTGGAGCTTTCAAATCCTTGAGTTTGTGTTCAATTCAAACACAGTGTCACTTAAAACCTGGTGACCTGATCCTGAGTTCTTCATCCTGGCCACAGCGTATTAAAGTCGTGACGTATTGTCAAGTATGGTGACCCATACTCGAAATTGGTGCTCTGCGTTTAACCCATCCAAGTGCACACACACAGCAGTGAGTAGTGAACAAATCCATCCACACACACACACACACACACACACACACACACCCGGAGCAGTGGGCAGCCAATGCTGCAGCACCCGGGGAGCAGTTGGGGGTTCGGTGCCTTGCTCAAGGGCACCTCAGTCGTGGTATTGAGGGTGGAGAGAGCGCTGGACATTCACTCCCCCCACCTACAATCCCTGCCGGCCGGAGACTCGAACCCGCAACCTTTCGATTACGAGTCCGACTCTCTAACCATTAGGCCACGACTTCCCACTATTCTTCAGGTTCAGTGAAATGAACGTGACGGCTTATCTGTGAGTGAGTCCTTCACTAGTCGCAGTGTGTTTGATCAATGCACTGCTCTGGTCAGAAGTCTCTCGTGTGAGTGTCTGATTGTCACATCGGCCACCGTGGCGTCGCTCCTGTAGACGACTCATCCCTGTGGAGCGCAAACCGTGTACTGCATATGTTAATCAAACCCAATTACCTATAATTGAATGTCTCCATTTTGCTTCTAATCAATAGCGACTCGGCGAGTGAAGGCACGGCGAGGGAATAAATTCTCTGTGATTCCTGTAATTGATGACGCCCTTGTCACAGAGGGAGAAATTAAACCACCTGCGGACCGGGAGGATCTTCATCGCCTGACTTCAATTTATACACAGGCTGATTTCTGCGTATTGATCAATTCAGCGACTAAAAGAGACACATTTGTCAAGAGAACGTGAACTCGCTCTGGTTAATAGATAAGTGGATATTCATAGGAACTAAAAACGCTGGTGACATCCGTGAGTGCCTCGTGAGTCAATTTAATTGACTTATAAAATGACTGTTTAATGAAGATATATGTGGCTAATCTACCGGCCTACATGTGAAAACAAACCTCCAATCAGAGTTAATCTGGATATAATTAATCTAGGAGACGATCCTCAATGCCGTCAATAAAGACGAGAGGGCAGAAGAGGTACGACCTTTTATTGGGACTCATTCTCTGGACTCATTTTTGATTTGTTCCCTTGAGTTAATATTTTTCATGTTTTCTTCGGGCTGCTTTAGTGGTTGATGAGTCTAAATGGTTTGCAAACACTCCAAATGTTAAAAGTCATTAAGAAATGCACATTTTTACATTTCACAAATGTAGAAATGTTGTTTGTCAAGCTACTCAATTTAAAGTACTGTCAAGCTATACCATACTGAAAAAGTATTACAATAAAGTAGCTCTAAATAAAAGCAGGTACAATAAGATCACTGAAGGTCGTTATATATTCAAATATACCAGTCAAAAGTTTTTGAACAGAAAATAATTCTCTTCTGCTCACCAAGCCTGCATTTATTTGATCCAAAATACAGCAGAAGCAATAATATTGTGAAATATTTTTACTATTTAAAATGCTATTTGAATATATTTTAACATTTAATTTATTCCTGTGATCAAAGCTACATTTTCAGCAATTTGATCAAATAAATGCAGGCTTGGTGAGCAGAAGAGAATTCTTTCAAATACATACTGTTCAAAAACCTTTGACTGGTAGTGTATTGTCACGTTCCCTCTCGGGACACAAGGAGCGAGGAGACGTAGGGTTCCAATAATCACATTTATTAGGAGAGACACACAAGGAGACGAGGAGCTTGGGGAGAGACGAACATCAACGACGTTTACTGACGATAAGACCGGACACAGGGGCTAGGAAACACAGGGCTATTAAACACTAGGAAAACAAGGAACAGGTGTGGACTAATCAAACACAGGGCTAGGGACTAATTAAACTAATGAAAACAAACGAGGACAGGAACAGGAAGGCCAAATATGGGCACGGGAGGAGGGGAAACACAAGACAAGGACTGACATTACGCCCCCCTCCGGAAGGCGTGTCCTCACGCCTAACACCATCCAATGGGGAGGGGGGGTGGGCGCTCTGGAGGCCTCCAGGGCGGTGCCCGTTCCAGGGGCCATGGCGGGTCAGGGGACTCGGGAGGCCATGGCGGGTCAGGAGACTCGGGAGGCCATGGCGGATCTGGAGACTCGGGAGGCCATGGCGGATCTGGAGACTCGGGAGGCCATGGCGGATCTGGAGACTCGGGAGGCCAGGGCGGGTCAGGGGACTCGGGAAGCCACGGCCTATTTTTTTCGGGTCGTGTGGCCTTGGCCCTTGGCCCGGCCACACAGGCTGTGACCCTCTTACCCCCCCCCAAAATTTTCTTGGGGAAGCTCCCCCCTGGGAGCCACAGAGGAGCGGACTCTGTCGGGCGCTCTTGCAGCGCGGACTCTGTCGGGCGCTCTTGCAGCGCGGACTCTGTCGGGCGCTCTTGCAGCGCGGACTCTGTCGGGCGCTCTTGCAGCGCGGACTCTGTCGGGCGCTCTTGCAGCGCGGACTCTGTCGGGCGCTCTTGCAGCGCGGACTCTGTCGGGCGCTCTTGCAGCGCGGACTCTGTCGGGCGCTCTTGCAGCGCGGACTCTGTCGGGCGCTCTTGCAGCGCGGACTCTGTCGGGCGCTCTTGCAGCGCGGACTCTGTCGGGCGCTCTTGCAGCGCGGACTCTGTCGGGCGCTCTTGCAGCGCGGACTCTGTCGGGCGCTCTTGCAGCGCAGGGCTGGACAGAACCAGCGGGAACATGCGTGGAGCCGGCACGGGAGGGCACGTGCGAGGAGCCGGCACTGGAGGGCACGTGCGAGGAGCCGGCACTGGAGGGCACGTGCGAGGAGCCGGCACTGGAGGGCACGTGCGAGGAGCCGGCACGGGAGGGCGCTCTGGAAGCGCGGACACTTGGGGGCGCTCTGGAAGCGCGGACACTTGGGGGCGCTCTGGAAGCGCGGACACTTGGGGGCGCTCTGGAAGCGCGGACACTTGGGGGCGCTCTGGAAGCGCGGACACTTGGGGGCGCTCTGGAAGCGCGGACACTTGGGGGCGCTCTGGAAGCGCGGACACTTGGGGGCGCTCTGGAAGCGCGGACACTTGGGGGCGCTCTGGAAGCGCGGGGCTGGACGGAACCAGCGGGAACTCAGGAGGGCTGGACGGCACCAGCGGGAACTCAGGAGGGCTGGACGGCACCAGCGGGAACTCAGGAGGGCTGGACGGCACCAGCGGGAACTCAGGAGGGCTGGACGGCACCAGCGGGAACTCAGGAGGGCTGGACGGCACCAGCGGGAACTCAGGAGGGCTGGACGGCACCAGCGGGAACTCAGGAGGGCTGGACGGCACCAGCGGGAACTCAGGAGGGCTGGACGGCACCAGCGGGAACTCAGGAGGGCTGGACGGCACCAGCGGGAACTCAGGAGGGCTGGACGGAACCAGCGGGAACTCAGGAGGGCTGGACGGAACCAGCGGGAACTCAGGAGGGCTGGACGGAACCAGCGGGAACTCAGGAGGGCTGGACGGAACCAGCGGGAACCCAGGAGGGCTGGACGGAACCAGCGGGAACTCAGGAGGGCTGGACGGAACCAGCGGGAACTCAGGAGGGCGCTCTTGAAGCGCGGGGTTGCGCGGGTGCTCTGGGCTGAGGACAGCAGCAGTGCTGGGAAGAGTTGGGTGGCCGGAACATTTGGCAGGGCATGTGGAGGGTCCTGGCGAGCGGTGAGCTGGTGAGGCCGGGTTGTTCTCGGGTTGGGTTGGACGAAGATCAGTTTGACATTCTTCGACTTCGAAATCAATGCCATGTACATTGAGGACATAATTTATCAGCCCGATAAGGGAAAAACTGGACGTGGGGATATCGCAGCTGATGACATCTTTGTCCAACCCAAACCGAAAACACACACCGAGCGAGGCGTCAATCCAGCTCACCTCGTTGGAAACCTCAAGAAACTCCTCTACATACTCTACCAACTCCCGACCATCCTGCCGCAGACACCAAAGCCTGTCTTCAGCCATAGTGTTGTTGTAGGTCCGGTCTTCTGTCACGTTCCCTCTCGGGACACAAGGAGCGAGGAGACGTAGGGTTCCAATAATCACATTTATTAGGAGAGACACACAAGGAGACGAGGAGCTTGGGGAGAGACGAACATCAACGACGTTTACTGACGATAAGACCGGACACAGGGGCTAGGAAACACAGGGCTATTAAACACTAGGAAAACAAGGAACAGGTGTGGACTAATCAAACACAGGGCTAGGGACTAATTAAACTAATGAAAACAAACGAGGACAGGAACAGGAAGGCCAAATATGGGCACGGGAGGAGGGGAAACACAAGACAAGGACTGACATGTATAACAGTGCAATATAATATATAATTCATCATTTGTCAGTTGTAAAAAAAATAATTTTGCAAAACAAATTTTTAGAAACCCGTGAAACATGAAACCCCTTTTAACACTATATAAGCATGTATTTATTTTTATGTAATTGCTTTTTTTTTTTTTTTTTGCTAAAAAGAATGTAAAGATATATATAAAATATATAAGATAAAATGTAACCAAATGTAATTTTGTTTTGCAAAATCAAGTAATTGTCTTTTATATTGTCTAAATAAATAAATAAAAATCCCAATCTAGTCTCAATCTCAAGCCAGTTGTGTGATTTTGCAAAACAAAATTACATTTAATCACTCTTACTACTACTTTTTTTTTTTTTTTTTTTACTTTTTAGAATCTATAACTGAAATTATTTATGGGGCAGTATAATTTAAATCTTTAAGCATGGAATATAATTCACATTAAGTTTGAAGAGATAAATTTACCCTCTAATTTATATAAATTAAGTTTTTTGTACATAACTAATTTTGCTTTGAAAAGACACAAAATGCTGTGCAAGTACTTCAATTATGGAATTATGACATTAACCAGCTAATTAACTAATCCAAATGAGACTTTTTAGACTTAGTGTTACATACTTTATGAATCACGCTCAGGAAAAAGGTGCATATTGGTATCTTAAAGGTGCATAATACTTCTATTGTGCATTAGTACCTAAATGGTACACAATTGTACCTTTTCAAAGGGTACCACTCTAGTGACAGCGTTTGTACCTTTTTTCTGAGTGGAGAGAACATTTGCTGTACTCTAAGACTGTGTGTAATAGAGTCTGACATAAAAACAGTGATGCAACATTATATTCTTGCAGGAAAAAGTATCTTATTATTGGAACAGCTGCACTATTTTTACAGTCACACCTCTGGAAAATGTGGGAAAGTTAGTAGCACTAATACTTTTATTTAGTTACTTGTCCAATGTTGAGACAAGATGTTTCAGAATGCATATAACATGGAAAATGTGTTAAATGTAGCTGAGAGCACTAATCATATTGTCAGCTGAAAGCATTTTCAGATTAGCCAAAAGATTTAATAAACACATAGGGAGTGAGGGATGTACAGTATGTGAGTTTGTGAATGGTTTGAATCCTGTGGAAATCTGATGAGTTTCTGTGGGCGCAGATTCTGTGTGGGCCTAATGTGCCTCAATGGTTTTTCTGAATAACCGTTCTCTGCTTTTTTTTGCAAAACCATAAAACTGTGTTGGGGAGAGTCTAACTAAAATTGTGTTACAAAAAGTTACAACTATTTAAAGGGGAAATATCTGACTTCAGAAGAGGAGTTTGCCACATTTTGCCACAAATAAAGGTGCACAAGGAAATCTCTGATGAAGTTATATATAATGAAGTTATAAATAAAATATTAGCATTTATTAATGCATTGATTTATATACATATACACACACGTATATAATTACGTTACATATGCAAAACAGTGTAAAATAGTGCTGATGAAAAACTGATGAAAAATAGTCGCTAGACTATTTTTAAAACAGATTTATTTATACAAAATTTAAATTTATTTATTCAATATTCAAATTTATTGAAATTGAACACATACACAAAGTATTATATACAAAAAATATTATAAATAAATCAAAATATATATATAAGATACTATAAAACAAATTAAATTAATAAAAACATTAGTAAAATCTTGTTTAAAAATGTTGTACAGTTTTTAATAATTGAACAATTCCTCTATTTTCAGAACAATTAATCAACAATTAAAGTTTTTTTAGCAACTAGCAGCTCTTTTTCATCAGTTTTGCATTTTGTTTTGCAGCGGTAGTTTTAAGTCCTCGCACAGACTCCCTTGTGCATTTATTTGTTTTGGTTGCAGTCAATTGATATTTCCACTTTAAATAGCTTTAACTTTAACATTAATGTTTTGAATCTGTAGCTGTACAGGTAATGAAATGCTTTCATAAGCTCCTTTCTCTTATGTAGCATTGCAAAGTCTGATTTATTCATTCCAAAACCGTTAATATGCAGGATTTTTTTGTAGCAAAATATTTGCAGCAGCATGTTTTAAATTCTTCCTCAATGCGTATTTCCCCTTTAAATAGCTTTAACGTTTTGTCGGCAGCTTGTGTTGATAACTAATTACTCAAATGCTAGCTTGACCTGTGTAACTGCTTCAGTCTGCGAGAAGCTTGTAGCTTGACGCGTTACAGTTTCAAAGCAGCTTCCCCAGCACAATAGCGCTCATGATGAATGACTCATGAAAGCATTATGTTTTTCCTAATTAGTTTTCAGGAATCAGTGCAAATGCTGCAAACTCAACGCTGTCAGCTGGAGGAAGATAAAAGATCCAAATGTAATTTGAATGCTTTTGTTGTCGTTTTCGTCTTTCTGAGGTCCGGTTTGCATGACCTGCTCCGTCCCGGAAACAGTAGAGAGATAGTTGAGGAGATGCTCTGTTTCTGTGCGGCTCTGTGCTCAGCACTTTTCAGGCAGTGAGTGTAAGAGGCCCCAGGGAATGCAGCAGTTTCCTGTGAGGAGCGTTGCCTGTCGTCCCCCTGCAATCGATTCCAGGTACCGCAGAACCATATTCTAAAAAGAAGGATATTAACTGTCAGCACAACCCACATACATACACACACACATACAGGAGCAGAGGATGAGAGTAAATTGGCCCTCAGGAAAGCTCTCATCTTGCACGTTGCGGTGTGGTTTCAGGACAAATGAACGACACTTTGTCCTACCGTGTCTCGCACTGCGAACTCTGTGGATCAATAATTCTTTTCTCTTTTAATTGCGTGTACTGTCCTCTCTGTTCGTCTGGCTTCTGCTGCTCTGAGAGCACTGGTAAAGAATCAGATATTTTAAAGGTTATAAAAGCACTTTATATAAAACATCTCCGGCTCTGTGCTGCTCTGCTTGCAGGTGTGTCTGAGAGAGATGGAGCCTGTTTCAAATTCTGAGGTCCCTGTGTCTGATTATAGGGTTTGGTTGTGTCTGATGATACGATTCTGATTAATCAGTATTATAGGGTTTTGAAATGTGTTTCTGGCTTCTTTTTTAGAATGTCTGATTGCAATGTTCTATAACTTTAGTTTTTCTGATTGTAGGGTTTTAGACTGATTATACTTTACAGATTTTTATGGTTATGATCTATTCTGATTATAATTTGTAGTTTTTAATCATTATAGAGTTATAGTCTGTCTGGGTTTTATTCTGTCTGATTATAATGCTGTAGTTTCTCTGATACTAGAGTTTAGTCTGTCTGATAATGTTGTAGTTTGTCTGATACTAGAGTTTAGTCTGTCTGATAATGATGTGGTTTGTCTGATTTTAGGGTTTTGATCTGTCTTATTATTAAATTGTTGTTTGTGTAATAATGTTGTATTCTGTCTAATACTAGAGTTTAGTCTGTCTGATTACAATGTTGTAGTTTAGTTTCTCTGATAATGTTGTAACTTGTCTGATACTGGAGTTGATTTTAATATATCTTAGTCTGTCTGATAAGGTTGTAGCTTGTCTGATGCTAAAGTTTAGTCTGTCTGATAATATTGTAGTTTGTCTGATACTAGAGTTTAGTCTGTCTGATAATGTTGTAGCTTGTCTGATGCTAGAATTTAGTCTGTCTGATAATGTTGTAGTCTGATTATAGTGTAGTTTAGTCTGTCTGATAATGTTATAGTTTGTCTGATACTAGAATTTAGTCTGTCTGATAATGTTGTAATTTGTCTGATACTAGAGTTTAGTCTGTCTGATAATATTGTAGTTTGTCTGATACTAGAGTTTAGTCTGTCTGATAATGTTGTAGTCTGATTATAGTGTAGTTTAGTCTGTCTGATAATGTTATAGTTTGTCTGATACTAGAATTTAGTCTGTCTGATAATGTTGTAACTTGTCTGATACTAGAGTTTAGACTGTCTGCTAATGTTGTAGTTTGTCTGATACTAGAGTTTAGTCTGTCTGATAATGTTGTAACTTGTCTGATACTAGAGTTTAGTCTGTCTGATAATGTTGTAGTTTGTCTGATACTAGAGTTTAGTCTGTCTGATAATGTTGTAGTTTGTATGATACTGGAGTTTAGTCTATCTGATAATGTTGTAGTTTGTCTGATACTAGAATTTAGTCTGTCTGATAATTTTGTAACGTGTCTGATACTAGAGTTTAGTCTGTCTGATAATGATGTGGTTGATCTGATTTTAGGGTTTTGATCTGTCTATTAAATTGTTGTTTGTCTAATAATGTTGTAGTCTGTCTGATGCTAAAGTTTAGTCTGTCTGATAATATTGTAGTTTGTCTGATACTAGAGTTTAGTCTGTCTGATAATGTTGTAGCTTGTCTGATGCTAGAGTTTAGTCTGTCTGATAATGTTGTAGTCTGATTATAGTGTAGTTTAGTCTGTCTGATAATGTTGTAGCTTGTCTGATGCTAGAGTTTAGTCTGTCTGATAATGTTGTAACTTGTCTGATACTAGAGTTTAGTCTGTCTGATAATGTTGTAGTTTGTCTGATACTAGAATTTAGTCTGTCTGATAATGTTGTAACTTGTCTGATACTAGAGTTTAGTCTGTCTGATAATGTTGTAGTTTGTCTGATACTAGAGTTTAGTCTGTCTGATAATGTTGTAACTTGTCTGATACTAGAGTTTAGTCTGTCTGATAATATTGTAGTTTGTCTGATACTAGAGTTTAGTCTGTCTGATAATGTTGTAGTTTGTATGATACTAGAGTTTAGTCTGTCTGATAATATTGTAGTTTGTCTGATACTAGAGTTTAGTCTGTCTGATAATGTTGTAGCTTGTCTGATGCTAGAGTTTAGTCTGTCTGATAATGTTGTAGTCTGATTATAGTGTAGTTTAGTCTGTCTGATAATGTTATAGTTTGTCTGATACTAGAATTTAGTCTGTCTGATAATGTTGTAGTTTGTCTGATACTAGAATTTAGTCTGTCTGATAATGTTGTAACGTGTCTGATACTAGAGCTTAGTCTGTCTGATAATGTTGTAGTCTGATTATAGTGTAGTTTAGTCTGTCTGATAATGTTGTAGTTTGTCTGATACTAGAGTTTAGTCTGTCTGATAATGATGTGGTTTATCTGATTTTAGGGTTTTGATCTGTCTGATTATTAAATTGTTGTTTGTCTAATAATGTTGTAGTCTGTCTGATTATAATGTTGTAGTTTAGTCTGTCTGAGACTGATAATTTTGTAGCTTGTCTGATACTACAGTTTAGTCTGTCTGATTATAATGTAGTTTAGCCTGTCCGATAATGTTGTAGCTTGTCTGATACTAGAGTTTAGTTTGTCTGATTATAATGTTGTTGTTTGTCTGATTTTAGAATTATAGTCTTGCTTTTTTATTCTTGTAGTTTTTTATGATTATAATTGGATAAGCGTATACTTATTATATTTATGGTATTAGACGGTCTGATAACAGTGTTCTAGATTTCTTGATTATAATGTTCTAGTTTGTCTGATAATGTTCTAATTTCTGTTGCTCTTCTGTTCTAGCTCTTTATGATTACGTGATTCTCATTTTCTGGTTTGATTTTCTGGTTTCAAGTTTGATTTTGAATTTCTAGTTTATATGATTATCATGTTGTAGTTGGTATGATTATAATCAATTTTTTTATTATAGTGTTCAAGTTTTTCTACATGTATAGTTTTTGACTGAATACAGTGTTGCAGGTTTATAATCGGGTTTTAGGCTGCCTTATGATAATGTTCTAGTTTATGATTCTGTGGTTCTTCTCTTTATAATAATGTTCAAGACTGTCTGATTTTTATGACTGCAGTGTTCTATTTTGCATGATGTAGCTTGATTATGTTGTAGTTTGTTTTAGTTGGTTTGATTATGTTCTGGGTTTTCTGATTTGATTATAATGTCTGATTATAATGTACTGCTTTTTATGACTGTAATGTTTGTCTGATTATATTGCTGTAGTTTGTCTGATTACAGGGTTCCAGTAAGCAATATTAAACATGTCTTTGTGTGTGTGATATAGACAATCATCATTGTTAAAGTGACACATTTCAATTGACTAAAGAAAGAATTGAAGAGTTTGCCATGGTTTCCCACCTCTGACAATGAGCCATGCAGCTCTAGAGTTTTTATTACATTTCAGATATCTGCTCTGCCGTATAGACACTGTATTTTAATAACATTCTTGAGAACTGAATGGCTCATAGATTTCTGAGCATTTGTATCTGTTGCCAAGCAATTTAAAAAAAATCAGCTATGAACAAACAAAGACTGAGAATGTGAGAAAATACTCTGACTAACAGTGAAAATGATCTGTCTATCGTTATCTAAAATGTTCATGCAGTTACAAGAATGGGCTCCATAAAAGTATCATGACTTAGTCTATATGACTCGGGCACAATTGACAAATCTTCTAGAGTCATATAATGCTTTGAGGAAAATCTTACCCATCCAGTCAAGAAGATTCTTGAACGAATAATTATTTTGAGTCTAATATTTTTAATTGATTCAAAAGAAAAAACAAACAAACAACAACAACAGTCTAAATGAGTTCATGAATCAGACTGATCCGATTCAAATCGCTGATTTAGTGAACCAATCACAGAGATTAACAGCTCAATGGAAAGAAGATCAGTGAGTAACTAGTTAAATTTCAGTATTTTCCTCACACAAAGCATCATTTGACTCATATAGACTACTGTTATGATACTTTCATGGTGTGTTGCATAATTTTTGAGGCTTTCTGTCCCCATCCATTCTATTTGCATAGAAACAAACAAACATTTTCACCAAACAACAATAAGAGAGTGAGTAAATGATGACAGATTTTACATTTTTGGTTGAACTAATTCTTTAAAGTGAACATCAGCTGTGAATCTCTGTTTCGGGCGAGTCGCTTTCTCTTTCTGGGACACTGTAAACCTTCACAGGGTCTCCTGCTGAGAGAGAGAGAGAGAGAGAGAGAGAGAGAGAGAGAGAGAGAGAGAGAGACGTCTTCACTAGTCAGGGCAATTTATGGGCTCAGGCCTCACTGAGTAACAACATATAATAGCGCTTCAGCCAGAGCGACAAATCAGTGTTTGTGTGTGTGTGTGTCAACAAGACACGCACATTAATGCAGAGTTCAGATGTTTTGTTGCATCCTCTCTTCCTGTCTGTTAACATGACACATCCTCTTTCTGCACTTACTGTAACTAACCTGCTAAAATTGACCTGTTGAAATTTAATCTTGACATCTGACCTGGGCCGAGCCGGATGTGTTCATTGAGAAATCTCAGATCCGTCCTTGAATCTGACCAGCTCAGAAATCTATGGAAGCTCGTTTCTGCCACAGAGTCTAAAAATAAAAATTTAATTGCAACTTTTACTCTCATAATTCTGACTTTTTTTTTTTTTTTTTTTACAATTGTGAGTTTACATCTTGCAGTTCTGACTTTTTTCCCTCTCAGAATTCTCTTCCACGTCATCTCACAAGTGTTTATCTTGCAATTGGATTTTATAATTGGATTCTTATTCTATGTATTGGATTCTACACATCTCTATAGATCTACATATACTCACAACTCTGAATTTGTTAAAAAAAAAGTCTGAACTGTCACAAAACGTTGCATTTAACTTTTTATTTTTTTTTACCCCCGTGGTGGAAATAAACTAGAAGTCTGCTTGTTACCAGCCATTAAAATCAAATTCATGTGCACAAAGAAATACGGATGGAGGGACACCGGTATATGCATATGCATATATAAAAATACAGTGTGTTTAATACCCAAGCAACCCAATTTGATTGTAGTCTAGTTTTGTTGCGGCAATTGCATGAGTGTGATGTAGGCGTACTGTATCTGTGGAGAAAACATGAGGAAGCTCCTTGAAAACAATCAGTAGTTTTATAATTCTGTTTGCTGATATAGTGGCACAAAAATTACACAGTTTACTTTTAATAGAGAGAAAGAGAAGGAAAGAAAGCACAGCAGAGACTAGAGAAAACAGATCCCACAACAAGCCAGCAGAGAAATGAGTCAGAGGAGCGCAGAGATTCAGTCATTACTCTTCTTTTCTTTGAATAACACAATTAAAAGAGGGAAATTGTGGCGAAGCGCTGCGAGTATCTATTCGTCAGCCTAAAGAGCCTCTGTGCCTTGATAAAGACTGTGTTCAATCTCGCTCTGCAGGCAGGACGGCCATATTAACACGCTGTGGAACGCCTGCAGAATTGGGGAATATTTCATGTAAAAATGCTCTTGACATGCTATTAAGGTGAATTAACTTGAGCCACTTGACTGTAAATGTTCTGATTAAGCCGCGGCAGCTGTGCGTGCATGTGTGTGTGTGTGTGTGTGTGCGGCTGACAGGGTTCAGCTTAACGTCTCTCACACAGTAAGGTGTGTGGAGAGGATTTTTTAAGTGGTGTTCTGCTAAAAGCCCAGTGAGTGAATGACAGATGCTGAGAAACTGGATCTCCTGTCTGTTTATGAGCTGCAGCGTCTCGACCTGACAGCGGCTGTCCAGTAATTCCATTAGCAGAGAGGATTTTAAAGAGAGAATCACACTTCTGTCGTCATTTACTCGTCCTCATGTCATCCACACAGGGTTTGAGGTTTACCATGAAAGACCAAAGATGTCGAGTATAATGTTTGAGCTTCTGTTTTCTGTAGAGAAGTCTATGTGTTAAAAAATAAATAAATAAATAAAAATAAGGACTGTTTTCAGACAGGTTTTCTATCTATCCTTTGTTTGTGCGTTTGTGGTATTGTTCATTTGATCTATTTATCTGTCCATCTGTCTGTCATTCTATGTATCTCTGTCTATTGTTCTGTTCTTTTTCATTCTCAATTTCATTCTGTCATTCTATCGTTCTCTCTTTCATTCTATCTATCATTCTTTCATTCTCTCTTTCATTCATTCTATCAATCTGTCTTTCTCTCTTTCATTCTATCTTTCTATCCATCATTTTGTATATCTTTATATATTTATCATTCTATCTATCATTCTGTCTATTTTTTGTTTTATATATTTTTTTCTTACATTCTATTGTTATCTTTTATTCTAGAATTCTGTCCATTGTTCTATCTATTGTTCTACACTTGTGGAAGAATCAACCTACTAATGTCTTGAGTCTACAAATTAAGCTGTGATGCAAGAAAGTATATTCATTTTATCATCTTGAAGTACATGCAAACAGAAAGGACAAAAAATTGGATGTGTGTTAAGTTATGGGCTTTAGAAATTAGTGCTTTTAGTGTAAATACAGCCAGAAGGTTGTTATGGTGGTGTACAGGAAAATGATGTTAAAGTGTCATTTTCTTTGAGAGAGAGAGAGACAGAGATGCTTTGAACCCATGATAAACTCTAGACAGACTGGTGGAGACCCTTCAAGAGCTGCTTGACTGCTTTTATCTTTCCTGCCATAATTAAACCTGACTGTCCCTCTTATGACACATGACACTATTACAGTCATCCTGAACCTCACTCGAGATGCTGCTGTCTCTCACACGCTCAGGGCTTTATAAGAGAGCTGGATTAGATCCAGGCGCTGGGCTCACCCTGCTACCCATTCTTTCGTCTTTTATTGTACTATTTTTAATAGCAGAACGCTCTAGATATTAGCGCACAAAGTGATTTTATTACTCGCTGTACAAACGTTTCAGATAAGACACGGCAACATAAAATAAGCAGGAATGTCAGCGGACTGCGCATCTGCCAGAGGGCGGATAATGGACGAGCAGCCCGGGGATCGATGTACTTGCCTCAACCAGTGGTGTTATTTGAGCTAACGTCAGTAGAAAGCTGACAGTCCGCTCTAATGCGGCCGGTTCAAGTTGCAGAAAGCGCAGGATGAGCAGACAGAGGAGAGTCCATTCTGAGTTCATCCTAATGCACTCGTTCATTGAACAGCACTCGGCCAGACTGTAATTGAAGGAGACGATGTTCTGAGACCCTCGAGGACATAAACAGCCCTCAGCAGTCTGTCTGTCTGTCATTGTTTCATTCTACCATTCTATTGTTCCATCGTTCTCTCCATTGTCTGTCCGTCCGTCTGTCTATCTATCGTTCTAGCGCTCTATCATTCTGCCATTGTATCTTTCCATCATTCTACCATGATATCTTTCCATTATTCTGTCTATCGTTCTGTCAATTGTTTATCCATCCATCCATCCATCCATCCATCCATCCATCCATCGTTGTGATAGGTCAGTCTGACATGAGAGGTCAGGTCAAAGGTTGTTGATGTATATATGTACAGTTGGTGACGCACTGCTGCTGTTTACTGCTGCTCATTGACTCTCATGGCTCCTCAAAATCCATCTTTAGCAGAAATGTTTTTGGCTCCGAAGGTCATTTTCATCCATATCTCCAAAAGATCTGAAAGGGATTTCATTCCCGATCAACTACCACAAACATTTTCTGCAGCTTCTGCAGATGAACAATATTTTCTGCAGGTTGCGCGTTTTACAAGGACTTGCTCACGATAATGTAAACCATACCTGTGAACATGCATCAGAGCTGTGTGTGTGTGTGTGTGTGTGCATCTCTGCAGCAATGAGCATGATGTGCCTGATCGCCCTCATCAGGGTCTGTTGAATTGATTGATTGAGAAAAGAGCACCAGTTTCTCTCTCACACTTTCCTTCCTCACTGGATCTTAAGTTTTTCGCAACAACCCAGGCACTTCACATGTGGTTACTCTCTGTTCTTGCTTCAGTGTTTGTGTGTTCCAGCTGTCTGACACATGCGATGCGCTCCAAATAGTACCTGCAAATCAAACTGATTACATGCTAGAGCAAAATGGTCAAATTATATTAATATCATATATAATACATTTAAATATTTATGTATTTTAAATATTTAATTTAAATAAATATATATTTAATATAAAATAATAATAATAATAATAAATAATATTGAGTATAATTAATTTTATTTTCCACTGTGTCTTTGATGCATAAAATCAGTGCATGGGATTGTATTTGTACAGGTAATCAAATACATGCTGGATAAAATGTTAGATAATGACAGATTCTTTCACACCTATAGACGTAAATGATGTAAACATGCTTCATAAATACTATCAAATCTTGCTCCCGGAGAGTGAAAGCGTTTCTCAGTCTGTGCTGCATGTATTAACGGTCTCCGGAGATCTGCTTCTTTGTTACGTGTGAATTTTTAATAATTTCTTCAACACCACCCGGCAGCATGCTCAAGGACGTCCGGCTATAAATATGTCAATCACAGACTCATTAATGAGCCTGGAACACTTTAAGAACAGACCAGCATTACAATCGCATTAAAATGGTCATTTTGCAGTGTTGATTGTAAGTCCTTGAAATGGGATTTGTTTCACTAGCTTGGTATTTTCCTTCTGTCAAACAGACATATAGCTCTGATATGAATATCTGGCAAAGCTGACTGCTCCTGTGATAAAGATCTCACGGTAATTACATGAGCGTCAGATATTGGATCTTCAAGTCTTTTGCCGATGAATAAAGCAGCATTCAGCTAAAAACACATCCAGAGCGTAAGCTTACACTGCTAAATCATGCTCATCTAAAGTCGGTTTTGTATTGTGTGTGTGTTTGTTTTCCTGTAGTCTGCTGGTTGTGTCCTCAGATTTTCAGTTTCCTTCATGTCTCAGTCTCACCTTGAGACAACCTCACTAACATGAGTGCTATCCATCAAGACAAGGTTACATAATATCCTGCATCTCTCTGTAAAACTCGATCAATCAATCAGTCAATCAGTCACAAACGAAACGCTCTCACAAACGACGCCCTGGAAATGTTTTCCTATAAACCACCAAAACAACTCTGATCTCTTTTCCTTAGTCTTTGCAAGAAGTCTCTTCTGCTCAACAGTTATATGATCAATCATTCACTAAAATCAGAACTATTATGAAATATTATTGTAATTTAAAATAGCAGTTTTCTATGTGAATATATTGTAAAACATAATTTATTTCTATGGTCAAATCTGTATTTTCAGCATCATAACTCCAGTCTTCAGTGTCACATGATCTTCAGAAATCATTCTAATATACTGATTTGCTGCTCAATTTGCTGCTAATGTCTTTACTGTCACCTTTGATTAATTTAAATTTCCTTTCTGTCTGTTTCTTTCATTTTCTGTCTGTCTCTCTGTCTATGTCTCTTTATTATCTGTCTGTCTGTCTATCGTTCTATCGTTCTGTCCATTGTCTGTCTGTCTGTCTGTCTGTCTGTCTGTCTGTCTGTCTGTCTGTCTGTCTGTCTGTCTGTCTGTCTGTCTGTCTGTCTGTCTGTCTGTCTGTCTGTCTGTCTGTCTGTCTATCTATCTATCTATCTATCTATCTATCTATCTATCTATCTATCTATCTATCTATCTATCTATCTATCTATCTATCTATCTATCTATCTATCTATCTATCTATCTATCTATCTATCTATCATTTTATTCCCGCTGTGATGTGCTCCATCATTTTTCATTTTGCCGGAAGATTTTGATAAACCGTTCCCGTAATAAAGATGCATCTTTAAGGTCAAGTGGAGGAAACTCCAAATAAAAAATTGATTTACAGTTTTTCTCGATTGGTTTGGCTCATTTCTTGAAACCGAGATGACATTCTCAAAACCATAAGGTCATTTGGCCAAACAGTCTTACAGTTCTGCTCAACATTATAGCTCACTAGCAAAATCAAATATCTTTCCCCAAACTCTTCTTCCATGCTTCAAAAGCAGATTCCTTTCCCATATAAAAGGTCAGTACAGTCAAAATAGCACAGATCCTTCTCAATTGCCTTGGCACATGTGCATTCATTTAGTGCTTTTGTCAAAATAACCTGGATGGTTTAGCACAACACCATGGATCCCCTGCAAAAGCTCATCTCTCTCCCAAAACAGTTTATCCATGTGTCAAAACTAAATATCATTCTCATATAAATAGTCAATGCCCCCAAAATGCATTATACCTTTGGCATTGTTTAAGCACTGCAAGTCAAAATGCTTAGACGTTTTGTCACTGAGGCACAGGTCTAGCAACAGAATACCACTATGAATAAAACTAAAAGATTTTACAGTAAAATCAGCCTCCAATAAACCACTCATACTCAAGGAAACTGTAAACATTTTTATTCGTACAAAGAAATGTTAACATTAGAGAACATACTGTGAAAAGAAAACATATACAGGATTCTGTAAATGTGAACAGTTATAAACACAAAGAAAAAACAAAAAAAACACAAAAAACTCTAGCCTTCCATACTGTAAATAAAGTTTCAGAACTATAGTACAGTAATATTTTCAGTGGTCGCCATTGTCACCCTCTCTTTCCTGGCCACCATCCTCATCCTCCTGGCCATCGACGCGCTGCTCTCTGTTAGGCCATAAATTCTCATCCACATCGCAACGGATATTTTCTCTTGCGATGCAGCGAGGGAAGAAACGGCGTGAATGTCTCAACCATCCCCTACATTGATCCCCTGTGATGTCCTCACATGCAGCATCCATTGCATGCAGCAGGGCCCTCTGGTCTTGAGCCTGATGCTCATACACCCTCCACCTCCAAGCTGAAAAAAACTCCTCAATTGGATTTAGGAAAGGAGAGTAAGGTGGAAGAAACTCCATTAGCATCCGGGGATGGGTGGTGAACCAGGTTCTGATGCGTGGGCCACGGTGGAAGTTCACATTATCCCACACAATGACATAATGTGGTAGCTGAGGTCCTTCTTCACCTCTCTCATTTTCCGGGATCAGATCAGTATAAAGGTGGTCCAAAAAATTTAGGAGCTTTTGTGTATTGTAGGGCCCTAAACTGGGAATGTGTGTGGCCACACCTCTTTCTGATATAGCGGCACACATTGTTATATTTGCTCCTCGCTGGCCTGGGACATCCACAGTGGCTCGGTGGCCAATGATGTTACGGCCACGCCTTCGACCTTTGGCCAGGTTGAAGCCAGCTTCATCAACGAACACTAGGATGTGAGGGGTTTCGTTGCCTTCTAATGCCATTATTCTCTACAATAGAATAAAAATAAATCTAATCAGTCAAGTAGAGACAGATACTGCAGGGAGGATCTAAAGTACTGTAAAAAGAGGGAGTGAAAAACTGAAGACAATTTCTAGGCAAAATGCTCTAGTCACACAAAGCTGGATTCTGAAGGTAAAAAGGATAAAGCAAAACAAAAAAAAGTGGTAACCATGTCTTACTGTAATAGTGTTACAATGATAGACAACCAGTAGTTGACTTACATGCACATACTGGTACCGCAGCTCTTTCACTCTGTCAGAGTTTCTCTCAAATGGTACCCTGTAAATCTGTTTCATGGTCATCTGATGTTTCTTCAATACCCGGTCTATTGTGGAGATGCTGATAGAGTTTATATTTTGGAACATTACATTGTCTAGAAGGATTGCATTACGAATCTGTCTCAGTGTGATGGCATTATTTGCAATGACCATGTTGCATATTTCTCGTTCTTGTTGTTCATTTAGAAGTTTTCTTCTGCCACCCACTTGAGGCTGTCGTCCAATCCTAGACATACAAGTCAAAGGTCAACACTGTAAATTTGTTACAAAATGAGTTACCAATGTAATTGTACTGCTGTTTTATGGTACTAAAAGTGTGATGCACTGCACAGTGACTGGAATACTATTCACAGTATTTTCTCCATTTTTTTTTCTTTGTCATTTTTATAGTATCATATAACATCACATGAAGATATTACAGTACTCTAGGCCTACACACACACCAACACTGAATAGTTCAATAGAATAGTTCTGTACCTGTTTTCCCTGCGAAAGGTTTGGATGATGGAGGAGACTGTAGACCGAGGCACATTAGGCTGCACTCGGCGACCTGCCTCTGCCATTGTGAGGCGATGGTTTATAACGTGGTCAATAAGGGTGGCCCGGATTTCATCTGGGACATCATGGTGCCTCCGTGCTCCTCGGCCTCTTCCCCCTATTCCTCCACGCATTCTCACTCCTCCTCTTCCTCTTCTTCTTCCTCCTCTTCCTCGAGCAGGAAGTTGCTGTTGTACTTGGCGAGGTGCTTCCATGTTCACACTGCAAATGAAACTGGCCCCGGGCCAAGCTCTGTCTATATACTTTTGGCAGCAGTCATAATCATAGACAACACCTGTCAGGTAACTAAACAAACTGTTTGATTAGTCATCTGAGATGTGGGAAACTGCTCCTTCGTTAGTTCTAATTTGACCTGATTGATTGTCAAGTACTGTCATAAATTTATCAAATGTTCCAAGAAATTCTTTCATGGTATTATATCTTTGACTAATTTTGACAGTTGAACAGACAATTGTGCATATGATGACTTACACAATGAAACCATGCTGATATGTTTTGGAGAGAGTAACCATTTCACTGAAAAATCAACTAATCAGTTTAGATCAGCAAGATCTATTTATTTGGAAAATGTGCTAAATGTGGGCTCATTGTGCTAACTGTAGCTACTTGTACATAATCATTTGAAAAAAAGCACAGAGTCACTTGAGACATGTACTAAAGCATTTGCAATTTGATAAAACCAATGAAAAATGACATTCTGTTGTGAACAATTGCAAGGTGGTTTGGAGATTTGTCCATGTTATTTTGAGAATGTCATCTCGGTTTCAAGAAATGAGCCAAACCAATCGAGAAAAACTGTAAATCCGATTATGTCATGAAGCTGAATGAGATTATTCATCAGTATTCCTGACACATGCCTCCATCCTCCTCCGACCCCCTCCTTTCCTTGCTATTGATCTCAGTGAGCAGTGAGTTTGTCCTGTTAAGCGGCTGGAGTCTGTGTGAGTCGTCAGGCTGGTTAGTCGAGAGGTGATGAGCAAACAGAAAAGCCTTTTCCAGTCACACGTTTCTGCCTGATTCTTTAATTATTTTTCACAATGACGCAGCACATCTCAACAGATGGCACACTTGGCTCCTCTCAGACATTCAGCACGTCAGGCGCTTTCGTGAGCGTCCGATGGTGAGCAGCGGGCCGGAGTCCTACAGCAGACAATCTCTGTGTTTGATTTGTTTGAGTCTCACCAGCAGGAACTCAATAAAGGCCCGTCATGGCCTGAACAGATAGCTCCTGGAGGCAGTCGGCCTGTGGAAGCGAGGATGATTGTCGAGTCGTCTGCAGGTGATCTGAGCACTTCGGAAAGCTTTAAACCGTACAAGACCAATAAAATGAGGCAATGCAGTGAAACTAAACAGTGTCTGTGCACCGTCATCACCCAGAGGAGATGTTTAATGCTCAGAAGTTGCTCTTTCAGAGCTCTGGAGGTCTCAGTTGTGTTGCATTTTAGATGATCATAAAATTCCTTGGGGAAATAAAAACAGACACAAATGAGCCTGACATACATTACGAGGACAGAACTATGGTATGAAAGAATTTGGAGCAGCTCAGATTATTTCATGCGGGAAAATTTGATGAGATATTTGTTGAAAAATATATATCAATTTATGTAATTTTTGTTAGTAGTTTTGTGTGTGTGTGTGTGTGTGTGTCAGTGAGTGTCAGTGAGTGTGTGTCAGTGTGTGTGTGTGAGTGAGTGTCAGTGTGTGTGTGTGGTTTATGAGGACACAAATTTGTATAATGACATGGGTATGACAGAGGTATTACAATATGAAGGTGGTTTATGAGGACACTGCCTATGTCCCCGTAATTCAAAAGGCTTAAAAAACATACTAAATGGTGTTTTTTTGAAAATCTAAAAATGCACAAAGTCTCCTGTGAGGCTAAGTTTAGGTGTAGGGTTGGTGTAGGGCAATAGCACACACAGTTTGTTCAGTATAAAAACCATTACGCCTATGGAGAGTCCCCATAAACCACAAAAACCAACGTGTGTGTGTGTGTGTGTGTACAACCCGAATGTCGGGATGTTTTTGTAAATTTTAATAAAATGAAAACTAAAAGACTTTCAAATCACATGAGCCCATATTTTATTCACAATAGAACATAGAGAACAGAGCAAATGTTTATTTTGGAAAATGTTGTTATATTTTTATTTATATATATATTTTTATTTTATTCATTGTTATATTTTGGAAAATTTCTTTTAAATGTATATTTTCAAAAATATATAAAAATGGCCAAAAAATATTGGAAGAAAACATTAATGACATAAATATATTTTGAGGCATATTTGAACAAATATATATTTTTGGCTATTTAAAAATATATTTGAATTTATTTATTTATTTACTAATAACAAAAAGGACAAAATCACATAAAATTAAGAGACAACTAAATAAACTACATATTAATAAAAGCTAACATATGAATAAACAAAAAAATAGCTTGCTTCCTAATGTAATAGTCTAATAAACCTGGAATTATATATTTGGCTCATAGAATTTGTACTTTTCTGTTGTATGTCACTTTGGGAAAAAGCATCTGCTAAATGCATAAATGTAAATATAGCCTACATATTTGCATAAATGCACATTGGTTCTGATGGTCCCATATAGTTTCTTTTACATTTCCAGCAGTGTTTAACATATTTTAGAATAGCTGAGTGAAAAAATAAATCCATTTAATTAGATTGTATTACTACTTTTTCATATTTAATGAAATATAACCAGCATTTCTGTTGACTCATCTGCCATCTTGAGCTTGCGATGCATTCTGGGATTGGCTTATCTAGCTCAGCTCATTTGTTTTTGAAAGAATATGATTGTAAAGAGATCTCCATTGTGATTTGTAATTCCTATGGCCTCGTTTCTTACACGAGAGGCTTGTGAATAAAGCAGGCGATCGGCCTACGGATCCAGTGTGGCAATTACACAGACACCGACAGGAACGCACGATCTTTGCATGTGCCCACACACTCGTTTAGTGCTTTCCACTTACTGTACGAGCGGCCTGCTTTCTCAGACAGACGCCCGCACACTGCGCTTCTTTAAACAGAGAATCATTGAGCCACAGCTTCGGATCAAAGCGCACTGTTGCTACTCCCGCTGAATATTCATGAGGTTTCCATCTTGGTGACACGCTCAGAAGAGCCGTGCCATGTTTTTAACCTCTGGATGACTCGACTGAATCACCTGCTTTGTTTAGAAAAGCCAGAGAGAGGGAGAGAGACTGAAAGAGACAGGCAGACAGCGAGAGAGAGGGGAATCGGCGAGAGAAGGCGTACGTTTTGCACATTTTCTCTGCTTCTCCTGCCAGAGTGCTGTAATAACACTCCCACACACACACAACACACACACACAGCTAAAAACTCACTCATAACCTCAGCGTGCCTTACAGCTCAACTGCCCCTAACCAAGAGCTAATCAGCTCTCGCTGCCTGAGGGGACATCCAGGTGTCAGCGACATGCCTAAACCAATGCCACACTAACACACTTATACATAGAAACACTAAAAACACTCCGGGTGAATGTCACGAAAACATGCACAGGTCACATTTCAACCCAGAAACTACAAAAAACCACCCCCCCAAAAAACAATACTGTAAACAAAATCATCTTTTAAATTTTTTATGATTATGATTTAAAAATTGTGCATTTTAAAAATCTTTTAATTTTAAAAATACTTTTAAAAATCTTTATTTTCTGTATTTTAATGACTCTTTATTTTAAAATCTCTTTACTGTAATGTGTCTGGACATTTTACTTTAAAAAAAATATATATTTTTTTAAATTCTCACTATCTCACCCAAAAAAAAAATACAAAATAATATTTTGCATAAAGAAAATGAAGCATTTATAAGAACTTTTTTTTTTTTTGCATTGTTATTGTTATTGATTGATTGATTTTAATGACAATTAAACATTTTCCCTTCAAAGTCTCTTTACCGTAATGTGTGTGGACATTTTCATTTTGAGTTTTATTTTGTAATTCTCATTATTGTAACTGATAGTCCCCCCCCCCCCCCCCAAAAAAAATACAAAATCATATTTTTCATTAAGAAAAAGTTTTATTTCTATTGCATTGTGACAGTTTTTCCGCCTGTATTTTAAAGATGATTCTCTCAAAAAAAAAAAAAAAAAAATATATTAATGTATCTGGACATTTTACTCTAGAGTTTTATTAGTAATTCTCATTATTGTCAATGATAGTTTTACACCCAAAACAATAAAAAAAACATATTTTGCATTAAGAAAATTAAGTATATTTTCAGGAACATCAAGATTTTTTCCCCATTATGAAGTTTTAATAATTAAACACATTCTACCCTCAAAATCTTTTTACTGTAATGCATTTTTTTTAAATTCTAAATATTGTCAATTATTGTCACAGTTTTACACCAACAACAATTTAAAATTAAGCATATTTTAAATTAAGATTTGTATTGCATTGTGACATTATTATTGGTATTGTTTTTATTATTAGTAGTAGTAGTAGTAGTAGTAGTATTTGTGTAGTAGTAGTAGTGATAGTTTTACCCCCAAACAAAATAAAAAATACAAACACATTTTTCATAATTAATGAAGCAAAGTTTTGAGAATATTAAGACTTTTTGCACTGTAACAGTATTTTAATGTAAATTAAACAATTTTCCTTCTAAATCCCTTTACAGTAATGTGTTTGGACATTTAACTGTTTACTTTTATTTGTAAATCTCATTATTGTTAGTGATTCTCATTAGATTCTCATTACTGTGATGCAGATTAAAATGATAGTAAGAGTAAAATGTCCAGATGCATTATAGTAATGAGAACTTTTGGGGAGGAGAATGTGCTTGCTTGTCATGAAAATAATATCACAATGCAAACAGTCCTAAAAATAGAAAAATATTATTTATTTATATTTTGAGGTGAAATGTGAATCAGACATGTTCTTGTGACAGGTTTAATGAGACGCACATACATACACTCCAGCACACACTCACATAGCAACAGGATTATTATAGTGAATGATTCATCAGTGCATATTATTCCAGAGAAAAAGATGTTTGTCTTAGAGAGTATAGGAATCTATACAGTAAAAAGTGTCTTTGTGTACGATTTGTTTTTATAAGAAATCTCTTCTGCTCACCAAGGGTGCATTTATTAGATCAAAAATAGAGGTGAAAACAGTAAAACTGTTAAATATTTTCACAATTTAAAATAACTGATTTATAGTGTAATATATGTTAAAATGTAATATATTTCTGTGCTCAAAGCTGTATTTTCAGCATCATTACTCCAGTCTTCAGTGTCACATGATCCTTCAGAAATCATCCTAATATATGCTGATATGCTGCTCAAGAAACATTTATGATTATTATCAATGTTGAAAACAGCTGAGCTTTATATTTTTGTGGAAAGTGACACATTTTTTTTTTTTTTTAGAATTCTTTGATAAATAGAAATGTCAAAAGAACAGCATTTATTTAAAATCAAAACCTTTTGTAACATTATCAATGTCTTTACTGTGACCTTTGATCAATTTAATGCCACTGTGCAAAATAAAAGTGTTAATAAATATATATATATATTCAGATGAAAGACCTTGATAATAATTAGCATTCGGTTTAGAATAACAGCTGTTTCATTCATTCTGCGCACACACTCATAGAGTAAGTCAGTAAGAGACGTTGCCATTTCAGGCTGATTTCTCATGCGGCCCCTCCGGGCTAATTGTGAAGTCTTACTCGGAGCCTCGAACAGCCAATCAGGAGGCTGGAATGGAGGGATGATTTCAGCTGATCTCAGAGAGGAGGAGGCAGAGTCTGGGTTCGCACCGTCACCCTGCTGTCCTCCGAGGGGGAAACACAGGGGGGCTGTGCAGAAACGTGCATCTCCTGCACTGCCTGGCAAGCCACTCGCTGCATGTCAGCCAAACTGGGTCAACACCACCCCTCGCTCGCTCTCTGCCTCTCTCACACACACACACACATGCAAAGCATTTCTTGTGGTTTTGGAAATATTTGCCCAGCTACTGCACTTGCCCTTTGGAAAGTGGCTTTTCTGTCAGACACGTGTGTGAGTAACGGCCTGTTAAAGGTTGATTCAATCACATTTATGAAATGTTAAGTGCTTCCTCTGTCCGGTGGCGAACACGAGATGGATGGAAAAGAGCTCGGAGTGAATGAACGAATGAATGTGTGTGGATGGATGGAGCGTTTAGAGAGTGTCAAACTGTGAGGTTGCATTTCATGACACCGAACCGCCAATCAGCTGCCTGAGAAGGTATGATGTCACCAGCACATCCAGATCTATGAGAGATAAACAAGCAAACAATGAACTGCAAACAAACAGTCTGTCATCTCTGAAACTAAAACTAACACAATGCTCAAATTAAACCATTTTCACTCAGAAATTGCTAGTATATTTCACAAATGATTACAAAGATGATAGCAGCACACACAATGATGATTGAGAGATGAACAAATAAATGTTCCTCTAAGCCTGATGATTATATTTGATATTCACATTTGAACATGACTGAACATGATGTCTGGATAATCAGGTAACGCTACGTTTCTTCAGTCCAGTATTTGTTCATCTTCAACTGTATCAAAGTTATTCTTACATTTGCTTTATAAAAATCAGATTTCACAGCAAAAGACACATGAAGCACGAGCTGATGGTGGATGTTTGTACAATTACACTAAAAGACCTTTTACTTGCTAACTATCAATCAGAGACAGAAGGCATGTAGTAGACTGTGTGCGACAGGTTTGTCAGCAAAGATTCGATCATTTAGAGGCTTTAGAACTTCATGTGTCATATATGAGAGAGTATATTGTAAGCAAAGGTGAGAAGGACATAAACTGTTGTGTTTTTGCAACATTACACACAGCACGAGTCTGTCTGTGGCCCGTTCTTTCCCGGCAGGAAGTGTGAAAGACCTACTTCCTCTCCAGGCAGGAAGCAGCAGCGCGGGTCAGGCTCGGCAGGAGTTTTGCGCTCTGACGTCAGAGTCCTGGCAGCTCGGCAGATGCCCGGCCTGAGCGCACCTGTCTCCCGTTTAAGTAATGGATTCTGCTGATGCTGCCCCTCGCAGCACAATTAGACGTTTCCTCAAGAGAGCAGATCCAGCTCGGAGCGCGGGACCGATAATGATCCGTGAGCTCAGAGCCGGAGATGTCGCAGAACCGCAGTCTGGAGCTCAGCAGGAGATACGCTTACAAATAAGACACGGTGTGTGTTTGTCACAAAAACCCTCTCTGATCCGATGCACTCCATCTTAGACATTGACACTGGCCTCTCAGCGTGCAGATGCAGTCAACTGTCCACAGCACGGACATCTGATTTACTCAAATGAATGGACTCATTTCCATAATATCATAAGCGATGTAAATCATTTGATTAATCGTGGCCTTTTTGGAAACAGATCCAACATTCATGTCTTATTAGGTTTGATTTTGGGTTCCCAAATGCGCTACACGTGCAAATAATAATAGAAATGTTGACATTCCAGTGAAACGTGTTGCTCTAACCTAATCAAAACAGCAGATATTATTACTCTCTGTTGTTTTGCAAAGGCAGGCGTGTGTGTGTGTGTGTTTCAGAAAGGTCAGTGTTATGCAATATAGTCTCTGCAGCCAGATTTGGACCACAGCATGAAGTCTGGGCCAATTTGCTGATTATTTTGACTAGGAAGAGCCTGATTGTCGTGTATAATAACATTTTTGCATGCTGTTTAGTCATGTCAATTTTATTTATATAATGCTTTTAACAATGCACATTGTTTCAAAGCAGCTGTATAGAAAATCATGATGTTGATGTTTATGATATCTTAAACAGAGCTAAATAGAGCTGGGTGATAATATAGTTTACATTTTGTGACCACATAAGCGATTAAGCAGTTGAGATATTCTGGATAATATATATTGCTTTATGTGCATATACTGTAGGCATGCAGATAAAGTTGGATAATTTTATATAAAGAGCTGGACATTTGCAACAATACAGTCTAGTATAGGCCTATATTGTTTTATGTATAGATATTTTCTTCCATATTGTGATCTACATCTGATTGTAATGGATTATTGAAAGAAAGAATGTAGGGTGGGACTTTGTTCTATGCATCGGTTGTTGATTGGATGTTGAGATGTGGGCATGGCATTTAAAACATGCAGGGGCGGAGTTTATGCAAATGTACTACATATGTTAGAGAGAAGTCTGTTATTTCACTGGAAGATCAGTTTATGGCATTTTGATTAAAAACTACAATATCAAAAAAAAAAAAATCAAATAAACAAATAAAATGGATGAATCATCGGCAATAAGATCTATAACACATATTCAGAAAACAGAGAGGGTGAGGTATCATTTCATAAAAAATAAATCCAATACTTCAGTTTGTTTTTTTGGAGTTTCCCAGGTAGATCATGATGCAACATCTGGATTTGACTCTCACTGAAAACACACATACTGGCATGTTTTCTGACATCTGACTGAATGAGTAAAAAGAAGTAGTTCATCCAAAAATAACACTTCTGTCATCGTTTACTCAGCCACAAAATGAGATGCATTATGCATATGTAAGTTAATTGTGACCATGTCTTTCTAACTCCAAAGAGAACATAAAAACAGTGATCCATATGATCATATACTCAATTCCAAGTCTTCTAAAGTCATATAATAGATTTGTGTGAAACAAAGACACAATTAAATTCATTATTCAATGGCTTCTGTGCCACAGAAAACAACATGAGCAATGACAGATTTTTGGGTGAATTATTCCTTCTGCTTCATATCTTATTTACTTGAGTTTTAAAAGTTCGAAGTAAGAAGCCGAATGATTCATGTGTCACGGGTTTGGAGGTTGTGAACAGACACAGGGAAAGTCACAAGGGAGGGTCAGAACAAAGTGTTGTTTGTCATGCTGGAGAGATGTTTAAGACTGGAGGGTTTGTGGTGTTCCTTCACCCTTCTGCCTGCTAATGTTCATGAGTCATTCTGGTGGAGCAACGCACACGCGCACACACACACCTCTGCAGTTATAATCCCATCAATTAAAGTAATCATAACTACAAGTTAATTATTTAATTTCTTAATGGATGATTCTGATGCTGTTGTGAAAGTGCTTTGTTTCAACCACTTGTTTCTAACCACCTGTCTGCTGCTGTGAGATGGGAACTAGTGCAGCACAAATGCATTTTTGGCTGTTTCCCCAAAACTGTGTTTCCTATCACTAGACTAAGCTGGCTGTGGGCCTACAGGCTTGAATTTTTGCAATTTGATGGAGGAGGAATATTGGATGCAGTTGAGGCATTTCACTCTTGAATGCATCCAAACTTTGAGGCAATACAAAATGTTGTTTGCTGAAGTTCTGAAGTCAGCATGAAGTCAAAACTCTGTTTACTTTCTTAAAGGTATACTTCACCCAAAAATAAAAATGTGCTGAGATTTTCCTCACCCTCAGGCCATCTGAGATGTAGAAGAATTTGTTTCTTCATGGGAACAGATTTGGAGGAATTTAGCATTACTTGCTCACAAATGGATTCTCTGCAGCGAATGGGTGCCACCATCAATAAACATAAAGTGAAAAGCTGCATGTTTGTAAGAAACAAATCCATCTTTAAGAAGCTTTAACTTAAAACCATCACTTCAGGCCAAAATATGAGTCCATAATCCATAATAGCACTTCTTCCATTGAAAAAGTCCATCTTCTGTTGTCCCCTCACAACAAAATTCACCCACATATCTGTTTAGAACAGTTCTGAACTGTTTCCAGTTGTAAACAGTGCTTGATCTGTGCATATGTCTCTACTGATTCTGACCAGACGACTTTTTCACTGAAGGAAGCAATATTATGAATCCAGGACTCATACAAGACATTAATTGCTGGACTGGACTGGAGTGGTGTGGATTACTTGTGGATTATTGTTATGTTTTTTTATCAGCTGTTTGGACTCTCATTCTGACAGCACCCATTAATTTCTCCAAATCTGTTCCCATGAAGAAACAAGCAAAAAAAGTGCAAAATTTTCAGCAAATTTTCATTTCTGGGTTAACTAATTTCACTCTGTAATACATTAGATTACACATGTCAAAAGGGTTGCATTTCATGTTGAGTGTAGACAACTGGTGTGCAAGTAAGTTGCACGAATCACTGCAGATCTCGCACATGACCTTGAAGGAGGATTCAGTCAGAGGACTGTAATTTGTTGCTGTATGACTGAAAACCTTTTTTTTCTTCCCTGTACAAAAATGCATGCTTTTTAAAGTAGGGGACACAGGTAATGCGTTTGGTGGGCTTATGTAAAAGCAAAAGCTCCAGTAATGAAGCTGTTGTTCAGCCACAGTCAGCAGGAGGCACTTTGAAGTGCTTTAGTCCTTGTTGATAAGAACTCTGCTGGGACCTGGATAAAGCTGACGGCCAAATTCCCTCCGTCACTTGCATGTCTCAAGGTTACTGCTGCAGTACGGCCAAACGCGCAACTGTAGTCTAAGAACCGTAATGCAACTGCTATATTTGCCAAAGCACACAGGGATCTTTCCATAAAGAGAGTGTTGCTGGATTCTCTTTGATCACATGCTTTTTTTTCAAGAGCAGCTTGTGAACACAATGCGGATAAAATTCAATCATGTGTAACAAAGGCGTCAAGGATTTAATTGAGATGAAAGCATGCTTTGAATCCTGCGGAAGAGCCAATGCACGAGTGTTTGGCTTCTCGGAAATTATTTTTGGGATACACTGACACATTATGCACGCTGCATGCACCACAAACCTTACGTCACCAAACTGACGTCATCGCACGCTTACTCAACCGAGTTGCATGCATCACTCTGAATCAGCACGTTTCGAGCTTCAGCAGTGGATGGTTCTCGGTGCGTGACTGAAACAAACAGGACCACAAACACGTAGTTACTTATTGGTTCTTTATTATGAAGTGAGAAAATGCCCGGTGTTGTTTGTGCTTTACATTGTTCAAATGCTGGGGGAAAAAACCCAGGGAACAGAAGTCCAGAAATAAGTTCATTTGATTCTTTACAGCTTGTAGAAATATTCAATTCCAAAGGATTATTTACAAGGCGTCCTTGCATTAAACAGTTAGTTCTCCATGTCCGTAAATACAAAAACAGAGGTTTGACTAATACAAGGCCTGTCTACCTGAATTGCTAAGGTTTGTGCTACTATTTTTGTTCTTTTTTGTCTTCAAAAAAAGTCGTAAATGTTCTCAAAGAAGTGCTTTTCAAAGACCAATCTGCTGTGTCCAACTGTCCATGTTGCAGTAGGATCTCCTACAACAGCGTTTCCAGGTTTAACGCCGTTCACATCTGCAGATTTGGAGCAAATGATCCGGATCACACACAAAGATGTCCGTTCAGCAGCACACGCGCCTACGTTCTAAAACTACATTATTAAATAAGAGGCAGGCAGTGCATAACCACTTACAAAAGGACCCTATATCCCTTCCCCTCCCCATCCCGTGGAAGTATCCGCTAATACTACTCTGGCATTTCCCTGATATTTAACTTCTGAATGACTACTGATAGTATTGGATAAAATCGTGGTTAAAAATGCTATAGTTATTACTTGTTTTAGCTTTTAAAAATACCATGCATTATTGCTCTATTTTTCATCATGACTCCCGAGAAATATTGCCGACGGATGCTATCTAGGTTTTGGCAAAAAATCCAAAGCTTCATAAAATTGGCATAGATTTCATTAGTAGTAGTGTTTTTGTTTTTTTTCCCCTTTTTTTTTTTTTTTTTTTTTTTTTGCATGCAACAAATTTATAAAGTGGCAACCAAAAATAAGATATTCAGAAAGTGGCAAATGCTTTGGCATATTGATGACGAAGGCTTGGCAACTGAACAACAAATTAAAGTGCAAATTAACAGTTCGTAGGAAATAAATATATAAATACATAAATAAGTTAATGAATAAATAGTTTTACCTCAATGCTGAACACTTTTGTGGCCACTGGCAGCAGTACAATATTATCCAATACTTAGAAAAGGTTTGACCTTTCGAGAGAAGCAAAGACATTTTCAATGTCCTCTGAGTTTTGGCAAAAACAAGTGAAATTTCAGCTCTGAATACGTGAACAGCGGAAGAAAGAGTACACTTAGAAAAGAAAAGTTAAGGTACATGCGATTAATCCTCCAAGACGTTGTCGTTGTTGTTGTTGTTGTGCTGTCATCCATTCACACTTCCATCGGGCTCAAAGGAGCAAATGCTCCCTTGAAGCAGGCCGACTCGTAGTGCTTGTTCAGGTAGGACTTTAGAGCAAAGGTCTTGTTGCATCTCTTGCACTTGTAGTGCTTAAAGGCCGAGTGTGTCTGCATATGGGCGCGCAGGTTCGAGCGGTCGGCGAACGCCTTTCCACAGTGTGCACATCCGAAGGGCTTCTCGCCCGTGTGCGAGCGCATGTGTCCCTGTAAAAGCCAAGGCCTGCTGAAGGCCTTCCCGCATATGTCACACTTGTGCTTGAGGTCGTGGGTCAACAAATGCATGGCCATGGCAGGCATGGAGACGTAAACCTTCCCGCAGGTGGGACACTTCTTGGCCATTTTGCTGTCCATGCTGCGGTGCGTCTGCTTGTGTCTGCTCAAGTTGGATGATGTGGCGTATGTCTTTCCACACTCATTGCACGTGTGCCGCTGAAGGGTCCTGGAGCTGCTAATGGCTTTTCTCCTCGACCTCCCATCCGTGATGAAGAAGGCGTCCACCGTGTAGCCCTCGCTGACAGCGTTGTCTCCGTTGATGTAGCCCGAGGAGATCTCCGACTGCGGGCTGTCGGGCTGGTCCGAATCCGGCGCTCCATAGTCACTGTAGATGGGTTCGGGCGAGGGCACTTTGATGCCGTTGTCGCTCTCGCCATCGTACGGTGCCGGGGTCATGTAGTCGCTGATGTAGCCTGTGAGGGGGAAGGCGATGCAACAGTTTCTGTTACTTCAGCTCGTTTAGGTGAACCCAGACGCAATGACTTTTTCTACATTAATCCGCACGCGCGTGCAAAAAAAAAAAAAAAAAAAAAAAAATCAATAGCGCTCCATTTCAATTAGCGTGGCAACCCATTTAAACACAATGGCGAGGAGAATGATATCGCTCCGGTTATAATTGCATTTGCAGTCTTGGTAGAAATTGTGCAGAATTAGGTCGATGTGTACCGAATGCACAAAATATATTACCCTGTAACCCCCAGATGATGCATGCATGAATATTCCATAAACGTCTGCTTATGCAAGTGTATGCAAAGCGCAGGTTATGTAGAGCGTGAATAATAACGTGAAACATGATCAAGCGTTCCCTTAATAGACTGCGTGCGTTGATAATTCACATTATGATAGCTCTCGGTGCAAATGTGAAGTACTTGTTGCTAGCGCTGCGTTTTGTGAAATAAAATGCGCCTGAAAGCGAGTCGAAAACGTGCTTGAAAGAGCGCAACACCTGAAATGTGCCGACTCGACAAAAACTGATGCGCCTCACGCTGTTGAATACAATGTGACCGTGGGTCAACTACACGAGGTTGCGATTATAAGCCATCAAACGTCAACATACATGCACTTGCCCTTGCGTAAACACGATCTGGATGTCAAATAAATGTGATTACCTTTCTCGTGAAAGCGCAGGCTGAGATCTGCCCTGGATCTGCCATAGGAGCTCTCCAAATCAGCGGATGAGAAATCATCAAGCTTAACCTTTTTGACCAGGAAAGACCTTGGCATGTTTTACGGTGAAGGGGAAAAGTACTCGTCCGCCGGTCGAATCTTTCGCTTTCCTCATGCAACGCTGGGGCAAAACGCGTTTTTTAGTATCGTGTCTCTTCGGTAATGCCGAGATTCCGATGCCAGCGCAGGGTTACGGCAGACCCAGCGGAAGTTGCCCCTGAATGCGCTTGTGTCGATGCAGCGCGACGCTGAGATGCTCTCGGCAGAAATGCAACTTCAGCACTGGACAGCTCCCGTTCTGCTGCGCGCGTTCAGCACTGGACAGCTCCGCTCCGCTGCGCTCTCTCTCTCTCTCTCTCTCTATCTCTTTCTTTCTTTTTCCGCTCTCTTTAGTTCCGCTGGGACCCTTCACAACGATCGTATCTTCCAGGTTAGGGCTTTAAGTTTAAACTAACTAGTCCTCTAGTTTCCGAGATGCTTTTCTACCATTAAAGACACAGAAAGGACAGTGAAACAGCTGAGTCTGCGTCAGCCTGATCGCTCTCCTCTCTCCTGCTTTATCTCTCAGCTGTTCCGTCTGAAGGCGTCGGCTTTCTGAAGTCTGTTGATCAGCTGTTGGGATTTATATGGCTGCGATCAGGTGGGAAATGAAGATGGAAGTACTTAATTTAATCCATAAAAAATCTCCCGGGACCAACATTGAACTGGATGGCTTAATGACGCTGTGAGACGTGCACGCCTTCTCCAGATTTTTCTCGAAGCCTGAAATGAGACAGAAGGGTTCATTTATATCACATATCCGTTCGGTTTTCATAAATGAAACGTTTTTTATAAATTGTTGGGTTTTATGTAACCTGTTAAATTTAACCCCCTTTCTAGATAACACATACGTTTAAATTATTTAAGTTATTAAAATTAATAAGTACAAATTAATCTTGCATGTAAATGTTTGTAATCAGTTAATCATTTTGTTTGAAAGATTTTGTTGTTTTGCACTTCATTTGCAACATTGTTACGTTACAAAATCTGCGTTTTTGCGCGCTGCTTCTGCCGCGAACCACTAAATCAACTACTGACTGTGGCCTCAGGCTTTCAGGTCGTTCTTTTACATCACGGTCTATAAACCAATGGCTTTCTTTTCATGCAAATCACACGAATTGGGTACCAGAAGGTCCGTTTCCTCAATGATTCCAGTAGGAGCCATATGTCCGCAATTAACGCGGATCCTGGAGCTGTGGTACACACTGTTGTCTGACATCGTGTTCTCGTTGTTCACTCCTTCAATGGGACGAATAAGGACGTCCCGCAGTAGGATTGTCGTTTCACAAAAATGCAGACCCGGAGAGAACGCGTTATAGTGATAGATGCTGCTTTGCACTCGTGTCTGTGGAGACTAGAGGGTCATTATACATTGCTCATTTTCTCATTTAGTGCACGCAAGTCTTTCGCCCACTAAGATGCACTGCGTGCACGCATTGCAATTTCACTGCAGTCCTACGGTAAGACGCAGGTAGTGAAATAAACAAACAAACAGATAGATAGACAGACAGGCAGACAGATAGATAAAAAATACATCCATGTTATTGTGACTGTCTGAAAAAAAATAAAAAGAGTTGTGAAAAAAAAAAATCAGAGTTGCAAGATATAAACTTAGAATTGAGATATAAAAGTGAGAAGTCCAAATTCTAAAGTATAAACTCCCAACCATGAAGGAAAAGGCAGAGGTGTGAGTTAAAAAAACCTCTCTTAATTACCTTCTTTATTTTATTTATTTCAAAAGAAAATACTTTTACCTCGTCTTTGAAGAGTTATTAAAAAAAGGGGGGGGGGGGGATAACCTGTGGAGGCAACTTCAAGATTTTTTCATACAACACTGTCAACTAAAATCTAAGGAAATATAGGGATTAAAGACAAAATGCAATCTTCTCTATATATTTTCAGTCCATTGAATCATTAAAATGTGCATGTTAGCAGGCCCAGAAATGTCTTCCTCAAGGAAAATGGGGCTAAAAAGAACATTTTATTTTACATACATGTAAATGAGGGACAAAAATGGCTCTCGTTTCGTAGAATGACTCTTAGGTTGATTCCACATTAATGTGCATGCATGTGTGTAACAGTATCACGAGCATGCAGTGAGTATGTAGGACACTGTTGCACAGCAGTTGACATTCCCAAGCGCGCGGAGAGGACGGCAGCAGCAGCAGCAGCCCACGGCGACCTGAAGTGTTTATGGGGGGAGAAGGACGTTCGCGCACGGAGGCTTCTCGGAAAGTGCTGACATCAGCTGGAAAAACACAGGCGAAAATATTGAAGTGCGTCTCATTTGCATAATAATAGTCTACGGTGTGTTGAGACACCCCGAACAAACGTCTCATCGGAGTTGAAATCAAAAGAACTTCATTGACATTTAATTCTCACGTACGCCGTTTTCAATGAGACCGATTCAAATCAGTACACAAGGCACTTCTGGAGCAGGTTGTAAAGGACACGTGGAAGGTCAAAGACAGGATATTGTAGAAGAACACTATTTACTTCTGTACTTCAACCCTCAAACGTCTACTTTTTTATGCTATATTGTCAAGAAGTGCCTTTTCATTTGATTTCATTTGAACTAACTGCACACATTTAGTTTAGCTAGATTTCATGGGGTGTTCAGGTTAATAATAATATTACTGTGCATACATGGCTCAAAAACATTTTTCATTTCTTTATTTTCTATGCATGTAAGGCCATGAACATATGTTTATGTTCAGATGTAGATTTAATGAAAAAAGGCAAGCCATATTTCAGTCAACTCTGACCCTAAAAAAAAAAAAAAAAAAAAAAATGAAATGATCAGAGACATGTTTTAGTTTTAGTTGTTAATGAATATTTTTTTCTAATTGAGCACATCCTGGTTTTGTCAGCTTTAGCAACCAATTTATGATTCTACCTATGCACAAGAACACAAATACTATCTAAATTATCATTGAAATGTATTTTTATTGACCAAACACTGGTTTTATATAGAATATGCATATAATTGCATTATTGTGGAAGCCTGTTTCTGCTACAGGATGAAAAATAAAATAGGTCGTTGCAACTTATCTCACTTTTTTTAGTTTACATCTTGCAATTCTGAGTTCATGTCTTGCAATTCTACGAAAAAGTCACAATTCTGTGTTTACATCTCACAGTTCTGAGATTGTATCTTGCAATTCTATGAAAAAGTCCCAATATCTAGTTTATATTTCAGTTCTGAGTTTGTCTCATAATTAAAAAAAAGTTGCAATTCTTCATGTCTTGACTTTGTCTTGCAATTCTGAGAAAAAAAGTCAGAATTGTGAGATTTAAACTCAGAATTGCAAGGAAAAAACAGATTTGTGAGAATAAATGTTGCAATTGTATCCTTTAGGGGATACAAGCTTCTATACATATTTTACACTAATATACATATGCTTTAAGAAAAAACGAAAAAATGTTGTTTCAAACCTGTATGACTTTATTTCAAATAATATTAGACCCCTGACTTTTATTGCACTGACATTTTTCAAAATATCTTGTACTGTGCTGCACAGAGGAAAGAAAGTCATGCAGGTTTGAAACGAAAAACAGCTCTAGACTGTAAAAATGTTTGCCAGGTACCCTAAATGAATTTAACTAGTTTTATTCAAGTCAATAATATGATTTAATTTGACCGAATCAGCCTGGAAATGTAATTTCCATAGGTCAGATCAGGTAGAAATAGCTCTTTAAGGTCACACCTGCACTTTTTCCAGAGAAAAAGAACATCGGATGGATGGATGAAGCCATCATATACTGCTGAAAAGCTGACAAAAGAAAAAAATAAGGTTAAACTCACAGCTTCAGACGATACAGGAAAATGTCACAATCTATTTCCACAGTCATGCGTTCATAGAATCACAAGTTATTGCACCATCTATCTCTCCTACCAAAGCATACGTGCGAACACACACACACACACACTTCTGCAGAGCGCCACTCTTGTTCTCATGAGGTTGTGTCGGCTGAGACCTGATGCCCCTTTGCATCTGCTACGGCCGGCCGGTGACATTGATGGGCAGATTCAGGCTTAGCAGCTGCCCTCCGTCTCTCTCGCTCTTGCACTGATTACAGGATCCTATAGAAAATCTGCATTAAAAGGATAAACGCAGCATTGTGCTTTAGACAAGCTGTTCAGCAAAATCTGCATTCAATGATAGATAGATAGATAGATAGATAGATAGATAGATAGATGGATGGATGGATGGATGGATGGATGGATGGATGGATGGATAGATAGGACTGGAAGAATAAACATTATCAATAATAGTAAACATTACAATCTGAACAGTGTTTCACAATGTAAAATAAAGGAATGATGTGCAATAATCACATTAAGTCGATTACAAAAGAAAAGAAATGCTGTAATGCTTGGAGCTGTATCCTACGACACTTTAACACAGGAAAAACTGATTTTGGTTTCCCAGTTTCAGAGAACATTGGGATTTATTTGGGGTTATGAGAAACTCAAAGATTATGTGTATTGCACTGAACTCACAATAAGCCCATTGCATGAATGTTATTGGTACAGTAATTGTCTGTTGAAAAAATACAATGTACAGTGTTCTTGTGAAAGAATAACAGAGCGGTGCAAAAAAGAGAAATGCTTAGACATCAATATTTTAGCTTTAGTTTAGGATAATTCAAGCCATATTCAGACATAGTGGTATTATTACCGAGCAAACATCTTATGAATAAAGCACAATTGTTTCATAAAAGTTTGCTTTTGGCTCTTGCGCTGTGGAGAATAGCAGTTTTTACAACAGCTCCCGGTATATCCGGAAGAGCATTCCATCTGGAAAGTTGCTTTGTCAGCGAGCTGACACACTGAAGTGATCGGAAGGATCATCAAAAGTTATAAAGACCTCAGAAGAATTTCTGTCTTTTGAATAGATGTGACTCCTCTGATTCATTCTGCTGAATGCAGCATTTTCTTTGGTGAATCAATGCAGGCGAAACAAATCATGTCAAGTTTATTGTCACTCCTCTATGGAAGCCCATTTCAGACACACAAAAAAAGTCATGTCAGATTAAAAAGTCATAGTTATGAGACAATTAATCAAAATTTAAGTAAAAACTCTACATTTTTGTCTCAATTATGACTTTTATCTCATAATTTCAACGTGTTGTCATAATTGTTTTTTCTTATAATTTCAACTTTGTATCTCATTATTGACTTAATATCTCATACTAAGTCATAATTATGAAATAAGTCAAAATTATGACACGTTTACATTGTCATAATTGTGACTTCTTATCTCATAATTTCAGCTTTTTCTATAATAATTTTGACATAAGTAGAAATTATGACAGTCATAATTCTGATAAAAAATAATAAAACAATATTCAAAAATTAAATAGTAAGTTATAAAGTTGTCAAAAATGTTGTCATAATTATGACCTTATCTCAAAATTTCAACCTTTTCTTTCAGAATTTTAACATAAAAGATATGATATAAAAAGTAAAAAAAATTGTCACAATTATGAGATAGAAAATAAAATAATGACAGTCAAAATCATTAGATAAAAAGCTAATTATTTTTTTAAATTCTATTTTTGTCATAATTTGTTAATTGATTTCATATCTTAATTTTTTAAATCTCATAATTGTCAAATTTATCTCAATTATGACTATAATTTTTACTTAATATCATAATAACTTAGTATGTCAATTATGATTATTCATCTGATAATTATAAATTTTTATCTAATAATTATGGCAACTTTTTTATCTAATAATTATGATTTACCTAAGCAATGGAAATGGGCTTCCATACTCCACATGACATACACATGAAATGTGGTTTGCTTGAAACAAAAGGTCCAGATTTTTCTTTTCCATTGTTTTTTTTTATTGATCCATTATTTGTTTGTGGCAGTAGTTAAGGCATGTGTGGCGATAGGAACAAACCCCTAACACGAATTATTGAACTTCAGCATAGAACTTACTATCCTATACTAAATCATCAGATTTAACAATTTATGCCTGGCAATGGAACAAATTAAAACAAGCTTTAGCAGTATAATGTGAAGGAAAGAAAAACAGGTGCTGTATGTGTAGAAGCAGGTTCAAACTGCCCTCAGGCCTTTCATTTCCACTCTTACTCCTAATGGAGAGTTTAAACCTTAATCTCACAGGAGCGTCACCCCTTTCAGTGCTCATGAAGATAGGGGACCCTCCATGGAGGATCTTTTGACCCGTACCCTCCTGACCCGCTATGCTCCAGTGGTCATTACAGGGTAGGGGACTCTCTCTTTCCCAGCATGCTCTGACAAGAGCATGCATACAGTCACACATGGGGCTTCTCTTGAGAAAATCAGCTATCAGTCTAATCTGTGTGGCTCAGGAGGCTTGAGAGACATTAATCTTATTTGTCATAACCGGTCTCTGGGGAACAGACCCCACCGGCCCGACCCACGGCCCCATTGGAGGGGAAAGGGGGGTGCGCCACAGGAAACCCCATATCGCACCCGTGCAGTCCCTGAAGCTAATTAGATGTGAGAGTTAAAGAAACTACGAGGGGTACAAAGGCACCATTATGTAGATTCCCGTTTCGTTTTGGCCCTTCTGAGAGCAAATGGAGAAGATTAAGAAAACGGGAGTGTGCAGACAGGCTGATAAACCTGCTTCGGCTCAGGAGCTTCAGACGGGCGTGGATATATTCGTCGACTGGCTTGTTATTTTGGTCAGTTCCAAACATGCTGATTCGACAGTTCCTAAAACCTTAAACATTAAAGCTGTCTAATGCAGTAGCTCTCAACTGTTGGGTCACGACCCAAAAATGAATCGCAGTTCCCTTCTGAAGTGTCATGGACAGCAGGAACTACAACTAAATTCAAATAATAAAATGCAACTAATCTTATATTCATGCATAGTTAGACTACTAAAATGTCTTGTTTGAAAAGAAAAGAGAGAACACTTATCATAGCTTTTTTTTGTTGATATCAACTGGTCGTCCAATCTGGATGCAAATTCATCTGTTACTTGTAGAAACTAAATTGGATGCAACATGAACCATGTCCAACATGCCCTCATCCTCAAGAATCATGAACAAACTACACAATTCAGATACATTTGCAACTCAGTGAATTCCTGCAGCTCAAACAGCAGAGCATGGGATGAGCAACACTAAGGTCATGGGTTTGATTCCCATTAAATGCAAGCACTGACAGAAGCATGTATATAACTTCAATGCAATTTAAATCACTTTGGATGAAAGTGTCTGTCAAATGCATAAATGTAAATGATGATAAACATGGTTATCTGCCATATAATATGTGACCCTGGACCACAAAACCAGAGTCAATTAATAAGTGTAAATTTTTCGAAATTGAGATTTATACATAATCTGAAAGCTGAATAAATAAGCTTTCCATTGATGTGTGGTTTGTTAGGATAGGACAATATTTGGCCAAGATACAACTATTTGAAAGTCTGGAATCTGAGGGTGCAAAAAAATAAAAAATGTTGAGAAAATTAAGTTTTTATATATTTATGGTAGGGAATTTACAAAATATCTTGATGGAACATGATCTTTACTTAATATCCTAATGATTTTTGACATGAAAGAAAAAACAATCATTTTGACCCACACAGTGTATTGTTGGCTATCCCTACAAATATACCCCAGCGACTTAAGACAGGTTTTGTGCTCCAGGGTCACATATATAAACTTTAACAACAGTTGAAAACAACAAAATTGTCATAATTTTGACTTTTGACATACTATCTCATAATGGCTTTTTGTGTCATAATTATGATTTATCTCATAATTTTGAGTCTTTATCTTAGAATAATGACTTAGAATGTCATTATTTTGACATAATTGAACAAACCCTTAATTCTAATCAAACCATAAAAATAGAAGATGTATTTTAGCAAATAATAAAGATGTTTAAGTGTTTGATTGTAAGGACAATTTTGTGTTTCTTTTCTGTGTAAATTGGGTTCCAACTAAAACAATCTTGTTTCTCAAGTAAAACCAGATGAAAAGCAAAAGCACAGACCTAATAAATGTTACAGAACTAAAACCCAGTAAGAAATAGTCCGAAATCAGCATTAATCAGTGTGGTGCACACAACAGTTGAAGACAACAAAATTCTCATAATTTTAACTTTTATCTCATAATTATGACTTGGTATGTCATAATTATGATTTTTTTTAAATCTCATAATGGCTTTTTGTGTTATAGAGTAATTATGACTTTTGACTTAGTATCTCATAATTATGATTTATCTCATAATTATAAATTAGCATGTCATTATTCTGACTGTTTTGTCATAACTGAACAGAACCTTAACTCTAAGTAAACCATTAAAATTGAAGAAATCTTTAAAGCAAATAAGAAAGGCATTTCAGTGTTTGATTTAGGATTTTCATTTTTGTTTACTTTTCTGTGATAAACAGTTGGCTTCCAACTAAAACAATATTGTTCCTCAAGCAAAACCAAAAGCAGTATGAAATTGTCCGAAATCAACATTACTCAGTGTGGCGCACACAACAGTTGAAGACAACCAACAGTGGCAGCCGACAATTTGAGCCAAACGTGGCCGGAGGCTGAGGACAGTTAAGACCTCTTCAGTTCTGTGACCTTTAATTGGGACAATGCCGCGTCCACGGCTCTCTTTGTCTTTCGGCCTTTGGAGGCATCATTAAGGCAGTGTGTGGGCGCAGAACCGAAGCCAGCACTGTCATTGTCATTAGCAGAGTCCGGCGGAAGATGTGTGAAGACATCCAGGCCACTGCGTTCAATGAAGAACAAATAAAGAGAGCAGGACAAAGGAAGGCCAACTGGTAAATTGAGGGTACACGTGGAGCGGGGAACTCTAACCTGTTTTACATAGAGCCGATCAACAGGGGAATAGAGCGGATTAGCATTTTTATTGCGCAGCGAAAAGCCCCAGCATCCTGGTGCGTGCCGGCCTCCTCCCTCCCTTCCTCCGTTGTGTCACCTGTCCCATGTCTCCGAGGCTCTGGGATGGCGACGTGCCCCTGGCTTTCGCTCAAACGAATGCTGTTTGTGTGTGCACCTGTGCGGCCGCTTGTGTAAACGTGAGCACGTGTGGCATGCGTGCAAATCATGCATGTGTATGAGACATGGGTGATTTGTGAATAACATAAATGAAATCTTTCTTCCCTGAGGAAATTACTTTGCTCTTTTGTAGCTCTGGAGGTTTCAATTAAGTAATGAAGTCTCAGATGTGTCTCCTTCTGAGAAATAAAAACAGAAACAAGTGAGTCAGTTGTTGAGTACAGAGCAATAAAAATTAATGTGAAATATGATAAGAAGGGTTTATTTATGGTGGCCCAGTAGTGCACAACACAACGCAATTAAAAAAGCAAACATAAGCTCACAACACAACAACATTAAGCCACAACACAACGACATTAAGCCCCAACACAACGCAATTAAAAAAGCAAACATAAGCTCACAACACAACAACATTAAGCCACAACACAATTACATTTAACTACAACACAACGACATTAAGCCACAACACAATTACATTTAACTACAACACAACGACATTAAGCCACAACACAACGACATTTAACTACAACACAACAACATTAAGCCACAACACAATTACATTAAGCCACAACACAACTACATTTAGCCACAACACAACGACATTAAGCCACAACACAATTACATTAAGCCACAACACAACTACATTTAACTACAACACAACGACATTAAGCCACAACACAACTACATTTAGCCACAACACAATTACATTAAGCCACAACACAACGACATTTAACTACAACACAACGACATTAAGCCACAACACAACTACATTTAGCCACAACACAACGACATTTAACTACAACACAACGACATTAAGCCACAACACAACTACATTTAACTACAACACAACGACATTAAGCCACAACACAACTACATTTAGCCACAACACAACGACATTAAGCCACAACACAACGACATTTAACTACAACACAACGACATTTAACTACAACACAACGACATTAAGCCACAACGACATTAAGCCACAACACAACTACATTTAGCCACAACACAACAACATTAAGCCACAACACAACGACATTTAACTACAACACAACGACACTAAGCCACAACACAACAACATTAAGCCACAACACAACTACATTTAACTACAACACGACACTAAGCCACAACACAACAACATTAAGCCACAACACAACTACATTTAACTACAACACAACGACATTAAGCCACAACACAACTACATTTAGCCACAACACAATTACATTAAGCCACAACACAACGACATTTAACTACAACACAACGACATTTAACTACAACACAACGACATTAAGCCACAACGACACTAAGCCACAACACAACGACATTTAACTACAACACAATGACATTAAGCCACAACACAACTACATTTAGCCACAACACAACAACATTAAGCCACAACACAACGACATTTAACTACAACACAACGACACTAAGCCACAACACAACGACATTTAACTACAACACAACGACATTAAGCCACAACACAACTACATTTAGCCACAACACAACGATTTAAGCCACAACACAACGACATTTAACTACAACACAACGACATTTAACTACAACACAACTACATTAAGCCACAACACAACTACATTTAGCCACAACACAACAACATTAAGCCACAACACAACGACATTAAGCCACAACACAACTACATTAAGCCACAACACAACGACATTAAGCCACAACACAACGACATTAAGCCACAACACAATTACATTTAACTACAACACAACGACATTAAGCCACAACACAACTACATTTAGCCACAACACAACGATTTAAGCCACAACACAACGACATTTAACTACAACACAACGACATTTAACTACAACACAACGACATTAAGCCACAACACAACTACATTTAGCCACAACACAACAACATTAAGCCACAACACAACGACATTAAGCCACAACACAACTACATTTAGCCACAACACAACGATTTAAGCCACAACACAACGACATTTAACTACAACACAACGACATTTAACTACAACACAACGACATTAAGCCACAACACAACTACATTAAGCCACAACACAACGACATTAAGCCACAACACAACGACACTAAGCCACAACACAACGACATTTAACTACAACACAACGACATTAAGCCACAACACAACTACATTTAGCCACAACACAACGATTTAAGCCACAACACAACGACATTTAACTACAACACAACGACATTTAACTACAACACAACTACATTAAGCCACAACACAACGACATTAAGCCACAACACAACGACATTAAGCCACAACGACACTAAGCCACAACACAACAACATTTAACTACAACACAATGACATTAAGCCACAACACAACTACATTTAGCCACAACACAACAACATTAAGCCACAACACAACGACATTTAACTACAACACAACGACACTAAGCCACAACACAACGACATTTAACTACAACACAACGACATTAAGCCACAACACAACTACATTTAGCCACAACACAACGATTTAAGCCACAACACAACGACATTTAACTACAACACAACGACATTTAACTACAACACAACGACATTAAGCCACAACACAACTACATTAAGCCACAACACAACGACATTAAGCCACAACACAACGACATTTAACTACAACACAACGACATTAAGCCACAACACAACGCAATTAAAAAAGCAAACATAAGCTCACAACACAACAACATTAAGCCACAACACAACGGATGCATGTATAATAATTATTTAAAATTTATTTTGACAGTGTCAGTCTCTGCAGCCCTTCGATGAGTTCCTCCTCTTCATGGTCCACCTTTCAGTCGGTCTTCCACAGAGAGATCTGGCCTTACATAAAACACTTGGGATGGATTAATTTAGTTTTATTTGTACAGAATATAAAATGTAAATTAAATATAATATAAATGCAAATATATATAACTTTAATACGGTTTCTTGCTCACTAGTGTAATCTAAACGTGTAAATATAAACACGTAAATTTGAGAAAATTTGATACAGTGTAATAGTAATGCAAAATACTAATAACTGTGGTAGTGTAATGGTATGGTTTTTTTTAACACTTCTGCCACTTGAAGGACTGATAGGTCAGGAGGTCATGAAATGAAAAACAGAGGTATAGTGTAAATTGACCATTAAAAATCTTCCACCACTGTCATTACATGTTGCATTATTAGAAATATTAGACGTCTACTCCTACCTTAACCACTCTCTTGCAAACAGGACCAGCGTCCCACTGACAGGACCTGGCTTGACTCTCTAGGCACACCAATGGGGCATGTTAATATCATTAATCAAAGTTTATTAATTATGTCATTCATTAGAGCAGGGATGCCCAACCCTGTTCCTGGCGATCGACTGTCCTGCAAAGTTTAGCTCCAACTCAAGATTTTAAACTCTAAAAGATTTTGTTCGGTCACCAACAAAACATTAATTACCGAACTGAACCGTTTGAAGCGTTTCCTTTGGCGGTAAAACTTTAACGAGATGAACTTACATAAAAAAAGGAATGCTGGATAAAGTGGATATTTACTAACAATATTAAAGGGGACAAAGCCTGTCGTTTTTCATCAATTCAACACCTGCACGTGCTACAGGTGATTAATTTCAGTCCAATATACTATCAAAACACGAACAGTACACTTGTGCACTTTATACCAACAAATAAAGTGGCGTTAAAAGTTTTTTTCCTTTTCTTTTTTTAAACAATTGACTTCATGTATCATGTAAATACCATTGTAAATGAATACATTAATCATTCAATACCATATTTAAATATCAAAGTGTAGTATTGCCACCTGGTACCATACTGTATCTGTACCATGGTAACCTATTTTACTTTTATGAAAGATAAAATTGAAAACCTTCATTTAGCCTCATGCGAGTCTTTTAGTCTTTTAAAGATGTTTTATTGCCCATTTATGTTAATGCTACTTTGTTGTATCATTGTTTATATTTATTTCAGTTTGTGATTCTGGATATTTAGGAATGACAAAGCATGCATTTTCAATATCTTTCAAGATTTTCTATGCACTTTTGGTTTGTTAGTAATAAAATATCGGTCAACTATCCTCTGTGTTTTACTTTGGGTGCCTATTGGGCCAAATGAGGCAGGACTGGCATTGGTTGGCTAGTAGTAAAGTCAAATTATTTTTATGTATGTAGCATGTTTGGTCTTGGGAGAATGTAATGGGAATATTTGAGACCTGTTGCAATAAAACAAAATGTTTTGAATGCAGAGTCTGACAGCAAGTCTGACCTGTTGAAACCTCTTCTGAAATAAAATATGAGGTGAAGATTGTGAGGTTAAAAGTCCCTTTTCCCATTGCTGTCTGGGAGAAACAATTGAGACATTAAAGAGATGTCATTTGTGAATTTTCTTTCCTACATGTTCACACATCCTCTACCAACTGAGGAAGACGCTACGATGGAAACGGGCCCTGTTTTTAGCCAATCAGGTGTTGCGCTGTCCCTCGTCCTCTTCGTTTTCACCCACTTCTCTCCATTACGCTGTTGCTCGGGCTCTTGATGAGCCAAGCGCATTCGTATCGAGTGTCTAGGTCGGAGGAAGATGGGGGCAGGCGGAGTTGTTTAGCTGAACCCTGATGAGTCTCTGAGAGATGAAGTGACTGCCGTAGCGTCAGTGTAGTGCAGTCAGCAGAGGTTTGTGTGGCTCGAGCAATCTCATTATCCCTTAAATGGGAGACGCAGAGTCTATCAGTGTCGGGAGACTGACATCAGATTCGGGGAACGGGGGCGTCCGTGGCTCTCCATGCAAATAACCTTGCTTTCCTCCACTCTGTTTGTCTCTCTTTCTTCAAAAATCTTCTGAGAGCATTAAGCTGCTGTTGATGCACTGGGTTTGCGTTTGAAATATATACTGGAATATATTTAATTATGCATGCTCATTTCCCATATTTTTACATTTAAATAACATTTACCCTAATCTAGCGCCCAGTTAAAATGAATATTTTTGGAATTTATTCATTGCTATTTAGCAAAAATAATATTTAATCCGAAAATGAATCATAACGTACAAACATTTCATATTGTATTATGTAGTGTTTTATAGCAAAATTGACTTAGTTTTTAAATATGGTCTAGTAGTTTAGTGTAATATACAGTAGCAGTATTTAAAAGTTTGTGTTGTATTATTAATTTAATGATTAATGGCCATGACATGAAAAGTGAAATGATCGGCATATCCATATTGGACCGAATTTTAATATCCACGCATCCTTAAAAACTGATCCTTTCAGCGCCTAGGTGTATTTTCTCTTTTAGTGTGTGGTGAATTTTTAGCTTGAAATTATTGAAATTCAGAAGACATTTGGAAACCAAAATGGAAAATTGTGTTGTTCAGCCTGTGTTATTGTTGACAACCTCAAGCCTGTTTACCGACTGCAGCATAAGCCTGTTGAAACCTTGTTTAGTGAGTCAGAGTTAATTATCTAAGAGCCAGACTCTCATCTGATTGTCATGGTTTGATGCTCGTCCATGTCTGTGTGCCAAACACAAAACATGCAACACTCAAAAAACTGAACTGTGCATGACCACAAATTCTGCTTAAAAACTGTCAAATGATTGCAAATTTCAACTGAATTTATTGCATGATATGGCAGTTAACTGGTCATATTAATCACAATAAACTCAATATTTGTTTAAAAAGCATCAAATGAAGATTAATTGTTTTCCTCAGTAAACATCGATTCATTATGTTACATTATTCTGACAACTAGGGCATTAAAATTGACAAAAAGTGATGTATATTACACATGCAGACAGATATCTTTTGCTTCATGTCTTGCTGTTTTTTGGTATTTTGCACTCTTTAAAACAATGCCAAGTTAAAAAGAAGATGAAAAACACATTTCAAGACCCTTGCACTCTTCTCCATGCTGTTGAACTTTTAGTGCATTACATGTTTCTATAATTAAAGTAATAATTATAATAATTCACCCAACATGTTAGACTTTTTTTTACTGGAGGAAGCATTATTATGCATTTTGGACTCATAGTTTGATCAGAAGTGACAGTCTGAAGTGAAAATGCTTTAATTATTGTTTTTTTTTGTTTTGTTTTTTACAAACGTGCAGTTTTTCGGTTCACAAGACGTTGATGACTGGAGTAGTGTGGATTATTGTGGTGTTTTTATAAATTGTTTGGACTCTCATTCTGACTGCACCCATTCACTGCACTCCATTGGTGAGTGATCTAATGTTAAATTTCTCCAAATCTGTTCTGATAAACAACAAACACATCTTGGATGGCCTGAGGGTGAGTACATTTTCAAAAATTAAATTTTTGGGTAAACGGTTCCTTTAAATAAATGAACACATTAAATTGACAGTCCTACTAAAACTTGCACTGATCCATGTTTGTTAATGTATATTCAATGTTTCAGCATGTGCATGCATGTTTGTAAGATCGGGCTCTGTGTTGTCTCGGAGTGTTTTTCATTGTCTGCCTCCGTATCATATGCTGGACCCTGCGGAGGCGGCCTGCATGCCGTAACCAGTGATTTGGATGCAGAATGCATGTCTGCAGCACTGCGGCTGCATGCTGTGCAGGGTTTTTTGGCAGCGTGCATTGCTCTAAAACCGACACACTTCACCTTGTGTCGCACCATCACGCGCCACAACTGTCAGGCACCGACGTCAGGGTTTTATGCCATCTGGAGCGAGATTTAGAAAGAGACAGAGACTGGTGCGTCACAGCTGATTCTAGCGTTCATCCAGACTGGCAGGTCAGGACAACTGATCATATAAACTTGATATTTTATTGTCATTTGCACTCTGGAAATCCAGTTTTATTGTTCAGAAGTTGCTCTTTTGTTGCTCTGGGGACAGAATGAGTTCTCAGTTGTGTTTAAGTGTCAACTTTGTCTTTAAAGTTCCTCCTAAAATTCTTTCAGAAATAAAAAAATAAACTAAAATGAGTCAATATACACCCAATAAGAGTATATGAGAAATATTTGAATTCATAATGAGATTTGATTGCCAATTTTGGCATCTTTTGCATATTGGAGCACAGTATATGACATTGTTGAGATTTCGTCTAAAACTCTAGAGAAGAAATGTGAGATGAATCTCAATTTGTTCTCCATTTAATTTCATAGATAGGAGAAACAAATGAGACATTAAAAATCAATTTTTTGTCTGAGTTATTGTCAAGAGCTATTTTTACTAATTGGCTAATCCAAGCATAGTTTGAGACGTTGTTTAGATCTCATCTAAACCTCAAAGGGAGACAATTGTGAGATTACTGGTGAGAAAAAGCAGGTGAAGCCTCAATTTGCTCTCCATTTAATCTCACTGGTGTGTAGGAAAAACAACTTTAAGAGACATTAAGGAGGTCTGTGAATTGGCAAATCCGAGCATTGTTTGAGACATTTTTGAGATTGCTTCGGAAACATTGCAAAAACATGAGACCACAAGGGGTCATTTTCTTAAGAGAAAAGCAGAGAAGTCTTAATTTGCTCTCCGTTTAATCTCATTACTGTCTAGGAAAAACAATTGAGACATTAAAGAGGTCTCTAGTATTTCTTTATTTTTCTGTGAGTGATTTTTGATGATCAGTTATTTTCAAGATCTATTTTTACTGGTTTCTCAGCTTGGAAAATCTGAGCATAGTTTGAGACACTGTTAAGATGCCGTCTGAAACATTTGACACTTATTTGATTATTTATTGTCAAAGATTATTTTTACTGATACTTTTTAGCATTGAATAAAATGTATTTTTATAAATATTTCATATATTTAAAAACAAAATTGTTTAAATATTTTTAAATATATTTTGAATTCATTTTAATCACATCCTGTAGACCATCTTGGCCCTATTTATTTATTTACTTAATTGTTTATTTATTCATTTATTTACTGAGTCTTTTGTGATGCATTTTGGAATATAATTTTTGAAGGGGGCATGTGATGTTAGCTTAGAATTTGGCCATAGAAGGGTGTATAATGTTGTTGCCTACCTTTTGAAACAGCTTTCATGTCTTCAGCACACCTATGATGCCTAAAAATGCTGTCTAGATAGGCAGCGCTCTAGATTTTGTAAAAGAGCAGTCAGCTGTTGGCAGACAATGATTTGACATCGGGGAGTTATGAATGTGTGTGTGTGTGTGTGTGTGTGTGTGTTTGTGTAGGTCAGCCTTCTCTCTACTATCCTCCAGATGGCCCAGGTGACGTTGTATATGTGCATGTTTGAAGATGGAGAGGACGGAAGATACACACTCTATCAGACATGTGCTCCTCAAACATCTCCATGTAAACATATGTGGAGACATGACAGCGTCAGATTAATCACTGCAGTCTGGAACACACTGCTGTGCCACACACACGCTCACACACCAGACAAACCCATCACACACGCTACAGTGTGTGTGTGTGTGCTGAATACTAATGCAGATTAGCTCCATCTATATCTGACTGTCTGTGTTTGGACACCCTCCATCTTTTGCATATTGACAAAATGCTTTCCTGCAGGGCAGCCCAGTGTCGTTAATTTGACTGTATGGGACACAGTATGATTCAAACGCAGTGGTTCTCAACTGGTGGAGCGCAGGTCTGTTTAGGAAACATGCAACCTAACCACAATTGTGCATATTGTGCATAAATTGCATGCGATTAGCAAAATATTGGCTGAGCAACGTTTTAAAAAAGGGAAAATTTTTCTTATGTTGTTGACGTCCATTCAGTCAAACTCTACCGCAGGTCTGTTCTGATACAGAAATAAAAAGGCTTTTATTGTTGATGTTAAAGGCTCTGCATTTAGTTGTATTTGAAGCAAAATAAAACTACCCAAGGTGAAAAAAAGTTAATTACTTGCTACAAGGATGAATATGTTTAGAACTATGTTTGTAATGTAAATTTACTGTAAATTTGCATTCTGAAAAGTTGAATTGCTTCTTGATGTAAATCCTGAAGAAAACGGTTTAAAACCAGTTCTAACAGTGATGTTTTAAGAGAAGGCGGCATTTATTTGATCAAAAATACAATAAAAACAGTAATGTTGTGAAATATTATTGCAATTTAAAATAACCGTTTTATATTTGAATATGTTGTAAAATGTAATTTATTCCTATGATGCAAAGATGAATTTCAGCATAATTAATCCAGGCTTCAGTGTCACATGATCCTTCAGAAATTGTTCTAATAAGCTGATTTGCAGCTCAAGAAACATTTCTGATTATTATCAGTGTTGAAAATAGTTGTGCCGCTTCATATTTTGGTGATACATTTTGTTTCGGCATTCTCTGATGTATAGCAAGTTCAAAAGAACAACATTTATTTGAAATTGAAATCTTTGTAACATTATAAATGTCTTCACTGTCACTTCTGATTCATTTAATGTGTCCTTGCTGAATAACAGTATTTGTCTAAAAATAAATAAATAATAATAATGTTAGTGTATGTATTTCGTCTGCTTTAGAGAAGTCCATGGGCCAGACAGCATCAGTGGACAGTAAGTGAATGGTGAGTCTTATCATTTGCATTTTATTTACTTTATGATTTTATCCCCATTGCGGTAGAAGCCAAACTAACACACCAAATGACTGTCTTCAAACTTCCATTTGCATTTAATTTGTTCTTGAATGCGCCCTGGAGATTCCCATATTCATAATGGAACTGCAATGTCATTAAAACACGTTTATTGTGTTTCAACTGCCTTTTTCAGGGAGCACGAAGGGCCCGTCACCTCATGAGCGAGGTTAAAGACGCCATGCGGCAACATCGCAGATTAATAACCACGTCTCCGACCGTCAGCGAGAGATTTACGCGCTCTCTGCAGTAAAAAAGAGGCAGGTGAGCGGAGCACCAGGCAGTTGCGATGATGTGTTAATTAGTCCCTGACTGATTTGCACACCGTGGGTATCGTAGTACGTGCGTGTTTGCGCTGTTGGCTGTTTATGGGTTTCCCTCGCTCTCTCAGACAGACTGAAGCGCTTGCTTTGTCGTACTGGACCCAGGTTGCTTGAGTTTTTTTTTTTTTTTAAACTGTCTTTAAAAATGGCAGGTAGGACTGCATCAGCACCCAGAAGGCACCTGGACTCTCAGCTGAGCGCCCAAGTTTAGCCCGAGGCACGACAGCGGAGAGAGTGTTTTGCTTTTGCATGCACGTACGCTCGCAATCACAGCTGCGAAAACAGAGCTGAAACTTCTTTTTCGGCCTGTCATCAAAAGCTCCACTGCAAGTATGAACTCTGGTGTAGAGCGATCATACTGCTTATCACCAGAGCAAGTGCAAGCGAGGTGCTTTGTTTTTGTAATGGCGAGCAACTGCAAGCCAGACATCTGTCTTGGCAGCTATTGACTGCATGAAATGCAGAAAACTGAGATTAGTGAAATATCGCAACTAGAGCTTTCTATTGACAAACAAGCCAATTCCTCTCCACAAAATTCCATTAGTGCTTCAAACTGATTTTTATACATTGTTGTATGTCCATCATCAAAAGCTCTGCTGCATGCATGAACTCTAGTATAGAGCGGTCAAATCGCTTATCACAGTAGTGCTGCAATATCCATTGGAACAGAGGCAGCTGCAAAATTTGTCTTTTGTACATGTGTGGAATCTCAAAATACCTTCCCATCCATGGCTGTCATTCAGAATATCTGCTTTTGGTTGCTGTTACAATCTAAACATTTGTCTTGATGGCTGTCGATTGCATGAAATACGTAAAATCCAACGTTTGTGGAATATCGCAACAACAGCTTTCCATTGACAAATAGGCCAAATCTGCTCCTCAAAATATGCTTTTAATGCTTAAAACTGTGATTTTATTAATCAAAAGCTCCGCTGCATGCATGAACATTAAAGAGCGATCAAGCAATGTTGCAATAACGCTGCATTGTACACTGGAGCAGAGGCAACTGGTACCAAAAGCAAAACCTTTAGTTCGGCTTGGGATTTTTAAAAATATCTTCTCATTCATGGCCGTCATCCAGAGCATCTGCATTTGGAACATTTGCGAGCCAGACATCTTCGTTTTGACATCTTGATGGCTGTTGATTGCATGAAATGCATAAAAAGTCAGGCATTAGTAGAATATTTCAGCTACAGCTTTCTAGTGACAAACAAGCTAATTCTGCTCCATCGTAGGCCCATCATCAAAAGCTTTGCTGCATGCATGAACTGTAGTATACAATGCTCAAAGCTTATTGCAATAATGCTGCATTATCCACTGGAGCAGAGGCATCTGGTGCCTCATGCAAAACCTTTAGTTTGGACATCTTGAAAATCTTAGAAAATCCTTCAGATCATAGCCATTGTCCAGAATGTCTGCATTCGCAATATATGTGACCTGATATCTGTCTTGACAGATATTGATTGCATTAAATGCATAAAAATCAGGTGTTGTTAGCATATTGCAACTACTTCTTTCTATTGACAAACAGGCCGTTTCTGCTCCGCAAAATATTCCATTAGCATTTCAAACTATGATTTCATACATTTTCGTAGGGCTGTCTTCAAAAGTTCTGCCACGCACATAAATTCTAGTGTAGAGCGATCAAACCGCTTGTTGCAATAGTGCTGCATTATCTGCTGAAGCAGAGGCAGCTGGTGCCGAATGCAAAACCTTTAGTTCAGGCTGCTTGAGAATCTCAAAATATCTTCCCGACCGTGGCCGTTGTCCAGAACATCTGCATTCAGAACTGTTGCGAGCCGGACATCTGTCTTGGTGGCTTTCGATTGCATTAAATGCATAAAAAAACAGCATTTTTGTAGAACGTCGCAACTACTTTCTTTTTTACAAACGGGCCAAATTCACTTCACAAAATATGCCTTTAATACTTCAAACTGTGATTTCATACATTGTTATAGGCCTGTCATCAAAAGCTCTGCTGCTTGCAGGAATTCTTGTTGCAATAGTGCAGCATTATCCACTGGAGCAGAGGCAGCTGGTGCCAAATGTGAAACCTTTAGTTCGGACTGCTTGAGAATCTCAAAATATCTTCCCGGTTGTGGCCGTGGTCCAGAACTTCTGCATCGGTCACATAGAGTTGAGTGTTTCGTTTTGAATTGGAAACATCTGTCTCAATGGCCATCGATTGCATGAAATGCGTAAAAATCCGATGTTAAAGGAATATAGCAACTACAGCTTCATATTGACAAACAGGCCAAATCGGCTCCACAGAATACACCATTAGTGCTTCAAACTATGATTTCATACATTGTCATAGGCGCGACGTGATTGAGTACCAGCTGGATGGAGATGGCGGAGTAAACTTGGAACTGAACCACAAAGGCCAAATCGCTACGGGCGCCCGAGCATGTTTGCCTTCTCTAGAAGTCGGGATTTTTGCTGTTTGGAAGTCAAACGCTGTTCGGTTTGTGTTTGTTTTTCTGGGTCTGTGTGTGTCTGTCAACACAGACGGCTCTTGAGGGGGGACGGCTGTCCTCCAGCATACAGCCAAAGGGCTAATTACGGAATAATAAGGAGGGAGAGAGGACACATGTGCAGGGTTGCAGCAACCCCCACGACACACAAACACACACCCGTTATGGCGCGCTCGTGTTAGATGGGCTATCATTCCAAAAAAAGCGGGTCCCTGAGGTCCCTCTCGCCCATCCGCTCACCTATCGCATCCCTCTGCGCAGGTGCTGAGGGGGCGGAGAGACAATTTCCAGCAGATGATCCTCACTCACAAAGCCTGCGGCCCCGCAGTCCATCAATACCGGACGGGGTGGGGTGGGTGACTGTTATTGAGCCACCGGTCGACTCTATCTATCACAGGCCGGTGAGGAGCAGGTGCGGGCCGGATGGGCAGCATCAGACCCAGACGACGGGAAGCGGTGAGCGCCGAGGGAGGTCCCACATGCACGTAGTCGCCCAACACTTTTCCAATTTGCCATAATTAGCCCCCACACGGGCCAGGCTCTGAGCGGCGGGAACCATGGCCTCTGCTTTGGATCAGCTGCGTTAAACCTCCTGTGACATCTAAACTCTTAATTCACTGCTACATTAACAGTACATTTTGAATTTGAAATATAAATACAAAGCAAATAAGAAATAGGTGAATATTAATTTGAAAAAAAATGAATATAAAAGTTTTAGAAATTAACAATGTTGAAATATTGAATAGAACTAAAATTTGTATATAAATATTCGAAAAGTAAAAAATTCTAAAATTATTTTAAAATACTTAAAAAAAAAAAAAAGTATTTTGACAAATGATGAAAAATTAAGATTGCATGTTTTTTAATCTAAGATAAAAAAGTAAATGTAAATCATTATAAAATACTAAAATATGTTACAGTATAGAACAGGGTTCCTCAAATCTTTCCCTAGAGGTCCAATCTGCTGCAGAGTTTAGCTCCAACCCCTGATCAAACTCACCTATCTGTGACTCTGATTAGCATGCTCAGGCGTGTTTGATTAGGGTTAGAGCTAAACTCTGCAGGAATGGTCCAGATTTGAGGATCCCTGGTATAGAATGATGAAATACTGTAAGTTTTTAAAATGTTGATTTTGGAAAAAAAATTTAAAATTAAGGATATTAAAATTAATAATGTTGAAATGTTTTGAATATAAAATGATTTTTGAATAAAATAGTTGACTGTTTTAAATGTGAAATTTAAATAGAAAATATTTGAATGTACTTGGACAGGATTTTGTAAATATTTTGAATATAGAAAGTTGTAAAAAAAAAAAATTATGTTTTTGACTTTAAAATATTTGACTTTAAATATTTTAAAAAAATATCTCAAAATAGCCATGATATATGCAAATATTTTATTTGCATTTATATTTTAAATGTAAAATATTACTAAAAATTGAATATATTTGAATGTGATTTTTGAGTAATATTTTGATGGTAAAAAAAAAGTTTTAGAAATATAAAATGGTAAAATGTAGATTAAAAGTTGCAAATATTTGAATATATTTCACATTTAATATATAAATACAAAAAAAATTGCATATATTTGAATGATTTTTTTCATATAAAAGTATATTGGCTAAAATGAAAGTCTAATATTCCTCAAAAGATAAACTAAAACAAAAAAAGCCCAACACATTTCCAGTTTGCCTGTAATTAGCCCCCACATGGCCCGGGCTCTGAGCAGGGGTGACCAGCGGGAACCGTGGCTTCTGCTCTGGATCAGCTGTGTTAAACCTCCTGTGACATCTAAACTCTTAATTCATTGCTACATTAACAGAGTCGATTAACATACGCGCGTATCCCCCTGTGATCTCTTAACGGGCACCTTGATATCCGCCGACCGTCTGCCCCAAATCACCCCCGTCGCCATCACCGAGACGCCGTTTAATTGGAGAGGTGTCACAGATGATACACTCGGAGCAGCCAAAACAGACAGGAAGATCCCAAATGTGACCCTCGTTTAGACGCCAAACGCCTCGCTCTGTTATTTAGAGGATGATGCTGGAGAGATTTCACAGATGCGGCTGTAAAGCAGCGCTCCGTTTAACCAATCAACGAATTATCAAATCTGCGATCGGAGGAATCAGCCATATTAGCAGGCAGTTGAAACACAAATGCGCAGCCCTGAGGGTGCCAAGGATTTGATTTGAGAGACGATAACAGCTCGTGAACAAGCTCTGCGGTGCATCTCCACAGAGGAACACAACATGCGCCGCGTATCTGCATAGATTAGGCTTCAGCGTTGCAATTGGAATGTGAAGGAATAGTTATGGCTGATATGCATTAGGTTTCGAACCTTGGTTTCGTCTCTGAAGATATATCTAAAGCGTGCAATCCTCCCACTCAAACTTTACACAAGTCTATTTTCATTCTTGCAGACGGCAAGAAAAACAGTGCTCAGTAAGTGTGAGCGTGAATCATTTGGATAGTGAAATAAAGAGGCTTTTATTGTTGACGTCAAAATATGTGTGCAACCAAACTGTACAGTAATTTGGTGCAAAATGAGACTACGCTAAGAAAAAAAAACACTGTAATAAACTACAAGAAGCCAAAAATAAATAAAACACATCAAATACTTTTCTGTAAGGTCAAATATAAAATTCTAAGTATAAAATATTGAAATGTTCTCTAAAATTAGTTGCGCACACACATTATTTTAAGTTTGCTTAAACATCTAAATTATGCTAAATATATTAAAAACAAACTTTCTACAAAATAAATATGACTGGTCCAGTGTCATGTAAATATTTTAGCTATTTTTTATAAATTTTAATGTGTTTTAAAGTTTGCTTATTAAATATTATATAAACCATGCAAATATATTACAAACATTACTTTCTGCAAGAATAAATGTTTAGTCCACAGTGTGATGTCAATATTTTTTGCTGTTTTTATTAATATTAATGCATTTTAAAGTTTGATTATTAGACATTATCTAAGCTGTCCAGTGTATTAAAAATATTAAATACTTTTTCTACAGCAATGATTGAAATATTTTATTAATATTAATGTGTTTTAAAATCTCATTATTAAACCATAAATAACTGCATTGTATTAAAAAAAACATTAAATACGTTCTCCAAGAATAAATATGTTTAGATCACACACACACACATTTTTGATGCAAAAGTGCATCAAATATCCCATGTTGTGCACAAACACAATCAAATACTTTGGCAATAACATTAAGCATGTGTAATCACAAGCTGCTCTGCGACGTAATTGCGTGCAAATTTGTTAAAGCGACTCAGTACGTATGTAATTCCTCGGTAGCGCCGTAATGCGAGCTCGTTTGCTTTACGCAGCTCACTGTAATACAATGCGAAGAGCGTTTAGCCCGACCTGAAGAGCCTAATTTGACTCACAAATGTCCCATGAATAAAGGGTGCCCAGATCTGAGGAATTTCATCAGTATCAAATGGAGCTTAAACAAGTTAGAGTAACAGGGGGTTACGCATCCAGCTCAATTTGGTTTCTAACAGCACCACGTATGATTTGAGGGCGAACTAAATGCGTTTGATAGAAGTGCGTTTCAAACTGAGGTCAATTTCACGAGCAACAGGACATTCGTCCTCACAAAGAGCCCGGGAGGCTCAACAATGCACGCTGGAACATCTGTAAGGCCCCTGGCTTGTGAGTAACTGCGTGTGTGTGTGTGTATGGGCCCCGAATGCTGCTATAATGATGCTTAACCACCTCCCTCGCTCGCTTTTGAGCACATCACCCCACTGCGCAGAGAACCAGGTGCTGGTGGAGGAGGAGAAACACACTCAGACACCAGGAAAAAGCAATATGTGTGTGTGTTTGGAGAGCCGCAGCCTGAGAGACTCAAAAAGTGGGGGAGCGCGAAAGGAGAGGAGGCCCATTTCAATAGACTGCTGATTTCAGATAAGTGATCCCCTTGAAAAAGGAAATGTGTTGGTTTTTTTCTCTCCCCTCAGCAGTTTGGCCTGAAAGGAGAACCATCCACCTGCTAGCAGCATCAATTGGCCCCTCGTGTGGCTTTTTCACCACTTCCCTTTCAGCCGTGCGCGTCGCTCTCCCCCTCACGGTGCATCCCATTCAGACGGGTGAATGTGCAGGCGGCGGGGAGTATTGACACTGCTCTCCCTTCCCAGCACCCATTGTTCTGATTCGCCCGCACCAAAGGGAGAAGACCAGCTCCGATCGGTGTTTGCTCTGCCCTCACGTCGCCAATCTTCCTTCTCAGATAAACCTCGGGCCGTTTATCGCTTGATTTCTCTCGGGCAGCGGATGCAGCTGGGGACGGCGGGCGTGTTGCAGGTAGGGGATTGTGGGAGAAGATTGAGGGACGCCCGACAGGTGCTAAAGTTTCAATGCCAGTGAGAATTGATCCAAGCTTGGCCCACATTCCCCTCCATCATGTACCAATGGAGAATTTTATGCAATGCGCTCACGTTTGCGCAGTATTTTGGATTTGATGTTGATACAAATTTATCTGTTTCATACATGTATTAAATATTTATGCATGCATGAAATGTTTATGCATATTTTTTTATAATCTCACTCACTGTTTACATGTAGAATGATATCAAGAGTTAATTAACAAAATAATGACTAAAATGTACGCTTTATTTTTTGTATATAAAATATTTGAATATTTTTCAAATTTGGAAAAAAATTTAAAATATTTAAAAGTTATTATAAATATAAAATAATATTGAAAATTTTATGATTTTGAATAAAAAAAAATAATTTAAAATGTTTAAATATCTAAATTTTATAAAATATACAAATGAAAAATATTTTAATATATTTTTGGATTATAATTTTTAATATAAAATGATTTTTTTTATATAAAATATTTGTATATATTTCTAGTCTTCAAATATAAATACAAATGCAAATAAAAGAAAAACTGAATGATATTTGAATGTAATATTTTGAATATAAATTTAGGTTTTATAAATATATAATGAAATATTGACTAAGGTGATTAAAGATTTAAAGGAACACTCCACTTTTTTTTAGAAATAAGCTCCTTTTACAACTCCCCTAGAGTTAAACAGTTGAGTTTTACTTTGCTGCTGTACCATGGGTGCAGCAGGCGCAATGATATGACGCAGCGCCTGAAAGTAGTCCCCAGCAAGGTAACTAGTTATGATATAGCTACTTTCAGGCGCTGCGTCATATCACTGTGCCGGCACAAAGTAAAACTCAACTGTTTAACTCTAGGGGAGTTGTAAAAGGAGCCTATTTCCAAAAAAAGTGGAGTGTTCTTTTAATGAGTTTAGAATGCAAAATATTTGAATTTATGTACATTTCAAAATTGAAAAATAGATACAAATAAAAATATTTGACGTTTTTATATAAACTTTTGCACAGCCACACTTATCACAATAAGGTCCCATTAGTTAACGTTAATTAATGCATTAACTATTACCTAACGGTGAACAATGCATTTGTTAATCTTTGATAACATTATCTTTTTGAATACAACTATTCATTGTAACTTCGTGTTAGCTCAGGTCCATTAAAAAATGCTAACAGAAACATTTGATTTTAAAAATGGACATGTGATTGCAATTTACATTAACTTTCATATGTGCTTTAGAAGTATTTTTCATTGCTAGTTCATGTTAACTAAAGTGGAAATTAGGTTTTATTAATATAAAATGATGAAATACTGACTAAAATGAATGAATAAAGACAAAAACTATGACTAAAACAGAAGTCTGTGTCTGAACAGTGAGCTGTATGTGAATGTTCAGCTGTCTAAGCCCAGACAGGAGACAGCATGATGTGTGTGTGTCTGACTGTCAGCTCTCTAAATCCTTCTCATCGAAGCTGCAGCGAGACGTGATTTCCACACGATTACAGTCACAAAGTCATCATTCCAGGTGGGTCGATCTTCAGATATTTCCAATGAGAAGCTGAGATAATTCAGATTAAACTGGTAAATGATGCTGACTCATTACATTTGTGTCTTTGCGAAGGACAAACTCAAACTGTTCTAGTATGCGTGTTGTGTTAATGTAGACTCTCTGTAGCTTTTAAGATCTTCAGTTCAGATAGTTGGATTAGTGTGCATGAAGGACCCTCGCAATGTCATTCAAACTCACTCTATTCCAGCCCAGATCATCTTTATGCTCTCTTTCCGCAGAGCTCAGTCACATTGAGCCAAAATCCTAAAAGTCGTGGATTAGCAGTTAGCATGTATGATCTACACAGCAAACACAGAACATTACAGTCATGCTAATATATGGCTCCCAGTCTTATTTTAGTATTACTGAGATATTATAGGTTTTATGAATAATTTGAGTTAGTTTCCATTTGTATATTTTCTGGTTTAATTTTTCTTGAGTGTTCAGGAATTTTGTGTTTTTGTCATCTATGGTTATTATTTTATTTTATTTTAATAAAAAAAATATTTTTATATTATTTTAGTTTAGTTTAGTTTAGTTTAGTTGTAGTTATTTACATCGTTAAACTAAATGAAAGTGAGAAATGTTGCCTTTTTAAATATTAGATTTAAGTTCATTTTAATGGTTTCAAGTACATTTTTATGGTTTTAGTTTTAGTCAGGGTTATTATAATGAACTAAAAATACAAAACTTTAACTAAAATAAAATTAAATGCATTTGTCATTTTCATTTAGTTTATCTTGATGTACTAAAATAAATAAAAATTAATAAACTTTATAAACATTAAAAAATGACAAAAATGCAGCAAAATTGCTAACACTAAATAAAATGAAAATATTAACATAAAAACTAATATAAATATTAATTAAAACTATAATAGTATCTCAATGATGCTAAAATAACACTTGTTTTAGTTATCTTCAATAACCACTTTGTATTTTTTGAGATTCATAATATTCTAATGTTTCTTGATTGTTGCAGATATTGTAATTTGTTTTTATTTAATTTGCAGTTTAATTTTCAGTTAATGCAGTTTTGTCCTAACCATAGCAGAAATACTAGAGGAAATATCTTGACTTGAATTGAAGGGCATTTGAAAATTCTATTAATAAATTGGCATTAGAATTGGCTCTCTAAGAAAACCATACATTAGCGTTTGGGAAATGTTCGGTGTTTGTTGCGATGGCTGAAGGGCAATTTCCTGTCTCCTCGTAATAAACAAAGTATAACCAGAGAGCTATTTTGATATCAGACTCATTCCCAATTGTTGCTCCTGGAAGCGTCACAACAGAAACCAGATCTGCAAGTCTGCAGATTTGCATTGCCGAAGGAAGCATCATCAGATCCGCAGCAGAACTCCAGATTTATCCGGTTTAATCAGCGCACGCCGGGAGAGGAGATGCCAGCTCGAATAGCAGCTCTACGGGCCTCAGGTACCGAGTCAGCGGACATTTATGAATTAAAGCGGGGAAGTAAAGACTGCGTGGATGGCTAAGAATTATGAGGCTGGATGGTGGAGAGACAGAACAGCCTCGGCGGGTTTTTCACCAGCCAAGTAATAACCTGCAATCAGGCAATTATTCCCTCTCTGCAGTATGCAGGTGAGCGATGCTTCTCTCCCTCCTAGCAGCCGAGGCTTCATCCCTCTAATGAACATGAGGAAACGGCTTACATTTCCCCGTAGGCCTCACACCGCACTCTTAATACACCAGCTTTATGGCGCTCAGATGTGTTTGTTAACTTAACTCTTAACTGTGAGACGTTATGTATGACCGCTGGGGAAGGCTGGAGCTTTGAGGAGAAAATAGGTGGCTTGAAAGCTGGCGTGTAAAATATGGATGTAAACCGAGCAGCTATCATACCTCAGCCCTCGGCCTGCAAGTGCAGCGAGAGGGTTTTACACACAGAGACAGAGGAGAGCGTTTCATGCGCTCTCTTAAAGGTTCTTCAGCACACTTTACTGCTTTAGGTTCAGATATCAAGAACTGTTTTTGCTGTATAGGGCTTTTGAGTCGCTTATATGGCTCTTTGGAGAGCAAAGAAGTACTTAATGTTATATTTACAGGTTCTTCATGCACTACCCTTCAAAAGTTTGGGTTTTGTTTTGAAATAAATTAATATTTTTATTCAGCAAGGATGCATTAAATTGAGATAGTAAAGACATTTATGATGTTTCAAAAGATTTGTTTCAAATACATGTTGTTCATTTTAACTTTTTTTTAAATTTCCACAAAAATGTGAAGCAGCAAAGCTATTTTTAACATTGATGACAGAAAACGTTCCAAATCAGCATATTAGAATGATTTCTGAAGAATCACGTGACACTGACGACTGGGGTAATGATGCTGAAAATTCAGCTTAACATCACAGAAATAAATTATTTTTTAAAAGATATTAAAATAGAAAACAGTTATTTTAAATTGTAATAATGTTTCACTATTTTACAGGTTTTTTCTTTATTTTTATTAAATTAATTAATTAAAAAAAACTTAATAATAGTAAATAATATTTAAATACATTTTAAAAAATCATGTGAATGTCACCAAAACCTTTCATGTTGACTTTAAAGCAGTAGCAGTGCATAAGTTTCCGAGGAACACGAGAGTTTGCTCCAGATGATTAGGTCAACGCTGTTGACCTCTAGCATGACTTGACATCGTGTGACCTTTGTGGTCCAATCAGAGTGAAGTGTTTAGGGCTCAATCAGGGCTTCTAACCATTTTCTTTATTTCCATTCAGGCTGAATGCTGTATTATTAGCTGTTACTAGAGTCTCTACTGGACATAAACAAAGTCTGCTGATTAAATGTGTGGTTGCACGCACGGTGTGAACAGAAAGGTGTCCTTAGGAACATGTTTTCCACCTGGAGCCATTTGGCACCTCCTGTGTCTTGACAGTGTCAAGAGGTGTGACCTCTGTTCTAAATATATCGCTAATAAGTGCGTAAGATGCCACTTTGAATATGAACTCTGAAGTGTAAACTTGCACGCTGGCCTCAGGGTTTGAACTCAGCGTGGCTCTGGTGTCCTTTTGCCTTTCATCTGCTTCGAACTGTGTGGAGAAACTGTATGGAAACAATCAGGGTTTCCAGATCGCATGCATTTAGTACGAGTCTTACACCATCATATTAAATCTGATGGCAAATAACAACACAATGCACAATATGCACTGGAGAGATGTTTTTCTAAGCACATAACTGATATTTTACTCATATTTTCTTAATTTTGTAAACATTGTGAATTAAAAGTCATGCGCACATTTCCATTTTGCACTAAAACTTCATGTGAAATAGGTGGAGAATGAATAAAAGAGATTTTCAAATATTTTTGAAGAGTTTATTTGCAAAAACAGATCAGATTTCATTTAGTTTTTTATTATGTTATCATGTTTTTATTGTTTTAGTTAGCTATATTTTGTTTAGTTATTTTTACTTAATCAAAATAACCCAACTGCAGTTTGACTGAGATTAATTGCACAATGAAAAAACATGATTTTTGAAAATGGTTAAAAACAGCTATCGGTTTTTGAAAATGAACTCTTCATTTGTTGTTGAATAATCAGATTTACATAAAAAGGTATGTTTTATAGTATCAATAACTGTAATGGGATCTTAAGTTCCTCACATTTACAGAAACAATACATGACAATAACTTGTTGTTCTTTTGCAACATCGACCTCCATCCTGTTAACACACAAGTTGTGCTTTTGTTTCTTTATTTATATTTAAAATGTTTTAATCTGTTACTTCTTCATAACTGTGGATACATTTTTTTTAATATGACTTGCACTACCTCTCAAGTAATATTAGGTAGTAAACAACATGCAATTGCATGCAAAAGCCATATGCAGTTTAGATTCTATATATTAACTCTCTGGCACACAATTAATAGATTTTTTTAATATATAAATTTATAAAAAAATAATTACTGTAAGTTATATATTGTGGCGGGAGGAGCAAACGACAGACACAGTGGGTGTGGCGTCAGGCCTCGGAGAGGTTTTTATTAAATAATAAAAATCCAAAATAGTGTCCAAGGGGAAAAAGTGTCAAAAATAAACAGGGGATCTGGTGTCCTCGTCGTGCTGCGGGGCTTGTGAAGGAGGGTAGTGTTCAGGAGGGAAGGGTCCAGGGAAGGGGCGGAGTCCGGTGGCCGCACGCGCTCCCCTCTCGGGTCCGGGAGCCAGTGACGGCGGCTTCTTCCAGCGGCGACATCCTACTCCTAGGCCCCCGGAGCTTCTGGGGGACTCGACGGCCCGGCATCCTGGCCCGTCAGCCATCTAACGGGTGCGGCAGTCCTCCGACTCGACGTGCCCTTCCTGCACCCACGAGGACACCAGCGTGCATGCACGGGGAAGAGACCGGTCTCCCGAGGAGAGGCACGCTCAGCATTTAAACGGCGGCGGTGATGAGGCTCTATTCACATCAGGTGCGCCTCATCACACGCCGCCAGCCCTGGCTGTTTCAGCGCCCCTCCTCTCTCACACACCCACTCCCGTCGGGAGCCTGGTGAAGGACGGCGAATACGGGTCGGGGTGGTGATGATGATAAGGGGGGAGGCAGCCGACTCGTAATATACATTCAACTGAAATAATTTTTTTAATTTTATTAATTAATTAAATAATATATATATATATATATATATATAATTAAATAAAAAAATAATATATATATATATATATATATATATATATATATGTATATGTATATATAATTTGTTTTTTTTTTTTATGTTCTTTGACTTGTTGGTACCCCTCAAGTGATATTAGGTAGTAAACAGCATGCAATTGAAAAGTTACTTATAAGTTTGTCTCCTTGTTGCATTCTAACAACCCCAGATAGGTGCTTGTAATTGATCTCATCAAGATCTCACTCCAGCCAGATGACCACAGTATGCACCCTTGAAATACCTGTTGTTTGTATTTGATGCGTTTATACAGTACATCAGTGCATGCACACCAAAAATTAATGAACAACAAAATCAAATTCCGCAGTCATAGCCAACTCTAGAATTATGTAAACGCGCTTCATTATGCTGAGTGATGGTGGTAATATCAGCGCTGGTGAGAGCTTTCAGAGGTCGCGACAGGTTTGGTGGCGTGTGTGTGTGGGATGGGCTCCTCTGGGTGTGATGCTGTGTGAGCTTCTAATCTTCAGCACTGCTAACATGGGCAGAAACTGTGGTGAGCTCAGCTGTCCTGTTCGCTCACGACCGCTCCGTGCCTCTGGGACGTGTGAAAATATATCTCCAGTGCTCTCCCACTGCCGCCAATTTGCTGAAGCTATGCAACAGAGCTTATTGAACTTTGCATGCAATATATGATAACCAGCTCACTGTGGACTTCTTTGGTGCTTTTTTTCTGCTGATGACACTGGCTTGTTTTGGGATTGTTTGTTTGAAATGTGTCCTTTTCCTCCAGGGGCTGGAAAGTGCTGATGAACGCTGTTGTCCGGAGAGGTGCTGGCCTGACGGGGTGATGGAACGCAGGAATAAAGCGAGAGCAGTGCAATGTTCTCATCTCTTCAGATCTCAGCACAAAGGCAGTATGGTAATTAATGTGGACATGTGCTTTGTTTTAGACTCATTAGGCTCCTCTTCTCACACTCACACTATGGAAAATGATGTTTTTATGTATTTCCTGCAGTCAGCGTGTTTGGCATCTGTTGATTTCTGAGCAGTGCACCTGACCTACAGTACGATGTCACTGACTGCATTTATGTTTATTAATATTTTATACCATGAAATAAAAGGTCTTTTTCATTCAACATATATTCCACGAAAACAATTTTAATATTTAGCTTTTAACTTTATCTTAAGTAAATGTTTCAGATTTGAAGGCTTATATTTTTATTGGAAATTAAAACAAATAATGTACAAGACAATGATTTTAATGAAGGTACACTTTTGTGTGTTTGTGTTTCCCAGGAATCAAACCTTGACACTTAAAGTACAGGGACATTGAACACCTAAAACCTGGTCTTAAAGGAACACTCCACTTTTTTTGAAAATAGGGACTATACTCTCATTCCGGCATAATAATCAAGGACCTTTGCTGATGTACCATGGGTGCAGCAGGTGCAAGGATATTAAGCAGTGCCTGAAAGTAGTCCCCAGCTAGGTAACTAGTTATAATGTAGCTGGAGACTATTTTCAGGTGCTGCATAATATCATTGCACCTGCTGCACCCATGGTACATCAGCAAAGGTCCTTGATTATTACGCCGGAATGAGAGTATAGTTCCTAGCCATTTCGCCTAGAAAATCGCAACTTTTAATTTTCCGTCAGTCTTAGTACACGATGTAACTATAGAAGAGTCAAGTTTTAAATAGGAAAAATATCGAAACTCTTTAGTCATTTTTGAGCGAGATGCTAATGGTCTAAACAGATTCAATTATCTATGCTAAGCTACGCTAAAACTGCTACCACCAGACCCTGAGATCGGCTGAATGGATTCGAAAACGGTAAAGCTCAACTATTTAACTCTAGGGGAGTTGGAAAATGAGCCTATTTAAAAAAAAAAAAAAAAAAAGTGGAGCGTTCCTTTAACCTCGTTCTGCAGTCTGTTCAGTGGCTGCATGTTGCACACAAAACTGGTAAGCATTTTCCAAAAATTGCTGCTTTTATTTTTTTTCCAGACAGTTCACAGTGACTGCTTCATTATTTCAATTTTACCACACAAATAGCATTTAAAAAAAGCAGAACAAAATGCAGTTGGAATGACCAGAATATGCTGCAAATTGGACTAGACTTTATACAGACTGTCCAAACCCTAGCTCTGAGAGACTTGTTAAGACTTTGCCTTCCACTGGTCAATACCAGAGCCATCACTTTCCACAGTTAATGACCTCTCCTTAGGCAACACCTTCACCGACAGCAGCAGTGACCTCTGCTCATGTCCCCCGAGGTCAGCACCGGACCGGTGACCTCTCAAAGTCAAAGGTTTCGGCCAGTTGCAATCGACGTCCCAACAGATGGAAAACTGCGATGGCCTACAGATAAACTTGCTGTCCAGCTCATTATATCCTGATCAAACCTCTGCTTTGCCATTTATGTGACCCTGGACCACAAAACCAGTCTATGTTGCACAGGTATAGTTGTAGCAATAGCCAAAAATACATTGTGTGTCAAAACTATCGATTTTTCTTTTATGCCAAAAATCATTAGGATATTAATGTTCCATGAAGAAATTTTGTAAATGTCTTACCGTAAATATATCTAAACTTCATTTTTAATTAGTAATATGCATTGCTACGTATTTCATTTGGACAAATTTAAAGGCGGTTTTCTCAATATTTTGATTTTTTTGCACCCTCAGATTCCAGATATTCAAATAGTTGTATCTCGGCCAAATATTGTCCTATCCTAACAAACCATACATCAATGAGAAGCTTATTTATTCGGCTTTCAGATGATGTAAACCTCGAAGAATTGACACTTAAGACTGGTTTTGTGATCCAGGGTCACATATGCTCCTTTCAGACAATAATACCAGTAAATTGTTGTAAAATTATTGAAATAACTTTACCTGTGAATACAAAAATGCTGTTCACACAGGCAACGACATTCCATCTTTTTAACGGTAAAGCACCGTTCACGCATCAGTTTCAAATTTCTGGTACATTTTGTGACATCGTTAACCAAAAATGACCTCTAAATGGCTGTGTCTCCTGGTGTAGTGTTTGTAAACATGGAGAGGTAAACACGATAAGTGTTTCTGTTGATGTTTTCACTTTTGTGTCAAACGTTCACATTCATTCAGTGCTTTTGCACCCAGAGACATCGTATTAGACAATTTCAAACTGAACTACACAGCGTAGTGTAAATGCATCATCTGCGTCAGAATGTTATGATTGGCCCAGAGTCATTGAATTTTGAATTTCACTGGCTCTTGATTGGCCCAGAGTAAACGTCTTACATCCGTGCATTCTGAACTTGTACATGCTCATACCGGTACTCTCGTTCTGCGTTCACACAGAGCACATTACAGGTAATTTACTGGTAATGTTACAACTTCTCATACCGGTAAATTGCCGGAAACTAATTTACTGGTATGTTTGAAAAGGTCTTGTTCACACATGATCTTTTTTTACTGGTAATTTACCAGTAATGTGTAAAAGGAGCAATAGTCTTTCCCTCCTCTAAAACAGTTGTTTTCTTACAAACATGAGCAACAATATCACAATTTCTGTGAATAATCTGTGAATGTGTGTGTGTTTGTCTTTGCATTGGCGCTTTCATCTGTGCGCCCACATGTGCAAGAGGAAGGTGGAGGTGAAAAGCAGGATTAGAGGAGGCGAAGCGTTTGGAAGATGGACTGCGAGGCTGAGCGATTCACCAGCCGACAATCTCAGCTTCACACATCGGTTGACTGGAGCTCAACAGTGACTTAAGAGGACATCTTTGCTTGGCTACACAGACGTCGACTCTTAAAAGCTTGCTAGAAGAGAGCAGACCGGCTACAAATAATGGTCACTTTAAGAGGAAAACAGGCAATTGCCTCCCTTGTTTTTACTGAAGGCGTCTAGCTGCGCTTTATGCCACTGTTGAGTAGTTGTAGCAGATCTTTAAGTTGTCTCTGTGTCTTTGGAAGCATCTGATGCGTTTACAATGCATTCAAGATATGATTTTCAGTGTAACAAACCTGTGATTCATGCTGCAAGAGATAAACTGCAGCCAGTGACAGTGACTGCACAGGCCTGAAATGAAGAAAAGCTGGAAGTGAATCTCACAAATCATCACCATAGAGAGGAACAGAGTCAGGGGGTCAGGCTTAAATGTCATGATGCTAGATAGTTGCTAGGGTGATTGCTACAGAGTTTAAGGGGGTTGCTAGGGTGTTGCTAAGGAGTTTAGGGTGGTCACTAGGGAGTTGTCAGAAGATCCTTTGGGTGGTTTGTAAGGCATTGCAAGGTGGTTGCTAGGGAGTTCTGGCGGTTGCTAGGGAGTTGTTAAGGTGCTTGCTGGGGTGTTTGCTAGGTAGTTGCTAAAGAGGTTGAGAGGTGCTGAAATCGCATTTGGTCTCGTACTGTATCGCGTATCTTGTCAGTGTGTGCACTTGCTTGGCCATTTTTAGTTGATTAACAGGAAAATGGGTCCAGCTGAATTGAAATGGTGATTTGTTGGATTGGTATAAAAAAGGTTATTATGCAGCGGTCGCGGCAGTCGTCGTGTGAAGCCCTCTTAGTGTGAAGACCGAAGAGTGTAAAGACCATCAACTCTACCGTGCGACTCCACCGGGCAGGGACACTATCAAGTGGTGATAGAAGTATCGCTTTTTATTTTAGTTTTTTCATTTATATGTTTATTATTGAAATGTTGTTATATGCATGTCAATTTTATTTAATTTCTTTATTTTCTTAAATATGCCTCCGCTCGCTACGTCGTAATCACGTCACTACTAGAGCAAGCTCCTGATTGGTTAACACGGCATGAATATTCGCCAATGTTCCGATTTTTCAATTTAAGCGATGTACGCGCATCAAACGCCCAAAACGCTCAATTCGCGCCGCAGGATGTCTATTCGCGTCTTTGACTTAAAGGTGTCGTGACGTATTGTCAAGTATGGTGACCCATACTCGAAAACATTCCAGGATTATTATCCATATCGTTAGCTTCAATGGACTCCAAACGGTTGAAGGTCAAAATTACAGTTTAAGTGCAGACGATGAATAAGGGTCTTATCTAGCGACACGATCGGTCATTTAAAAAAAATAAAAAAAATAAATTGTATATGCTTTATAAACACAAATGCTTGCCTGTTCTTGAAAAGGTCAGGCTTGACATAGGCGCCGAGTCAGTGTTTACAATTTGAACATGTAAATACTAAGTCAAACACCGTTTACAAAAAAGGGAGTTACAACTCAGCGAGTTTACAAGGTAAAACGACGATGTCGGACAATTTTGAACTTGGAGGAGAAGATGAGATGGAGCCTACGTCAAGCGTGACCTTTTCAACGTACATGACGTCACGAACGCGCATCACAGAGCACGGCGAGCATTCGTGTTTATAAAGCATTTACCTTTTCTTTTTTTCTTTTTTTTAAATGACCGATCGTTTTGCTAGATATGACCCTTGTTCATCATCTGGTATAGTTTATAGCCCTTTGAAGCTGCACTGAAACTGTAATTTTGACCTTCAACCGTTTGGAGTCCATTGAAACTAACGATATGGATAATAATCCTGGAATGTTTTCATCAAAAACCTTGATGAAAGAAATGCATAAACATCTTGGATGACGTGGGGGTGAGTAAATTATAAAGATATTTTAATTTGAAAGTGAACTAATCCTTTATGTAAATCACTCGCGCTTAACGCTTCATTCGCGTCTGGTGTGAACACACCATTAAGGTGTTCTGGTTGGTTTGGAAGGCATTGCAAGGTGGTTGCTAGGAAGTTTTTAAGGTGGTTGCTGGGGTGTTGCTAAGTAGTTGCTAAGGAGTTTAAGGTCGCTAGGGAGTTATCATGGTATTCTGGGTGGTTTGGAAAGCATTGCAATATGGTTGCAAGGGAGTTGTTAAGGTGATTGCTGGGGTGTTGCTAAGGAGTTTACGATGGTTGCTACGGAGTTCTTAAAGTATTCTGGGTGGTTTGGAAAGCATTACAAGGTGATTACAAAAGTGTCCCGGGTGATTACTAGGGTATTGCTAGGTGGTTGCTAGGGAGATCTGGGTGATTGTTAGGGAGTCGTTATGGTGTTTGCTATGGGGCACTGAGGGGTCTGTAGGATGTTGCATGTGTGTTCTAAATGTGTTCTGGGTGATTACTAAGCCATTGCTCATTGGTTGTTAGGGTGTTGTGGGTGCTAAAGAGTTTTAGGTAATTGCTAGGGAATAGTTCAATTGTTCTCAGAAGTTGCTAGGGTGCACTGGGTGGTTTGTAGGACATTTACATTTACATTTACATTTATTCATTTAGCTGACGCTTTTATCCAAAGCGACTTACAATTGCTATATATATATCAGAGGTCGCACGCCTCTGGAGCAACTAGGGGTTAAGTGTCTTGCTCAGGGACACATTGGTGTCTCACATTGGATTCGAACCCGGGTCTCTCACACCAAAGGCATGTGTCTCATCCACTGCGCCATCACCACCCCCTTTGCATGTGTTCTTCTGAATGTGTTCTGGGTGATTGCTAAGGCATTGCTAGGTGGTTGCTAAGGAGTTTAAGGTGGTTGCTAGGGTGTTGCTGAGGAGTTTAAGGTGGTTGCTAGGGAGTTGTTAAGGTTGTTGCAAAAGTGTCCTGGGTGATTGTTAAGGAACTGCTAGGTGGTTGCCACAATGTTTTTGATGGTTGCTAAGGTAGATGGCTGCTCGATTATGGGAATAATCATAATCCAGATTATTTTGGTCAATATTGTAATTATGATTATTTATATGAACAAAAGTTTATATGAGTAATTTATTTAAAGATAGATATGTATATCAAAATATATATTTTCTGTAAACTAGGCTGCTATAACATTATTTAAAAAAAAAAACAGCAGAATTTCACAATACCACAGCAGAATATCAGGGTAATTTATATAAATTACAAATGCCCATCAAATAAGAGCAGTGAATGTTTTTATTTTGTTTTTATTGATTGATTAATATTAAGCAAACAGTCAACAGTAGAAATGTGTAGCCTGCTGTCGCTTTAAGAGCTGTACGGATCCAATTTACTGTTACACACGTATTTTCATCCTCAACTGTTTTCTTTCATTTAAGACATAACCGACGAGGGTTTACATGTATAATCACCAAGCGCCTCACTTTGACATATTTTTTTTGCATGTATCTGACCGTTTAGCACCTTGAACTAGTTTACTTTACATGTCCGCGTCTGTTCTGTCTCTGCGCCCTTACACAGAAAGCCTCCTGAGGAACAGCGCAAGTTCTCTTTCATGCTTTTAAAAACATGAATAAAGCTAACAACCTTTTAGTAAATCAAGCATGTCCCATTTTGCGAAAGTCACGTTACATACTGATTTGCACGTTAAGTTTGGGCTTTTATGGTGGAGTGAAAGTGTGCCACTGGAAACGGGCAGAATGGGGCACAGTAATCGTTTTAATCGTTATAAGTCGAAATCAAAATCGAAACTATATTTTGAATTGCACAGCCCTATGCTAATGTGTTGCTAGGTGGATGCTTTTAAGGTGGTTGCTAGGGAGCTGTTAAGTTGCTCTGGGTTGTTCGTAAAGCATTGTAAGGTGGTATTCTGGGGGATTGTAAGGTATTGCTAGGTGGTTGCTAGGATGTTATCGATGGTTATTAGGGTGTTGCTAGGCAATTGCTAAGGAGTTTAAGGTGGTTGCTAGGGTGTTGCTAAGGAGTTTAAGGTGGTCGCTCGGGGTTGTTGCTCGGAGGGCGCTAAAGAAAGTGAACGTCAGGAAAGCAGCCGGACCTGATGGGATAACCGGCCGTGTTCTGAGGTCCTGCGCTGATCAGCTCGCTATCTTTAATGAGTCCCTTGCTACCTCCGTGGTTCCCTCCTCATTCAAAAAATCCATTATCCCTGTGCCAAAGAACAATAAACCCTCTTGCCTGAATGACTATCGCCCAGTTGCCCTAACATCTATAGTCATGAAGGTTGTAAAGAGCCACATCTGCTCCTCCATACCTGTTACTTTGGGCCCTCTTCAGTTTGCCTATCGCCCCAATAGATCTACTGACGATGCCATCGCTCACGTCCTCCACTCTTCCCTCACACACATGGACAGCAACAATGGGAATTATGTAAGGCTGCTATTCATTGACTATAGCTCAGCTTTCAATACAATAGTCCCCGCCAAGCAGGCTTCTAAACTCACAGACCTCGGCCTAAACTCCTCACTCTGTGACTGGATTCAAGACTTCCTCACCGGCAGACCTCAAGTGGTGAAAGTTGTCCAGTTCACCTCAAACTCCATCACTCTGAACATAGGAGCCCCACAGGGCTGTGTCCTGAGTCCCCTGCTTTACTCTCTCTACACGCATGACTGCATGTCCTCTCACAGCTCCACATCTATTATCAGATTCGCTGATGATACTGTGGTTCTGGTCCTCATCTCCAACAATGATGAGACCGCATACTTGGATGAGGTAGAGAGACTCACATCATGGTGCCAGGACAGCTGTCTCTCTCTGAATGTGAGCAAAACTAAAGAGCTGATCATGGACTTTAGGAAGTCCATGATCAGGTCCATGAGAAATTGTCCACCCTCTCCATCAGTGGGACCCCTGTGGAGAGGGTGAGTAGCTTCAAGTACCTCAGTGTAAACATCCCCGAGAACCTGACTTGGACTACACGCATCCAAACACAAGTTAAGAAAGCCAGGCAAAGAATGTACCACCTGCGACAGCTGAGGAAATTCAGGGTCTCACCAGCAATCCTGAAAACTTTCTATTCAGAGACCATAGAAAATGTATAGTGCATCTCAGTGTGGTATGGAAACAGCTCCAATCAGGACTGCAAAGCACTACAGAGAGTTGTGCGCTTAGCTGAGCGCATCTCAGGTTCTGCTCTCCCCTCTATGCAGGACATCTACCTCAAACGCTGTAAAAATAGAGCTGTCAAAATCATCAAGGACTCAAATCATCCTGGTAACCGTCTTTTCACTTTCCTTCCATCTGGTAAGCGCTTCCGTAGCCTGATGGCAAAAACTGATAGACTTAGGAGGAGCTTCTTCCCCCAGGCCATCAGGCTCCTAAACTCTAACTCTGTGTCATAACATCACTTGACTCCATGTAAATATCACCATATCAATAAGTTATTCATAATTTTTTCTACCTCGTATTGCTGCTATGTGAATACCCTATACAACTTTTTTTGCACATTCTCTTGCACATTCCTTCTTATATTACCATTTAAGTCAACAACATACTGACCTGCACATTTATATTTATATGTTTTATCTTTTATTTTATTTTATTATTTTATTTTTTCTACTTTCTTTTTCTAAATATTTGTATTCTATATAATTGCACTGTCTTGGAGCAGACCTGACTTACATTTCACTGCTGGTTATACTCTGTATAATTGTGTATGTGATGAATAAAAATCTTGAATCTTGAATCTTGTTAAGATGAGTCCCGAGTTGTTGCTAGGTAGTTGCTAGCTCGTTGCTAGGGTGATTTTTGTTGGTTTGTGGGGCACAGCAAAGTGTAATATTCCGGGTGATTTGCTGATTTAATTGTGAAAAGTGTCCTGCACCCTCAAATCTCTCTGATATTCTTTCGATATGCCATAGGGTGCTCCTTTTTTCATCTATTTGTTCATCCACCAGGTGAAAGTGAGATCACTTAATGAAGTAATCAAGGACTCATTTACATCTGTTGTTTTGCAAAGAAATTGTCTGCTAAATATTTCGGAAAGATCTAGCACTCCCAGCTTTTACAGGTGAAAGTTTTATATCTTATCAGACTCAGATGTTTGTCGCACTTGAAGAATAGTTTCTCACAATGTGTTTCTCTTTCATGCAGCTTTACCGTGAATGTTTGAACATAGCCTGGACAATGAAGACGCCTCGTTCCCCGAGAAGACAAAAGGTCACACACACACACATTTCCCCAGTGTGCGTATGGAAAAAAAATCAGTGACACAGATGGCGATGCCAAATCCATCGCAGGTGCCCTGTGCACCGAGGCCGAACAAAGACATTCCCTGCTCTGGGAATATGGCTTTGTGTTGTGTTGTGCTGAAATGTCTGCGTCAAGCCAACACAATCAATACCGCAGAACAATGTCACGCATTAACCCTGACAATTTACCTCCTTAAGACCTCGAAGCCGCTCACCTGCGTGACAATTAAACGCTTAACAAACGCTCCACGATTCTTTTCGGTTGTGAAAAAATCCTGATTGTGGCACCTTTAAGTCCTTTTCACAGCCGAAGGGAAGCGTCTCGAGCGATATGAATGCCCTTTTAACGATTTCCTGCTTCATTCAGGCCCTATTCAGCAGCACAAGTGTATGTGGAGTTCATTTCCCTGCTGTTTCAACCCTACGCGCTCGAGAGCTCTCCAGCCTAAATGACCCTGAAGTAGTCATTCATCGTCTCAATAGCCTCGCCGCGGCACCTCGAGAAACTCACCGCACTTAAACGACAATAAAACGCACTGCTCCCCCACCCCTTTTTCGTCCTTGAAAGGGAAGAGCACTATCTTCGATCAACAATTGGGCAATTAATCACAGCAGCTCGGGATACGGACTTCCCTGGCACAAGGAAAAGGCCAAACGTGAATTAAAAGCCTGACTGTTTATGAGGGCGAAGTCCAGCAGCTATGATAATGCCTTTTCTTTTAACAGGGAAGGATTTATTATTCCCAAAATCTCGAAAAAGCGGAAGGAGGGTCGCAGTGGGTGCGGGGCTTCAGGCGGAAGCTATTCTCATCATTTGGAGAAAGGGTTTCTCTCTGTCTCTCTGTTTGTTTGTTTTTTGGAATCTAGATTTAATTTAGTTGCCGATGTCGCTATCAGTGGCGAACAAGCTGGCAGCGCCAGCGGTCTGACGGTCCCTGATAAGCGCAGTGCTCCCAGCTAAGCCTGATTAGTGTTGGCCCCTAAAAGGCTTTGTTATGAGAGGCAAATAGACTGTGGAACAGCAGCCTGGGACCTCACTGATATCAACAATCACAGAGCGAACCCTAACCCCCACCCCTCTGGCTTTCCAGAGCACTAGTCTGAGGAATACCATCTGTGCATGAGAGACGGAAGAAAGAGCGAGAGATTTTTGTCTTCTGTATTACGGACTCTCAAATGGTTTGGCTTCAGGACAGGAGGTTGTTCGTAGCTTTTGAGAATCAAACATGCAACCTGTGCATGTGTGTTCGAAGGTGAAATTTCACCAAAATAGAATGTCTATTTCTTCTGTGATCTTCATATAGAAGATTTTTGTCTTCTGTATAGGACATCAAGTGGCGACCCAAGACCGTTTCAGATTTGCTTATCGTTCTAAACTAAAAGCCTTTAAAATTTAGATTTATTTTTAATAGATTTATTTTATTCTAAATGTTTTGTTGTTGTGTGCATTTGAAGGTTTGTTTTCATAGGCTTATGAGAATGAGACTTTAAGGTGAACTTGCACCAAATAAAGAGTTTTTATTTTCTTCTATATTCTTCTTATAAGTTGGTTCTCAACTGGTTTGGCTTCGGGACTGATTAATATAGACAAAAATCTTCCATCATTAGATTATGCACAAAAAACTATTTGGTGCAAGGTCATTGACCATGCCAACATACACAGGTTGCATGCATGCATCATTCTCAAAAGCTATAAACAACTATACATGAAATCTATATATAGTTGTGCATTGTTTTTGAAAATTATGCATGCATGCAACCTGCACAACCAAAATGCAGTTTTATAAAAAATGCTGCTCCCTTTATAAACTTTGTATTAATTTTGCTATTCTAACTATGATTCAGTATATGGCTAATTGCTTGTTATTTGCATTTAGCATCTAGTAGAATGGACCTGCAGCCCACTAGTTAACAGTCACTGTTTGACATGCATGGAAAAAAGCATGCATTTCGTCCAGTGCAATGATTTGTTTTTTGGCATTTAAAAATGCAGTAGCTTCCACACAAAAGCAAGCTGAACAAAACAAAGAAACAACACCTTCCTGTCCCGAGGAAAACCTTCTATCGGTCACTTGTAAAGTGCAAAACAAAACCAAACGGATCCGCAGACAGGAGCGGTGCGAATGACTGCGGGCTGTAATGTATTCCTGCATGCTGGCAGCAGAGAGCCTCTTTACACACTCTACAGGTTTTCTTTGTTCCCGCAGACAGAGATGAATCCCTCCCTCTCCCGGATCCCCCCCCCCCGAACTCCAGGCCCGCTGCTGGGGATGCCTTTGTTCACTTCCTTCCATTATGTGAACCATTACCACGGCGCTCCGTATTTAAATGCGCATATTAATGACCTCAAATAAAGAAAATATTAATGAAAGCATAACAAAGACAGAGAAAAATAAGTTGTGAATGATTTTTTTTTTTTTTTAAGTGAGAGAGGTGAAAACGTTACTCTGGATATTCTTCAGAGCCACTCACAAAGGAGAAAAGGGAAAAATGAGCTGTTTGGAATATTTTAAATTTAATAAGGCCATGAGGTTTTACGGGGGAATATGTATTATTGAATCTACATAAACAAATATGAAGGGAGAATTTAAGGATGGAAACTTTAGCTTGAAAAATGGGCAATTTGTGGATTCACACATTGATATTTTGTCTGTGTTTTATTTTAATTTTCAGGGCTTAGAGTTATTGCTGTTTTCTTCCCTCTCAGGAATATTCCAGAATCAATGCAGTCTCTTTATGTACACAGTTAATCATTTTGATTCGTCCCTCAAATATTGTGTTTACAGTCATGCACTTACAATGGATGTCTATGGGGCAAGACGTTACACAGTGTTTAAAAGAAGAAATGTGTAACATATATGAATTTATAAGAACTATACAAAGTTGTTACTTGAGTGTTTAAATCACCTGAATATATTAGTGTGTGTATATTGCAATATTTGCAGTATCTTAATGCCATGCCCCATAGACTTCCATTATAAGTTCATCACGATAAACAAGATTTTTGTTTTCACAAACTGAACTCAATGACTTTTTGTGTGCTAATAAACTAAGTTCAACCCATAACTTTCCTTTAATTAGGAACCATGTGCAAATGTGATTTTATTATGCAGTTTATTGTCTATCCCTGTTGCTGTCTGACTGTCTCTATCTTTCTCTCTGTTTGTTGATGTTTTTAGGGGGAAAAATAGTGATGCACAGTAAAACCAAAGCCGTGATTCCCTCCAGACTTTCTGCTCATGGTGTCCCAGGTGAGAATGACACACAAACACACAAATCTGACATGTTTTCTACCATTTTATTCTTTCTCACTGTTTTAATGACATACTGTGCAGCATATTTTGTATTCTATTTATTTCAGTAATTGAGTTTTTTATTTTTTAAGATTATTTTCTCTTTATTTATGTTATTTTATAATTGTATTTTGCATAAAAATCCCTTAACTTTTAAAAGCCTGAACAAATAATTAGAAGGAAATTAGACCTTTTTATTTGATTTGAAACACATTGCATTGTACATGTCATAATTTTCATTAATTAAAATATAGCTGAAATAAAATGTAAATAGTAGATGAAAGCTTACAAACTGAAATTAAGTGAAAGTAAATAAATAAAATTAAAATAAATCGAAGCTAAATCAAAATATTAAAAGCACATAACTAAATTACTAAAAATGAAAATATAAGCTAAGTATATAAATATTAAGAAATACTGTAATAGTATATAAATTATTCTAAAATAACACTGGTTGAAACTAACTCTGCATGAAAGTGACTCCTCAGGAAAACACTTCAGAAAATAATTTTTTGCCGTTGTAATTAAGATTATTAGAGATTATTGGAGTATGTTTTACAAGAAAATACCATTTCGGTCTTTCTACAAAATTTCACGTTTAATTCAGTGTATTAACTGCCATTTCTTTGAAACCATTTCACTCATAAATTGCTAGTAAATTTCACAAATAATTGCAAATAAATCGCACACAATTTTTTGTTCATTGCATGAATTGGATTAATCCTGGTCTGACCTCTCCTTCACTCCTACATTGATGCATTTGACAGATTTTTATCAAAAGCCATTTTTTATTGCATTCAAGGGTTTTATCAGTACATGCTTCCTCTGGGGAACGAGCCCATGATCTTAGGTTTGCTCTCGGCGTACTCTACAAGTTGAGCAACAGAAACACGTTACATAAACTCCACTGTTTGATTTGATAGGCTCATAGGCCTCGACAGCAATGAGCATTTTTGTGGTGAGGGCCAATTAGGAAAGTAGTACAGTACTGAAGTGTCGCCAGGGCCGGCGCTAGCCATTTGGGTGCCCTAAGCACAAACGCTTGGCGGTGCCCCCCCCCCCCCCCCCACCACCACCAAAGAAATAACTACCATTCAGAATTTCTTAGTTAGGTTCTCTTTACTTCCAAAATAACTGCTGCAAATAAATAATTGGAACAGAACAATGTAAACACAGAAAGTTAAAAGTGCAAAAAAAGTTTAAAGTGCAAATAACAGTATAAGTGTATGAATTTTATGAAGTATGAATTTTAAAGTGCACATTTTAAACGGCAAATAACCATACATAACTGCACAGTAGAATTTACTCAACAGAGGGACTACATCTCTATAAAGAGACCATTCTGCTATTCTATAGAACTATATTAAACATTTTCACTACCATCAGTTGTCAGAGGCCCTACAGAGGCACACGCCTACATTTCCTAGCTGCAAAATCAGTTATCAGGTCATCATATGACAGTTTCTGAGCCACGTCCCCATTGATGCTGATGACAGCCAGACCACTTAAACGTTCCTGCCCCATTGATGAACGCAGGTACGTTTTGATGAGTTTGAGCTTTGAAAAAAAAAATTTGTATAATTATTTTGTATATATAATTTTGTATAATTATTTTGTATATATAATTTCTATATACAAAATAATTATACACAGTACACGCACATATATCATGTAGACACAAACTTTTATTTTGGATGCGATTAATCGAGATTAATCTTTTCCCAGCCCTAATAATTTGACAACTCTGTGAATATGAAAATATACAAACACTGAGATTGTGGGGTTTTTTTTTTCTAATTTCAGTTTCACCAACAGATGTCGCCCTTGGCCGAACCTCTTGAAAATGACCGCATAGAACAACAACGAAAAAACTTTATCTAAGCGGTCTAATTTGGCAAAATCACATCACGTTCAGTTGCAGGGTTTTTCTAAAGTTCACCTTACCAAGAGGCAGATAGGCATTATATTGAAGCGAAGAAATTACAATAGGGAACGTTCTGCACTAATAGCTATATGCACACACATCTGTAACGTATAGCCTACCTAGGGGGAAAATTAGCTTTATTTGTCATTCAAATATGACGATGAGGACCCCAACGATTGGCCTTCCTTTCCTTCTCAAACAAACTGCATCTTTAACAGCCCAAGTTTCAAAATTTCCCGGGGGAGAAACCCCCGGACCCCGTTAAAATAAAAGACTCAACATGCAGGGCTAAAGCCCCGGATCTTTTGCACTACTAGCGACGCGGACGCGCCGACGCCCCTGGACATGCATACTACACGCACAAAACTAACATTTTTATTTAAAACATTGTCTTACCTGCAAGCGACGCGCCAGCATCATCCCGCTGTCTCTTCTTTTTTCTTTTTTCCGCCCCCGACTCTTGGTGCCTTTTCGAGGCCATGTCTGAGGTCGGTGTCGGCCAAATTTGAAATTGATTGAAGCATAATTGAACAGACCACTGGGAGGTGGGGAAGGGGGGGCACCAGAGGGAGACTGGCACAGAGATTCACCTTTTTCTCGACTAATTTGGTCTAGGCCTATATTACTTTTGTATTGCTTTTGTATATTAACATGCTAGAAATATTTTATTTGTTATTTATACTAGTAGCCTATATTGTGATGATATTTTCACGACCCAGATTTTTTGGTGCCCCCCCAAGCACTTGGTGCCCTACGCGCAGTGCGTGATGTGCGTGTGCGGAGCGCCGGCCCTGAGTGTCGCACTTTTTGGAAGCGTCTCCAGTGTGTTTACAGTCTGCTTCTGACACACATTAATTCCCAGGTGAGGATCTGCCCCCCTCCCCATGCACGTATAACCCAGACCTCCGCAGGGGCCTTGGGATCCAGGCTCCCGGTGGGATGCAAACACAGATGCCGGCAGTGGTTTATTCCCAAGTAAGGCTCACCGCAGAACACTCTCCAGCCATAACACACAAACACACACGTACTCTGGGGAATTTACCTCATCTTAAGAGCATCACTAAGCATTATGGGTGGAAGTGCTAGATCATGGTCCACTGGATGTGTTTTCACTCTATTTGTAGATGCAAACACTTGCACTGCTGTTAGACCAACACAAGATCCACAGCAGAAGATCTACTTCTGGCAATGGTATTTAAGCATAAATACATAAAATGCATGAAAATCATGAAATTCCATTGTAATGAATAAAACATGTAAGAATCATAAACGTTTGTTGGCCACAGAGCTTATTTTCTGCAATAGTCCAAAAGCCAATGGAAAAATCATATTGGGTTTCTACCGAGGGAATCGGTGTGATATGAATTTATTACAAATATACATTATGACTGCAGCGCTCTGTTGCTTTTAAACTCATGCCTGTAAGTAGTTTGTGGTGTATTCACAGAGACAGAGCTGAAGTCACTGGAGGCTGCTGGAGGTTCCTGCACCGCTGCTTTCTTGGAGGAGCTTCTGTTCGACTGCAGTACCAAACTATATCAGGAGACGGATCATGTGAGTTCCACTGTCTGTACTCGCATTTTACTCATTGCATTTGCATAAAGTTGTGCTCAACTTTGTCGCATTGCTACAGTAACAGTTGTTGAACCTTGTGAAGCCTGACGTAGTGAGAAAACGAATTATTTGAAATCAAACTTTAAAAAATCCATATATGCTTGTGTTTTGAGTATCATATTTGATGCATTAGGTTTTTATGGCTCATGTAGTATGATATAATGAGAATATGGAGGAAAAAAAACAGCTCCATTTTATTCAGAAGTTCAAACAAAAATAGGCAATTTGGCGTAAATGCTGATTCTGATAGCTTGTAATGTAAATCAATGAGAGCTGTACAACACTATAGCAGATACTAACATAAAATGAGAGAAATATCAGTTTTTACTTTATATCTCTCAATAATCTCTCTTACTAAGACAAGATTTAATGCTTAATTTTATGATCAAAACATATAATGCAATGCAATTCAATGACGACTGAGAGATGAACAAATAAACATTCCTCAAAAGCCTTAAAAGCTTTAAAGTGTTGAAATAAATGTCTGGTTGCTGTAGACATCTCAGTGCATGTGCACCGTCTTTGAACATCGATCTGATTCAAACAGATGTCCACTTGTAAATCAGCTCATTTCTGGGCGTTATTCATCGTTTCTCAGGTGTATTAATGGCAGTTTTGGCCAGATCTCCATGACGACAGTGTGAGAGGTGTGAGAATGTTCTAGAGGGAACCAACAGGTCTTAATGACGATTGGGCCGCTCTCACGTTTGCTCCTCCTGGGGCGTTTCAGTTTCACTCTTATGAGCTGTCCGCTTCTTTAAATCGCAGCAGCCTGTTCTTGATTTTTGTCACTGGCCAGAGAACAGCTGTAGGGGATTTTTGAAATGTAATAGCTCAGTTTAGATTTATAAAAGAAAGCTTGACTCCAATTGTGGAAAATAACTGGTTCACTTGTAAGTCTTTCAAAATCACAGTAACTGAAAACGATAATTTTCTTTGTGAACTTGAAGCGTCATAAGCAACTTCTGGCATTACAACAAAGTGGAAAAGATTTGAATATAAAATACTGCAAAAGTTATTGGGAATATGAATTATTTCATAATTTATGATGGAAATCAATATTGTACTCATCAGGAAATATACAAAACATGAAAAAATATCACTTTTAACAGTAAAAAAAAGTTTTTTATTGTAAAATGAATGTTTTCTGGAAGTAAAACGTATGAATTTATAGTTTATGGTGACAATTCATATTTTATTCATCAAGACAATACATGTACTCTTTCAACAAAATTATATTGTTTTTGAAATATACAAAAAAAATATATAACTTTTACTGTAAAATATATGGATTCTGGAAGTTAAAATAATACAATATTGTATTCATCAAGACAATACATCTCTTATCAATACTCAACATAACATCAATACTCTTTCATAATTTTTTTTTTTTTAATTATACAAAATTGAAAAAATTGAGTCGTGTAAAATATGAGTCACCTTTATTACGCCATAAAATGCATGGTTTTGAAAGTTTAAAATATGAATAATTTTGATTTATGGTGAAAATCAATATTGTATTCAACAAGGCATTACATGCATTCTTTCAGTAAATTGTTTATATATATATATATATATATATATATATATGATTCACCTTTAATAATTTTTTTATTACTGTAAAAATGGTTTCTGGAAGTGATAAAAAAATCAGTATTGTATTCAAGAAAACAATACATTAACTCTTTCAGTAAAATCTTCATTATTTTGAGATGTACAAAAATATGAAATATGAAAACAAAATACCTTAAAAATAAGAATAGTCGCCGTTAATTTATGGTCGAAAGCAGTAAAAGGCGTTTCCAGAACTCCCTGTATGCCACATCAGAATTTATCATTTTTTATTTAAATGATTTTTCATTTTAGCGTTGCGTTTCATCCGGATGATGTTTTGTTTGTTTGCATGACTTTGATTTATTGTGTGGAGTTCTGTTTAGCAACCTGTATTATTATGATTTGGTATAAGCATCAAAATGCCTCCTGTAATGCCTGAACCACTGTTGCGATACTGAAGGAGCAAATGCATTGATCCTAAAAATATTTCATCATTTCAGAGAGTTTTAAAGAACCCCTGACCTGTCAGAAACACTGCAAACTCAACTTCAGTTCGCCATCATCCGTCTCGGCATTATCGCCTGCAACACACTCAGAGTTTCATAATCCGTATGAAAACACGGCGCACTGAAACTGAGGGGGTCATTACTGGCGTTCGCCGCGTCCCGCACAAAGACTTCCAGCCATTCGGAAAATCTTCAAAGCCTCGCAGACACGGCGAGGATGAGAAGAACTCGCCTTGAACCCTGCGACGTTCTGGTTTGATGTACACGTTTGTTTAATTGAACGAGCTGAACGAACAAAGAGGAGATCAATTGTTGATTTTAATAAGACATTGTTCACGGGTCCCATCATATTTAATTTGATGGCGGAGGGGGGGTTGTCTAAAGAAGAGCGCGCTCGTTCTGTAATGAGCCATAATGCCCAGCCCTCCTGGGTAGAAACTAATTGGCGGAGGATTAGCATTGTAGAAACAGGGCGACCCCAAGCTCTCCGCTTTTCTCTCTGTGTATCAATGACCAGCTAAATGCCCAGAATGCATCGGGCGCCCAATTTGGAGATCGCTTCTCTCGGTTCACTTTGGGAGGTTTTCTTGGTTCTGGATTCTGTCTGAGTAATAATCTCTCATGGCCAATGGAAGCACACCTCCTGTTACAATCACTGCACAAACACTGCAGGCAGCGGATGGCATATTGATCAGAGTGCTGTATATTTATATTTGACTGTTCAAAGTCATAACCAGTGTTGGGTAGATTATTTACAAATTATAATCCAGTAAAGATTTGCATCATGACAAAAACTGTAGTCAGTAACGTAATCCATTACACATTTTAGATAATATAATCGGACTACCTTTTGATTACTTTTAGATTACTTTTGACCCGACTCCTTTATCACATTGATTAATATAGGACAGTCTTTGATATATAAATGCAAAGAGAAAAAAAATGTATTCCATTTGTTATTAACAACATGACGTGCATAAAAAATTACATTTACATCAAGGTTTATATATTCTATATATATCCTTTGTACACAGTAAAAAAACTAGTTTTTGCAATAGTTTACAGCAAATTCTACTGTATGAATATATATTTTCTTGCTAAATCTAATGAATATTAAATACGAACACATTTGTTGTGATAACTTTACAGTTAATCAATTATTAGGTTTTTTTTTTTTTTTACAGTGAATGTCTAACGTTTGGAAGATCTTTTTTTCTGACTTTTCCCACATTTTTTGTAGGACAATTGGAAAATGACCGAGAGGAGGAGGAATTGCACATTACACTTCGTAATGTTGAAAAAGACGAATTCGAAGATGCACTGACATGGTTAGTTTTCTTCTATTTTGAAGAATCAATTTTGGTGTCATTGTACATGAAATTAATACTTTCATTCAGCAAGGATGCAAAAAGTGACCAAAAGTGACAATAAACACGTTTATAATGTAACCAAAGATTACAGTTTCCACAAAAATACGAATCATCACAAATGTTTCTTATGCAGCATATCAGCATATATTAGAATGATTTCTGAAGGATCGTGTGACACTGAAGACTGGAGTTATGATGCTGAAAATTCAGCTTTGACCACAGAAATAAAGTACTTTTTAAAACCTAAAACAGCTGTTTTGAATAGTACAGTAATAATATTTCACAATTTTACTGTATGATCAAATGAATGCAGCCCTGGTGAGCAAAAGAGACTTCTTCCAAAAGAAACATTTAGAGAGTTTTACTCTCTAAATTGCTTCACGGTTCTATTTAGTTAATTGCATTTGTTGATAGCACTAATAAGGGAGCAGTAAAGTGGCAACACGAACGCAACGCTACAGGCTGACCCTCGAAAATTAATCAAAACACACTCTGCTGGAGATTCCGTTTAAACACCACGGTGATTTCTTCCGTATATGAAAAGCATAGTTAATAAACGTTGATGGCTAAGATGTGTCATATTGTGTAGGCACGGCAGATCTCTCCAAACAGATGTTCGTGGAGGGTCTAACTTCATTTAAGTAGGAAGAAATATGTTTTTAATTATCAGACCACCTGGGGGTTGATGGACCCTGCAAGCTTTACGTGGAACAGATGTAGCCATTCTCCTTAATTAAGTTTGATTTCCATTTGACAAATTAAAAAGAATATTCCCCGCACTGCATCAAGGTGTTTCGAGAAGCGTTCGCGAATGTTGTCGAGTCATTTTATGCAAAGTTTGTAAACAGTTAATTTGTCATTCTCCTAAAGCACGAGACATTGATAATTGACTCTTAATGAGAACTAGAAAACCAGCGTAAATACTAATTTCCCATATGGGGTGAAGATATGCCTGGTGAGTATAAAATAACAAACATGTTGTGCGTCTGATATTAGAATTGTTAGCGAAGAGATGCGATTAGCCAAGGTGAGATTAATCATAATAAGACCTCTCCGCTTGAGATCTCCAACATCTCAATTGAGGATCAGGTGTAAGGAGCAGAAGACTATTAAGGGCATGAACTTACCGGGAAAACCATTATTTAATAAATGCTGCTGGTTTAATGCACCAGTGAGAGATGGACTGTGTTCAGAATGGAGAGCTAGTGTGCTGCATAATGCACAGGATGCAGTGAATACTTGTAGTATGTGAAACGGTACACACTGTGCAATAATGTTTTCGTAACAGCGGTATGCTACATTTTTGTGATCTCAAGTAATCTCTTTGAGTTGTGTGTTTAATTCAGCAATTCACTCTTGTTATTATTTCTGGGTTTTTTATTTTATTTTAAAGGAATAGTTCACCCAAAAATGGCCTGATTCACAGGCCATCCGAGATATAAATGAGTTTTTTTCATCACATTTGGAGAAATATAGCATTACATCACTTGCTCAGCAATGGATCCTATGCAGTGAATGGGTGCCGTCAGAATGAGAGTCCAAACAGCTGATAAAAACATCACAATAATCCACAAGAAATCCACACCACTCCAGTCCATCAAAGCTGCATGCTTATACGAAACAAATCCATCATTTACACATTTTTAACTTGAAACTGTTGCTTCAGGCTAAAATGCGAGTCCCCTATCTGTAATAACACTTCCTCTAGTGAAAAAGTAATCACATCTGAATCAGGAGAGAAATATGCACAGATCAAACACAATTTACAAGTGAAAACAGTCCAAAATGGTTCTAAACAAATATCTGGGTGGATTTGATGTGAGGTGACAACAGGAGATGGACTTTTTCCACAGAATAAAGCGTTATTATGGATTATGGCCAGAAGAAATAAAGTTAAAATGTCTTAATGATGGATTTGTTTCTTACACACTGAAGTGGAGTGGTGTGGATTATTGTGATGTTTTTTTCAGCTGTTTGGACTCTCATTCTGACGGCACCCATTCACTGCACAGCATCCACTGGTGAAGAAGTGATGTAATACTTCACACAATATAAATGTTGCATACTACCATACTACTCTTACTGTTTATGCTCTATATAGTATGTATAAAGTAAACAGTGTACTTGATTTTAAATGATTGTTGGACACAATTTGTTCTTAAACTTTCAACATGATGAGCTCATGTGACAATGCAGCATACTGCTGTTTTGAAATCTGTTTCACATATTTGAAATAAAAACATGTAGTGTACATTAAATACTAGTTAAGTATTCCCAGACTGAGAGGGTATTTCTGGGTATTGGGAAGCCTAAATAATTGCTTTGTTTGGGCAAATGTGGTGCATGCTGAATACTAAAAGTTGTACTGCGCCTCTTTCACCGACAGGTGACCTTCGTGGAGAGATCCGGACGGTGCACAGGTTAATTTTTCAATCCGCTCCTCTTCAACACTGTAATCGCAGCATTTCAAGCGTCACTCGGCTCTGAAATCATCCTGTTTCTTATAAAGCAGCCTATCATTTACCTATCAGGTACAGACGCCATATGCAGCGCGGCCATAATATCAAGCTGAACATTATCATCCTTCCAAACTGCAGGAACATCGCGTCTGGAGTGGACTGGGTTCACAAAGCATGTTAAAATATGCAAATAAAGGCTCTTAAGAGCTTGCACAGTGGTTGGTTTCCGAGTCGAATGCTAACGATTATTAATTTGGAGGGGTTTAATCTCAGCGCGTGGAAAAGGGCCCTTTTCTGTGGTCAGGAATGTTGATTGGATTTTGGAACGCACACTCAAAATAATAAAATTCACATTAGCAAAATAATAACCCAATGACATGGGTCGATCGGTTTTCTTTTCACATATTAGATCAACCATGTGAGAAATTGGAAAGAAACTGTTGAAGTGTGTTTCTTGACTGCTCAGCGCTGATAATGAGTCAGGCCGCTAATCCGTGGGTCTGCTCGGCCGTCCGAGTTTAAGATGCACAGACGTTCGGTGTGTGTTCGAGGGTCACATATCCCGACCTGCTCCAGATCATCCTTTAAGGGCACTTTCACACTGGAGTTTACACTACATCAGTGAGCACAGCGAAAACCATTGATTTTAATAGGGATGAGGACGTCAGTACTGGAAAAAAGACTGTGACGGTTTTAGGGCAGGGGGACATGCTTAAAAGACCAATAAACCAGCTTAAACTGTAAACCACATTTAAAATGAACCACATTTTAAGCAGATTTTAAAAGAGACTTGTGCAAGATTCCCCAAGTGAGGGTTTGGGAGTTAATGAAAAGTTAAAATTGAAATCATAAAATGTAAAATTTAAATAAATAAGACTGCAATTGAAATGACTAGTTGATTAGTTCAATCAAATTAGTCTAGTACACTGTTTAAAAAAAAAAAAAAAGTTGAGCCAACTTAAAGTGACTCTCGATGTTATTTTAGTGTCATTTAGGTGCTATTACAAACAAATAAGCAATATTTTGAATCAGCTTTTATTTTTATATTTTCCATTTTAATTTGATTTAAAGTTGTAATCATTTTGTTGTGTTTGGGATTTTTTTTTATGTCTCTATAGTTTTTATTAATTTTATGTTGGTTTTAGTAAGCAATGTTGCCTTGGCAATTAGCTGAAATAAAGTTTTTAATATTTTATTTTAGCTAATGATTTTATGGTTTATGTATTTGATTTCATTTATTTTTATGGTTTTAATTTTAGTTTTAGTTCAATAAAATAACCCTGGCATTAACCAATATCAGAGAAGCATCACCATGTAAATGTGGTGTTAAATTATAGTAAATTTAAATTAAATTGTCTGGGGGACAATTCCAGTAAGTACTTTATGGCAAAGGCGTTCAGCTGACAAAAAAGTTAATCCCTACTGTAGTGTGTAGCTTCCTGAAAGGTTAGTTAGCAGATTTGTCCGGCTCTGACCTGGTGAAAATGAGAGTCCCTCACACTAATAATGGCAGATAATGGGTAATCCAGAGGCAGGTTGCGAGTTGTAAATCTGGCTAGTTGTTGTGGAAGGTCTGAGAATGTCAGACAGTCTCCTGTTAAATCAACAGCAGCGTGACATGCTGCCCCGGGTGTCCTGACAGCTCATGATGAATGAGTGTTTGTGTCTGGGGTCTTGTGTTTGGCATCTGAGGGCTGCTGGGATACTGGACGGGAGAGTTCCCGCTTCACAGCTGCGTGCTGGACTGTAGAAGTGCTGGTGTGTTTGCGGTTGCATCAATGTTTGTCACTTTGCAAAATATATAAATCGGAACTCAGAGCAAGTATCTTCTGAACTACTTTTATGGTGTGTTCATGCTGCTTTTTTGATCTTTTTGAGAGTGGTCACTATGAGCTGTCATCATGTGGCATGAACTCTGGAACAAATAACAGCATACAGGTTTGGGTCATCATGAGGGTGAGTAAATAATGGCAATTTTATTTTTGAGTAAACTACTCTCTTAAGGCCAGAGACCAGCCATGTCTCCATTCAAGCTGCACATGCAATTTATGAAAAATTGGAATATTACAAATTTGCAAATAAAGCTGATAAATACAGATATTTTGCATTTTTTTAAATCTAATTTTAAGCCACATCAAACTAGTCCAGAAGGAAACTGATTCTACTTCTGGTTCATTCACCACACTGCATTGCATTGTGGGATTACAGTATGCAGTGTGCTTTGGTTGTATACGGCACATTCTGTCATATGTAACTGTAATTTCATGCATACAGAAAAAAGTCATAATTACCCTTTTATCTCATGACGCAAACAAGCTTTCATAGTTTAGTGACAAATTTAATGTTTGTTAGCGAACAGTGTTTGGAAGTGACTTTGCACGGGAGAAAATGATTCGGTCACATGCTTTAGTCAGACATTAGTCACTTTTTAGGAATTCATTTTGTCAAATTGTGTACATCATAGTTTATGCACGTCGTCTTACCTTATGAAAACTGCACCAATAATCAATGTGCATATACATGTTATTTATTTGCATCTTACAGTTTTTTTTTTTCAATGCATTGTCCCTAAAATCTGCAAGAAAAAAAATGAAGCATGGATACTGTGAATGCAAAAGTGAGTTGTTTTACTTTTGTTCACTTTTTTCTGAATTTGTTTCTTTCAAAGGGGACTGACACAAGATCTTAAGCATCCACAAGTTTTGTGTGAATGCTGAAAGAGCAAAATGCATGAAAATCAAGGAAGCAATAAAAAAAAAAATCTATCACTACCACTTAGATTTCACGCCTGAGGCAGAATCGGCGCCTTAAATCATAAAATCATTTTATCTGCCGTGGAGTTCTGAAAGAGAAAGAGCGAGAGAGCATGTGCAAAGACGGAAAGTTTCCAGTGTCTCTGCGTTCCACGGGGAAGATCTCGCATCTCTCCCAGGAATCGCACGGATTAAATCCGTCTTCAGCTCCCCAAACAAACCCAGCGCCGCTGCTGAACATTTCTAATCGTAGCCTCTGCAGTTTCTCCTTCTCTCTGATTACTCAATTAAGCCCATTGTTTACCTAATCGCTGGGCTAATTATCTTCCCGTGTCAGGCGACGGGTCTGATATGCTCCGAGAACGTGTCAGATAGATGGAGAAGCGCTTCACGGGGCAAACGGATGATGGGATGCGCGGCGGCCGCCGTACTGCGGAATGTTTCCGGAGATATGTATCTTCTCCACAGCTATTCCCAAACATATTGCACGGAAGCACAGCATGCTGTGACCCAAATAGCAAACTCAATAATCTTCCGAAACAGACTCAGCAAGTGGAAGAAGAAGAAAAAACTTCTCACACTAAAAATACTACAGGGATTGTTGCACAAAAGCTGCTGCAGGCAGAAAAAATCAACAAGAAGTCAAAACAGAAGTGAGATAATTCAATTCAGTCCTTACACAAACACGTTTCTAAGCATTAAATTGTAAAACGGATGATAATGAATACATTTCTTTCCAGAACAAAGAGTTTATCTTCAAAAATGCATAATGGAGACAACTAGACGTGTGCTGAGGAAAATGAGTTGTTTTCTTGTGCAAAAGTAGCTGCTATGATGCTAGTGTGTTTGGGCCATTGCTATGGGGATGCTATGGTGTTATAGACAGTTTCTAGGGTCTTGTTGTGGTGCCTAGACCACTTATTACTGTCCAGCCTTTTTTATATAATAAGGAATGGAACTAAAGTTGATGTTTGAGCAATAGTAATAGTGCTGCTTGCCTTTGTGCAGTTTGTCCTTTGTTTTAATATCCTGGGTTGCAATATGCCGGCAATCTGTTTATGAGTTTGTGCCATCAGTTATAAGCCTAATTAGTAAGATAATGAAGTCAGAGGTCAAGAGAAGAGTCTCAGCGGCCATTTAAGAGAAACTTGCTCTGCTCTCCAGTGATTCCAACATCAGGCTGTTTTCACTCGGTTTGATTACAGTCATCTAGATGAAGACCACCGTGAGTACCAGTGACAGCTGTTTACTACTGGAGCCATATAACAGTTGTTTAAATGTTTTTACTTGAAAACAAGACCACAAGACATGTTCACCTGAGAAGAAATGTTGCTTAGGATAATTAGGTAAGAAATAGAAAATTGATCAAGAAAAGTTCTGATGTTGGGAAAGCCTAGCCAGAAAGTTTGACGTGGTTTAAAAACTTTGAAGCCAATTTGAATGTTTTTCAGGCACCAACACACACACAGATAAATGGATTGTTGTGTGGTTGCTAGGGTGTTACTATGCAATTGCTAGTATGTTCCAGCTGGTATATAGGTTTTTGCTGATAAATCATAAATCCATCAAAATCTTATAAGGTTTATGCTTAAAGGAGACCTATTATGCCCCTTTTTACAATATCTAATACAAGGCTTAGGTGTCCCCAGAATGTGTCTGACGTTTCAGCCTAAAATACCCACAGATCAATTTCATTATCTTTTTGAAAATGCCTGTTTTGAGGGGAAGCAGATACGCACTGTTTTTGTGCATGTCTCTTTAAATGCAAATGAGCTGCTGCTCCCTGTCCCTTTTCCAGAATAGAGCAGTGAATGTAAACTCATATATTTTTTTAACACCAAAAAACAGCTGTTTGGTTTTGATTATCATGTCTATTGCACTTGCATTTTAAAGCCATATCAGTTTAAACAGTTTAAAGTGCACACATCCGCAGCATTTGCACAGAAATCATCTGTCACACGGCATGTGAGTACTAAACTAAGTTCTGTTTCATGTCTTATTGCGCTTAAATTGTCAAATACACACACGTTTATGTTAAACATACATGAGTTATATATGTCTGTGAAGGTAAACAGCTGGGTAAGAAATCATGTTTATATTAGATCTGTGTGGCAGAAGAGTAATATACAGTAAATAAATCAAATCCACTGCTCTCTTGTCTCCTTTGAGGCTGGGACTCAAAATAGTGTTCTGTGCTCGTCAGTGCATGGCGTTAGAACTGGTACATCATTGTCCCTTGCAAAAACAATGGCAGTGCCATGGGTGGAAACGTGCAGATCAAGGGGCAGTAATATTATAATAAGTTCTCTAGTAAATATATCTCATTTCAAATATGTTTTACTGTAAGACAAGACACAATTACTGATTAAGAAAATGTTTTTTGCAGTAAACGGACCTCGGCAACAGCTGTAGTGCGAAAGCACCTCAAGACATTAATGTTTTTTAAAAGAAAAAAAGTCAGAGAGATGAAAACAAGTAAACTTTTGGTATTCTTCAGCTCATAGAATCCTAATGATAATCAAATGAGGGCCCAGAGAACAGATATATAAAAAAATAAGAAGCAGATAATTAAGTAAAGCAAGACACGCACACAGAGAGAGAGAGAGAAGTGAGTTAAAGCAGCTGCTGGGCCCAGGGAGGAGCTGCTAGGGAGAAGCAGGTTCTGCTCAGGTACCCCAGGCAGACGCGCACAGCCGCGCTAATTGCAATAATGACTGCCGCACAGACGCTAATTAAAGCTGCGTGTTGGATGGTGGTCTGCAGCATGGCCAAGCACTGACAAACTCTGACAGCGCACGCTGGCATCCGCTAACAAAGACATAATCTCAGCTGCCGTAAAAAAATACAGTAGGAAAGTAAATATTTCCGCACTATCCCCGTGCTGACCATATGGCACGTCTGTAATTATAAGGCCTTGTTTCCCCTTTTCTCCCAGTTCTTCAAGCCGAGGAGTGCGGGGGGGTGCTTTTCCTATCAGGCGGAGTATAATTGAACAGCTTATGCAATTGCTTTAATTATATACGGTAGCCGTACCATCTCATCTGGGCTTGCAACATGTGGAGTGTTTCATCCATTCTGCTTCGCTTGTCACGCCGCCGTTATGCTGCTTTATGTCCCGTGTGCGAAGCGCGACGTTTGCTATATAACCGTGTTTATGCATCTCGTGCAAAAATATTCCAGTTACCAATTAACCTCCTTCCTCTGTCTGTCGGGGTTTCTAATTTGGCAGATGCATATGTAATTAGTTAATAACCAGTAGTGATATAAATATCAGCGATTCAAAGGTCAAAATGTTGTTGTTCTGCTTAGAAAATGTTGAGGAATTCCTCTAATTACCATTCTGCTCAAAATACTGAACTGATTTCATTACTTTTGCACAGTATTTGAGCATTTTACCAAAGCAGAAGGGAAGTGCTTGATTTACTTTTTATTTACGTTTTAATTTACTTTTAGTTAGTATGCATTCAGTTTGTGGCGCTAATTATAAAATATTTTTTTAATAAACTTCAAAACCATCAAAAATGTGTCTATATATAATATTTATAATTATTAATACTTATAATATTATATAAGTATTATATAATATTCTATAAAACAAGGAACCAGTGCTTGATTTACTTACTTGATTAGCTCCAACCCCAGTTAAACACACCTGAAGCAGCTAATCAAGCTCTTACTAGGCATACTAGAAACTCCCAGACAGGTGTGTTGAGGCAAGTTGGAGCTAAACTCTGCAGGACATCGGTCCTCCAGAAGCTAAATATGTATGTATAATATGTGTAAAATCTATATATGTTTATTTATATATTTTATATATAAATTATACAGTGGTGTGTAAAAGTGTTGGCCCCCTTCCTGATTTTTTTTTTTTTTTTTGCATGTTTGTCACACTTTAATGTTTCAGATCATCAAACAAATGTAAATATTAATCAGAGATAACACAAGTAAATACAACATGCAGTTTTTAAATGAAGGTTTTTTTTATGAAGGGAAAACAAAATCTAAACCCATATGGCCCTGTGTGAAAAAGTGTTCAAATGAAGAAAATATGGAACAGTGGTGAACCTTCCCAGGAGTGGCCGGCCGACCAAAATTACCCCAAGAGCGCAGCGACGACTCATCCAAGAGGTCACAAAAGACCCCACACCAACATCTAAAGAGCTGCAGGCCTCACTTGCCTCAGTTAAGGTCAGTGTTCGTGACTCCACCATAAGAAAGAGACTGGGCAAAAATGGCCTGCATGGCAGAGTTCCAAGACGAAAACCGCTGCTGAGCAAAAAGAACATAAAGGCTCGTCTCAGTTTTGCCAGAAAACATCTTGATGATCCCCAAGACTTTTGGGAAAATACTCTGTGGACAGACGAGACAAAAGTTGAACTTTTTTGTGTGTCCCATTACATCTGGCGTAAAAGTAACAGCATTTCAGAAAAAGAACATCATACCAACAGTAAAATATGGTGGTGGTAGTGTGATGGTCTGGGGCTGTTTTGCTGCTTCAGGACCTGGAAGACTTGCTGTGATAAATGGAACCATGAATTCAGCTGTCTACCAAAAAAACCCGAAGGACAATGTCCGGCCATCTGTTCATGACCTCAAGCTCAAGCGAACTTGGGTTCTGCAGCAGGACAATGATCCAAAACACACCAGCAAATCCACCTCTGAATGGCTGAAGAAAATCAAAATGAAGACTTTGGAGTGGCCTAGTCAAAGTCCTGACCTGAATCCTATTGAGATGCTGTGGCATGACCTTAAAAAGGCGGTTTATGCTCGAAAACCAGCAATGTGGCTGAATTACAACAATTCTGCCAAGATGAGCGGGCCAAAATTCCTCCACAGCGCTGTAACGGACTCATTGCAAGTTATCACAAACGCTTGATTGCAGTTGTTGCTGCTAAGGGTGGTCCAACCAGTTATTAGGTTTAGGGGGCAAGCATTTTTTCACACAGGGCCATGTGGGTTTGGATTTTGTTTTCCCTTCATAATAAAAAAACTTCATTCAAAAACTGCATGTTGTGATTACTTGTGTTATCTTTGATTAATATTTAAATTTGTTTGATGATCTGAAACATTAAAGTGTGACAAACATGCAAAAAAAAACAAAATCAGGAAGGCGGCCAACACTTTTTCACACCACTCTATATTATAATTAATTATAAATATAAATTATTTTTATATTTTACACACACACACACACATTTTTAATTGATTTCAAATCTTTTGCACAGTATTTGGCCATTTTCAATTCAACAGTGAACCTGTGCTTGATTTACTGTTTATATCCAGTCTGTAATGGTGCTAATTATTGCTAATTAAAGCATTGCTGTTATTATGGCTCATGCCATACATTATTATAAAACTCATCCCACTTTTGTCTTGTTGGGAAGAGATGTGCTCGCTTTCATCGGAGCAGTAAAGCAAACAAAGGACTTCTGTAAATGGGGGTGGTCTGTGGATGAGGTGCTTGCTAATTATCATGACTTGATCCACTGATGACCCTGTCACCTTCATGACGGGGGATGTCCTGCTCCAGCGGGTCTGACTTCAGATTCGGCCGACCAAAAGAAACAATTTAAGGACACTGGCAATTAAGAGGTTCAAATAGCGTTTAATTACATCTATGAAAGGGGGCGATTCCTGGTTAATTAAAGCTTTAAGGGGAATCTTCACATTCAGCAGATCTGAATCACTCAGGTTATTCAACATTGTTTTTTGGGTGTAATATTACATTGTTATGTAGAACCAGTTTTATTGGTTAACTTGGCCTGCTGATGATGCATGTAGGACAGAAAAACAGGACCTTGTCAACCTGTTCAGGAAAAGCACAGGTAGATTAATTTATATCGCAGTGTTTAATAAATTAGGTACATTGAATTAAAGTATACTAACTTTCTATTTTTTCAACAGCAGCTAAAAAAGAAAAGATTCTAATCTAAGAAAAAATCTAATGGTTAAACAAATTTGTAAAAATATTAAATAATTAAAATAAATATTTAAAATATTTGTTTTTATAAATATATAATCAACCATTACCATTTAAAACAAAATATTTGAATACATTTTTTTAATATATACCCACACTCACTCACTCATGCTTTTACATAAAAAAAAAAAAAAAACTGAAGTTATGAAAGATTTAAAGTGGGGGAAAAATAGTTTTGTGGGGAGAAAATTGCAGGATTTGGAGATCAGAGGAAGTTGTTCTTCACAGCTGGTAGAAAATTGTGTTTTACAGCCGCTCACGCTTCATCCATCCATCCGTCCTCTTCTTACTGTATGACCGTCTTTCTCATCCTCCTCTTTGACACGTTAGACAGTGCTGCCGTTAATTGAGTGCTGAGTTAATCACGCTCTCCAAACTCTCCCCACATCCCTCGTTTCTCACGCACCACAGACTCCACAACCAACAGCTGAGCTCTCACACTAACAAAAAGAAGTGGGACACGTCGCCACAGAACAAAGATATCAGTTTTAATTAAGTGTCACCTTTGTCTCAAATGTTTCTCCTAAAAAGAAATAATAATAGACAGAGTACATGAGTCAATAGGTCTCATAAAGAGTCTAGAGCTATAAATGAATGTGGAGCAGCTCTGATCATTTGAGAAATATTTGAGTTCGTATTGAGATCTCTGACTGTTGATTGCAGACAAAGTTTGAGACGCTGAGAAGAGCAGGAGATGCATGTGTTTAGATAAGCAAGAGACTTAAGGTAAAGTTCTTTTATGCATTGTATTTTAATATTGTCTAGAAGAAATAATTGAGCTATCAATGAGATCAGAAAATATGCCGGAGAGAAAGAGAGAGGCACAGATATGCGAAGTTGTCTTGGCATATCTGAGCACGGATTGAAACATTTTTAAATTGCTTTGCAAACCAATAGATATTTAATAGATTTTATATCTTATTTTATTGCTAAGGTATTTAAGGTGGTTTAGGCAATGCTATGCGGTTGCTAGGGTTTTAAGGTGGCTTAGATGTTGCTATGTGGTTGCTAGGGTATTTGAGGTGGTTTAGGCATTGCTATGTGGTTGCTAGGGTATTTGAGGTGATTTAGGCATTTCTATGTGGTTGCTAGGGTATTTGAGGTGGTTTAGGCATTGCTATGGGGTTGCTAGGGTATTTGAGGTGATTTAGGCATTTCTATGTGGTTGCTAGGGCGTTTAATGTGATTTAGGTGTTACTACGGTATGTGGTTGCTAGGGTGTTCTGGGTGGTTTGTAGGATGTTTATGTGGTTGCTAGGGTATTTGAGGTGGTTTAGGCATTGCTATGTGGTTGCTAGGGTATTTGAGGTGATTTAGGCATTTCTATGTGATTGCTAGGGTTTAATGTGGTTAAGGTGTTACTACGGTATGTGGTTGCTAGGGTGTTCTGGGTGGTTTATAGGTCGATGTTATGTTGTTGCTAGGGTTTAGGCATTGTTATGTGGTTTCTGGGGTGTTCTAAGTGGTTTGTAAGGACCCTTATTTTCTGCTTTCAGAGGATTTATCAGTGTCTGTTTAGTTTATATGATGCAGTGGAGAAAGATGCAGTATATGAGATGTTTTAAGGTGGAACAAGATCATCACAGACTTTCCTCACTTAAACGAGCATCCAACCTTCAACCACAGGGGATTTTACTGGAGGGGGCATCCGGGCATGTTTTCCTGCTCACTCTGTCCAGAGTCTGTGTGTGTGTGTTTTGGGGGGGGGGATTCCTGTGCAGTGTCCGTCTCCGTCCCCTGGGAGTCGTGGGACCCTGGACATCTGTTCTCTTCCACTTGCTGTGGTCAGTCTGGCATTCCTAATCTTCTCACCCCTCACGCTCCTCCCTGGAGGCGGCTGTCCACTGACCTGCTTTCCCCTCTCTGCATCTCTGCCACTTTATCTCTCTCTCTCTCTCTGTCTTTCTCTTTCTGTCTCCTGCTTTCTCACCGAGTGCCAGCAAAGTCAATCGGATGCGGCCACAGTCTTCCAGATCAAAGCTGTGCTGATTCCACGGCAGGAGCTTTTAAAGTGTTCGGGAAGACGAGTCATGTGTGGCGTCTTTATGACAAAATTCTCCTGATGCCTGTATTTTTACATCTTCATCTGTGCCGTCCGGCCCTCGCACTCAGCTCTTTTGCGAAGATGATATTTTCGTTGCTGAAATAAAGCATGACGGTTAATCCGGTTAGTCTTTTGCGAAGTGTTTTTCCCTCTTTCTGTTTTTCCGAGAGCGTGGCCGAGTAGAAACGCCACGACGCTTGTCTCTCAGCACTAGTTGAGCTGTTTGAAGCTGGAGCCCTGCTATTCTTTCACACAAAATTTTAACCCCCAGAATAAATAAAATAAACACTGGTAATTCTTGCTTGGTCGATCCCAGTGTACTTTCCTGAAGTCTGCACCGAGCAGGACATTTTCCCAGATATCATCTGCCTGTAGCTTTTGCTCAACCTTCTTCCATCTCTCTCTTATGTCTGGCATCTGTCCTGTTCCAAAAGGGAAGGAGAAACCACAAAGGAGATCTCTTTCATTGCTCAGTTGTTGCTACTAGACAGCATTGAGATCAAATGGAGAGCAAATTAAGATGTTCACTTCTCAGGTGGTTGCTGCGGTGTTCTGGGTAGTTTGTAGGGTGTTGCTATGTGGTTGCTGAGGTGTTCTGGGTGGTATATAGGGTGATGCAATATGTTTGCTGGGGTGGGTGGTTTGTGGGCGTTACTGTGGTTGTTGGGGTGTTCTGGGTGGTACACAGGTGTTGCTATGTGGTTGCTGGGGTGTTCTGGGTGGTATATAGGGTGATGCTATGTGTTTGCTGGAATGGGTGGTTTGTAGGGCATAACTGTGGTTGCGGGTGTGTTCTGGGTGGTATATAGGGTGATGCTATGTGTTTGCTGGAATGGGTGGTTTGTAGGGCATAACTGGTTGCTGGGGTTTTCTGGGTGGTATATAGGGTGATGCTATGTGTTTGCTGGAATGGGTGGTTTGTAGGGCGTAACTGGTTGCTGGGGTGTTCTGGGTGGTATATAGGGTGTTGTTATGTGATTGCTGGGGTGTTCTGGGTGGTCTATAGGGTGATGCTATGTGTTTGCTGGAATGGGTGGTTTGTAGGGCATAACTGTGGTTGCTGGGGTGTTCTTGGCGGTACACGGTGTTACTATGTGGTTGCTGGGGTGTTTTGGGTGGTTTGTAGGGTGTTGCTATGTGGTTCCTTGGGTGGGTGGTTTGTAGGGTGTTACTGTGTGGTTTCTGGGGTGTTCTGATGGTTTATAGGTCATTGTTATGTGGTTGCTGCAGTGTTCTGGGTGGTTTATAGAGCTGGGGTGTTCTGAGTGGTTTATAGGGCGCCGTTATGTGGTTTCTGGGGGTGTTTTGAGTGGTTTATAGGGGTTGCTATGTGTTTGCTGGGGTGTTTTGAGTGGTTTATAGGATATTGCTATTTGGTTGCTGGGATGTTACTATGTGGTTGCTGGGGTGGTTGGCTTGTAAGGTGTTGCTGTGTGGTTGCTTTGTTGTTCTGGGTGGTTTATATGGCATTATTGTGTAGTTTCCAGGATGTTCTGTGTGGTTGCTAGAGTGTTCTGTTTTTTTTTATTTTAAGGCATTGAGTCAATGAGGTTCCTAGGGTGTAAACGGTGGTATGTAGTGCATTGCTATGTGGTTGCTAGGGTGTTTTTGGTGATGGCTAAGTGGTTTCTTTGTGGTTATTGTTTTGTTTTTTCTATCTTTTACCCAAAATATGCACAATAGTTACAGTGATATTTGGACTGGGAAACACCACTAATACATGTACCATATTCACAAATTAAATATCTGCAGATCAGGCACAGTAGAATAGGAGCGGCACAGAGTATCAAGCCCACAGTCTTCTGGGTATTAAACCACATAATAAAAGCTGTAGCCCACAAAATGCTTTAGTGAAAACCAGAGCTCCAGATATTACCAGCATGAAATCAACAGGTAACAGAACCTGTATGTACCTGTACGTGACTGTTATTTCAAAAAGCATCCACATCAGCTCACATTACCACAGTAAAACTCGATGATGGTCACATTTCTGACATTACAAGCATCTCGTTATTCATATACAGTATAAATAATGAGCACCTCTCATGTTTATGCAGTTATCACTGTTACCGCCGATTATATTAATGCTAATTAATTCATACGAATGCTCCTGTGCTAGTTTGACAATCACAGCGGTAAAGCACTGTTGATTTGATCTGATTTGATTAGAAAGTCAGTGTTAGCAGGAAGGAAAGGGGAAGAGCGTGTAAACAAGCGAGAAGGAGATGTTAATTCATACGCTGTCCGGGGCAGAGCATCAATCTTGCTTTGTGAGGTTCATCATTCCAGGAGCAAGAGTTCCTCGTTCAGTCGCACTGTCTCTCACTCCAACAACAGATCCATCATCCGTGCGGCTGATTGGGACAACAGTACTTGTTATGCTATAAAACGTATCATCGTGAAGTTAGATGCCATAAATCTTCCCTTAAACAGACAACAAGCTCTGGAAACACAGACAACACCGCTTCTCTTCACAGATTGATGGCAACTTTTGATGTGAATGTGCTCAGAACAGTGTGACAGTGAAAAAAGAGTGTGGGAAAGTTGTGTAATAGCTGATATGAATTGAAATGCGATGCTTTTTTGCTGTTTTGCTTTGCTAGGAGCTTGAGATATTATAATCCAAATTCAGTACAACAGAGTATATCAGTCTTCACAGTAACTATAGCTATTGGCTTCTTGCTGTTCTCTTATTTCATATTGTGAAACTGGAAATAATCTATGCAAGTGATGTAAGAAAAATGCCAGATGCATCGTGCATCAGATATAAGTTCAGTCGTCCAATCACAAGCCTGTTGACTGCTCGTTTAGGCATCTCTAGTACAGTGTATTTGCATCCTTGAAACACTAAGTGGAGGCACAAATTCTCTCATTTTGTTTTGCACACCGTCATCTGTGCCAAATTTGTTTTTGTAGTTTTTTACAGAGCAGCCAAAATGTTTAAATATGTACAACAGGAACACATACTTTCAGTGCACTAGCCAAGCTTTCTGGCTTACTTTTCAAATTACCATTCCATAAAAACTGCCTATAAACTACAAATTATATTTTCAGAAATATAAGTACACATACAGTGCCCTCCATAAGGTTAGTTGTGTATAGGTTTATAGTGTTTTTTTACTTCATTGTTGTATGTCTGTATTTATGTAGCACCGTGGTCCTGCGAGGCACGACATTTCGTTCCACTGTATGTCCCCACACTTGGTATCATTGACTTGATAAGTATTGGAACAGTAAAGAGAAAATTGCTCTGTTCGGCTGTGGAGTCAAGACATTTGCAAATATGATTAAAAGATGAATATGAGACAAAACTACAGAATGTCACATTTTATTATTAGCCATTTCAACACATACATGTTTTACCAAATAAAAACAGCACTTTTAGAGTTCATCCCACTCATTGATGTGAGCATAAGTATTGGGACAGTTGAACATAAGGCAGATATAAAAGATTAAAAGCTATTATTTAGTTGCAGATCCCTTGCACACAATCACAGCAGTGAGTCTGTGACCCATAGACATCACCAGACTCTTGGTCTCATCCTTTGAAATACTTTTCCCAGCCTTAAATGCAGCCAATTCCAATTGTTGCTTGTTTTGGGGAGTTTCTGCCTTTACTCTCCTCTCCAGCTGGTGAAATTCATGTTCAATCAGATTTAAATCTGGAGATTGACTTGGGCAATCTAAGACTTTCCATTTCTTTGCTCTTATAAATTCCTTGACTGAACTGGCAGGGTGTTTTGGGTCATTGTTCTGATGCAATATGAAGCACTTCCCAATGAATCTGGTGGCATTTTCTTGAATATTGGTAGGCAAGATGGTTTTGTACCCTTCCAAATTCATTCTGCTACTGTCATCATACATTAAGTCATCAGTAAAGTTGAGAGGGCCTGTTCCAGAGACAGCCATGCATGCCCATGCCATGACACCACCTCCACCATGCTTTACAGATGAGGCTGTATGCTTGGGATCATTTGCCGTTCCCTTTTTTTCTCCACATTTTTGCTTTCCCATCACTTAGATAAAGGTTCGTCTTTGTCTCATCGGTCCATAAACACAGTTCCAAAACTCTTCTGGCTCACCTTTGTGCTTTTTTGCAAACTCTAATCTTGCATTTCTATTTTTGGTGCTGGTCAGAGGTTTGCATCTTGCTGTGTAGCATCTGTAATTCTGTGTCAAAGTCTCCTGAGGACAGTAGATTGTCAGAGCATCACCCCAGCTTTCTGGAAGTTGTTGGTGATTTTACAGACACGTCTTTTAGGATTCATTTTCAGAGCTTTTATGATTTGTCTGTCATCAACTACTGTTATTTTCTCAGCCGATCAGGTAATTGACTTCCTCTTTTCTTTTAGCATCCAAATTGCTTGCTTTTCTCTCAAAGTCAGCTCCCTCGTCTTCATCCTGGTTTGTGTGTCTTCATCGAATGCAAGATTCAGAATACAGAAGTAATGGATATAACTGATGCAACACATTCCCTGCTTTTAATATCTGAAGAATTAATGCAACAGGACATTAACAGGAGCCTGATGCTACATTATTGTGTTCAGTGCTTTGGTAGATTACTTCCAAAATGTAATCTGTTACTGATTATAGATTAAATGATGAAAATTGTAGTTAGCAATGTAATCTAGATCATACAGTTTAGGTAATGTATTCTGACTACTGTTTAGATTACATCACCAGTAACTTGCATAATTATTTGTTTTAAAGCTAAATGCTATGATACACAGTAGGACTTTTAGAAAGGAAAATGTAGGAGATTTAAAAATAATAATAATTAGAATCAGTAAGTTATTAATTTACTGAATGTGTAAATATGTAATCCATTAAAAAACTGTAATCTGATAATAATAATTTTAACATGTAATATAATTAATTATGAGTACCTCATTTTTGGAATCTGATAACAAAGTCCAGATTGCATGTAATCAGTTACTAACCGGCTCTGATTGTGTAGGGCTGTTTTGTTTCTTTCAAAATAGCACTACACTTGGCTCTCAGATGTTTTTTTTGTTTTTTTTTAGATTATTCTGGGGTTTATTTAGAATTATAGTTTTATTAATTTTTTTATTGAAGTGGAACTCTTTGCTGTGCCATTGATTTTTCATCCTGACAAAAATTGCATGCATTGACTGTAACCTCTTCAAATATTATGCAAATAGTTTACAATAGTGAATTTTTAAATTGTCACACAATGCTACTGATTTTAAAAGATGCTGCCATACTGCTAGGATGATGTGTCGGTTGGCATTTTAGCACATTGCCATGCTGTTGCTAGGATGAAGTTGTTTATAGGGTTTATAGAGCCTCCTTCAGTGTGCATCTGTGGGCTTTTTTTCACCTCATATCATCAGCAATAAGTCTGATCTCTCCTAAGACTTCACAATGGCACTTGAAGCAAAGGAAGAGACATTGTTGAAAACCAGCATTGTTGCTTTCATTAATGGGCGTGGTTTCGATTGGCCTCATCTGACAGCGCAGCAGATCGAGGGTAACCTTTAATTGGCTGCTGAAATGTTGAGGCGGAGCCAGAAGCTAATGACAGCACCGTCTCAGACAGGACGCTCCTTTTGTGTAAGAGACCCTCTGTCCCTAGAGAGCAGTACTATATGTTTCTTCATTTAACGCTTCATTTATGATTGGCCAGATCTATCTGAGTGTGTGTGTGTGTGTGTGTGTGTGTGTATGTCTTGGTGAATTTGTGTGCAAAATAGAAGCTTCACAAAAAAAGAAATCCTTTGAAATGTCAAGTTCAAAATCACTTAAGAACATAAAGATAGTAAGATGCAACTAGTAAAATGCAACTAGTAATGAGTAGCAAAGTGTGCAGTATGCATGTAAAATAGCATGTTTACTACAAGAAAATGTGTGTGTGTGTGCGTGCGTATTTGGGGGTGGTGGGGATCATTGCATGATTTGAGGTGGTGTTAATGTCTCCAGTCTCCCCTGTGTCTATCCAGACACAAAGGCGGCCCCCATGTGGGAAGGGCCCCTCTTCACTCCTGGGTCCTAAAGTGATCTTAATATGAAGATCATTAACTGGAGACAGAGAGGGAGGGTGAGCTCATGTGCGAGAGCAGAGAAGGTCTGTCAGGAGCAGCCCATGCCATCAATCTTGTCATTTACACAATGCAAAATCAAATCAACGGCAAATAATAAACTGCTGTAGACAAGCAAGAGTGTCGCTAAACATAAATAGACCTTCAGAAACTCATTAAAGAGTCTTTGTTTTTGCATGCAAAAAAATTGCTTTACAAATTTATGCATGAATACATTAATGCATTTTTTATAAATGGGTGTTTTTTGCTAGTTTATTTTAGAATAAAATTGATAAGCATGTATAGCAAGTGTAGTTTTTTCACCATTTGTAATCACTTTTTTTTTGCTTTCAGATGTTAATTTTAAATGGTCTTGATACTTAGCTGCATATGTGCAATGAGGCCTAACAATCTTTATATGCATGCATACATTAATGCATTTATATAAATGGGTGTTTATTGTACTTTATTTTAGGAAAAAGTTTATATGCATGTATAGCAAGTGTATTATGTTTTTTTGTTGTTGTTTGCTTTCACTAGTTAATTTTAAATGGTCCTGCCATTAATTTGTAAAAATATAAAGCATGCATAATAATAATTCTGAAATTATAAATAGTTTTTAAAAAAATGCAGTTTAAAATATTTTTTTGTGTTTTTAATGTTTTTTTAAAATGTTATACCTTTATTTAATTTAAAATTTAATTTGCACCTGAAAAGGGGACCTTTAATTCTCCAATGTAATATGTCCATGCATGCATAAACTTTTTTTTTTTATAATTTTTTTCATAAGAGACCAGTTTTAATCAATATTTCCATGCATATATGTGCAATTAGGCCTAACAATCTTTATAAAGTCTTTGTTGAGCATATTCAATGACAAAATTTGTCAAATCTATGCTTTCTCCCATACAAGTCCCCATCTGCATTAGAAACCCTCTATGAATTGTTCCTAAATAGACTGCGAGCTTCTAATAAAGTATACTTAACATAACAATAGAAGGCAGACCGCTGTCACAGGACGGCCGATTCAGCTGGGGTGTAAGATAATAGATCCGGGAGCCAATCGGATCGCTCACATGCCTCCTACCTTCTCTGACTCTCTTTTTTTTCCACTCTGCTCAGCAAAAGCCGAGCTAAGATCAATATCGTGAGCGCTCCCTCTCATCCTAAATTACCGGCTAACGGCAGCGTCCTTTCCCCCCACCGCTACACTCGAGACCCTGCGGTAGCGAGGGATCGGCTATCTTTAGCAGTAATGGAGGCTGTTTGTAATAAAGCAAGGTGGTTAATATCTGCTTGTCGGCTTTCTCTGCCTGTTTCTCTACTCTCAGGGGCTACGGCGCTTATATTATTAGCCGTGTAAAAACGGCACTAGTGTGTGGTGGTGAGGTCTTATTAAGCTTTTACCTGCAGGCTTCTGTCCAATCTCAGCAGGTTGCAACAGTAAGCAGAATGTTATATTGGAGGGTTTTATTAAATTGACTGTTGCAGGTCTCTGTGGAGGAGATTTGGGAACGGTGCACGGGAAGAACGATCTTTGAACTTTGGGGGCCTTTGTCGGTCCCCACAAGGATCTGTGGTTAGTGTGAACCATGAGAGTTATAAAAGCATCAGAGCCATTGATGTGTTCGTGTAGGACACAGGAGAGCTGATGACTCATGGGTTCAGGTCTGATCTGGGTCATATGCCAATCCTGTTCCCTCGGTCTCTGGACCCCTGGAGATTCATAGAGGTACTGCATGTGCAGACATTTCTTTAAAAGGTTCTGTAAGAGTGTTCATGCATGTAAGAAAGTAGGTTTGATTTTGTAATTATAGCTTACATTCAAAAAGAAAACTTTCTTTACAAATGAATGCATGCAATAATGCATTTATATACATGCGTGGTTGATGCTGATTTGTTTTATATGCATGTATAGGAGACTGTATTTAAAGGTAAATGAGTCATTAAATAGACTATTTTTACATGTAAAAAAAAGAAATTTTCTTTTCAAATTCATGCAATGCATGGAGATAAATATGTTTATGCAAGTTTATTTTAGGCTAAAGTTTATATGCATGTATGTGTACTTCTTTTAAAGGTGAATCACTCTTTTCTGCATGCAAAAATAAACTTATTTTAAATGCATTCATCACTGCATGTTTATAGATGGATGGTTTATGTGAGTCTATTTTAGACTAAAGTTTACATGCATGTATCAGAGAAAGTGTATTTGTTCTAGTAATTTATTTAAAAGTGAATCACCTATTAAATAGTCTTTTCACACGCAAAATGAAAAATCTGTTTCTTTAAAAATAATCATGCATGCATGCATTAATGCATTTATATAAATATGTTTATGCTGATTTATTTTAGGCTAAGGTTTATATGCATGTATCAGATAAAGTGTATTTGTTTTATAACTTTAAAGTTGAATCACTCATTAAAAAGTCTTTTTACATGCAAATAAACTTTTACAAATGAATGCATCCATGAACTGGTTCATTTTTGTCTTAAGTTTATGAGCATATATAGGGGATAGGTGTATTTGTTCAGTAACTTTAAATGTGAATCACTAATTATTTTTTACATGCAAAAGGATATACTATTTACAAATTAATTTATGCATGCAAAAATGAATGCATCCATGAAAAATGAAAAACAAATGCATGCAAAAAGAAAATGCATGTGTTGCAAATGCAAATGTTTAAAACATTTGTTGATCGTAATGGTGCAGGAAGTACACATTTCACATTTAAAATGTACAATTGAAAGAAATATCATATTTCATTTTGGCATGATTCTAACAAGCAAAGAAACTATAATTTAAAAATGAAAATCGCTTTATTTTCACATTGTAAAGTGCTACAGTCAATCCAGAACACTGTTGTAAAGGTAAGTGTGTTAATTGGGAGACAAGGAAACTAGTGTAGAGTAATGTAATGATGTTGACAACCTCTGCTGTTCAGAAAGGATAAACTAGCTGTAAGCAAAAAATAAAAAGTTTTATCTACTCATACCAAATTCTCTTTACAGTCTCCAGAATTTTCTTTGCAGATCCCTCACAGATGAACTTCAGCTGTTTAGTTCCTGTAGTAGAAGGGACAAGGACGCCCTCCTCTGGCCAAATCTGTAAAATCAAACATGATTTTATGACATTTGTGATATTAATTGTTAAAGACACTCCTCCAGGATTTTCTGAGCTTCACATGAAGATTAAGACTGTAAGATGTAATAATAGTGCATTTATTTATTTTCAGGGTAAATGAGACTAGACCATAAAGCTGCCCACAGTTCACACAAAGATCCTGAAGCACCAACAGGTACATCACACAGGTGTGACTCTTCTACAAGAAAGTGCTGTAGGAAAAACACAAATCACAAATGAGATCTCTTTAATAGCTCTATTGTCCCTCCTAGACTCACATGTGTCTCTTCTGGAGTTTCACAAGAGATTTTAACAGTATTAGAAATCTCAATATGAACTCAAATATTTGTCATCAAGTTCTCCCAAAGCCAAATTAATATGATGAATGTTATATCTCTACACTGGGGGGGGGTGTAGGGTTTACTTTGAAATGATTTTCATAATAATTGCAAAGAAACTGCAAGTAACAGTGAACTAAACATGAAAGTAGGTTTCAGTATTTTCTTGAAAAATGAATTCCAGTAAAAAAAAAACAATTTTTTTACAGTGATACGCTGATATATTTCAGCTTTTTAGAGCATTTTAGAAGAATTCTCCGATCTTAGAAACCGAGACAAAGCTGATGATACTAAAATAACTCCATTAAGTCTCGTCAAAGAGCAAGATCCAGCATGAAGACTCACTCACTTTGTTGAGATCAAAGCTCAGCTCATCCTCCTCTTCCTCATCTTTATGAGGTAAATGTCATAAAGCTCTCAGCTGCCTAACTGACCTCATTCCATTCAGTGATGTGCAAACAACATCCCTTTTGATTGGTTGTTGACTTTTCACTTCCTGTCGACAAATTCGCCCCGCTCAGATCTTCAAACCCTCTGTGTTTGCAGCATAAACAGGCCTCATCCTCACTCGTCCTAACACCTCAAACTCTGAAAGCTGCTCTGATTGAGACAGTCTTTTAGATCTGAGATTGTCACGGTTATTCCCATGAAGGCTAAGATCTGTTTTTTGGGGAAGTGGATCTGACACCAGATCTGAATAAAATGGAAACTTCACAAAAGAAACAGACATTTCGCTATGGATAACTTGTGTGCATCTTGTGTACGGCATATTGGGCAATAATCATGTATACTGTATCCTCATTGTACTGTTAAAATATTTATATGTAAAGCAAAATGCTTTAAACAGTATTTTAACTATATTGTTTGTCATTATGTTGCATGTTTAATTACGCAGGTTGAATTCAGTTCTCATTTTTACACGCTCAGAAAAAAAGGTACAAAAGCTGTGGCTGGGGTAGTTTCCTTTTAAAAGGTACACTTTAGGTAATTATGTACCTTTAAGGTACCAATATGCACCTTTAGGGGCAAATAGTGTACAAAGATATACTTTTAAAAAGGTATTGGCCTTTTTGTACTTTTTTTGTACTGAAAGCTACTACGGAAAATTGCAACAAATAATGCAATAAAATTGAATGCAATAAAACACGAGGGTCTGTACATTACAGTGACTTTACCATGTTTAAGCAAAGTCACATTTATTTCTACAGCGCTTTATACAATACAGATTGTTTCAAAGCAGCTTCACAGCTAAAATTGTCAAATTTATCATATAAAAAATTCAGCTGTAAATCAGCCCTGCAGGTTTAAAATTCAACTCAATTCAGTTTAATGTTGATTCAATTCAGTTCAATGACAGTGTTGTTACAAATTTAGAATTCAATTCAAATTTTGTTCTCATTTAATAGTGTAAGTGCAGTTAAATCTATTATATTTCTATTGTAATATTATAAACCTTCTTAAAACCACAGTATGTTCTTGTTTTTTATAAAACCGATGCAATAACAATGTAATAACAATAATCAGAATAATTATTTTGCTCAGTAATACAGTTCATCATAATTGTGTTTGTTTACCGTTGCCAAGAAACATAACTTGTTGCATTAAGATAGAATGTGAGGTCACAGGTTTGTATTTATCAGCTTTTTATGACTTTAAATGCTGCTTATCCAGACAGATTTTCAAGTTAATTTCTGTGTAGAAACAAACCTTAAATACTTTAAAGATTTTCTGGATATTATCAGAATAGTTGCCCAAAAAAGTGCATACCGTACAATTCATCTATGGTCGGGCATATTGTCACCGTCTGGGGCAAGTTGTCACATCAGGAATCTGTAATGAGTAAAATTACCACAACAAATATAGTAACCCCACATTGGGAGACGGGGGGGGGGGGGGGGGGGGGGGGGGGGGGGGTATTTTTTCAGTCTTGACTTTTATCTTGATGTACAAACAGGATAAACAGCTCTGTGTTAGAAAACCCATCCAGCCTTATATGTAGGCTATGCATTTTTTTCTGAAAGCCAAAATATTTAATATCAGTAGTTGGATTGTGTCTGAATAGTGTCTGTTTGAGTTCCTCCATTCAGTGAACACTTCACTCAGACCTGAAATTAGGCCCATTCCGAGAGGAGATGTATTGGTGTGCAGCATTTCAATAGTCTGCAGCTCTTTTTTTTTTTCTTTTTCTTTTTCTTTGTTTTTTTTTTTTTTTTTTTGTGCATTAAATATCACATGTTTGGCATTATTTGTAGAGGGCAAGTGTTGAAAAGTCCTGAAATGTGATTTCCAGACCGGGCAGCCCCTGTCCGAACCCTTAGGTGCAGGTGAGCGGAAGAGGCTTCCCTCCTTTATGAGACGTATTTGAGTGCAGGTGGAGAAGTGACCAATCAGAGGGCAAGAAGAGCTTCTACCTGAACAGGTATCACCCGTCTGAGGCTCTTTAAAGCTGGTGTCTACATGCAGTCTATCGGACCTATCTCACCTGACAACCCCTCTGAATACTGAAAAACGGGATAAAACACCGGTTATGGAGGCTAGAAGTGTTCTGGTTTTGTGTTTCGCCTGCCTCGGCGTGTTTACCAGCGCGCGTGGCGATAAAAAGGACATTTACGCCAAAGTCGTGGATTTGGTGGCTCCAGGTGAAGAGTTTCTCACAGAAGATGCGCTTCTCTCGATGTTTGAACGGCTGGAGAACCGTGTGCAGTGCTCCGGTGTGTCGTGTGGAAAGGTAGGATATATTTGCGGACTTTTGGAGAGGTCGAGGTCCAGCGAAGGCTCGTGCGCTACAGCTGAGGGAACCAATCTCACTGTTTTATGGGCTAAAGCTTAAGGATATGCGACTGTAGTCTCTTATATAGGCTACAATGCAAGTTACTAACAGTTAGGAGGGAATAAATCGTACCTAAGAAGAGACATAAAGAATCACTGCCGTTTGATGCAGCTCATGAACAGATTGAACGTGTGTTGTAACCGGTCACGAAGTCTTTTAAGCTTTGCGCAATTTTAATCACCTTTAATCTCAGTTTGACCTTCATTTCAAGTAGTCCCGAGCTGTGACTAATGACTTTTTCCAGTATAAATCACTTGAGTTCGTTTAGCACTCTTTTGGGGCATGTTGTCACAATGCGGACCTGTGGCATCTATCTGTATTTAAATTTGATGAGAAAGTTCCCAGCTAACAGAACTAGGCCTATGTCCTAAGAATCTTTCGCTAACTCTGGAAAAGCTGTTTTCATCCGTTTAAAAAATAATAATAATAATTTAAATGTTGCAAAAACGTTTTTTGTTGGTTATACAAGCGTTAAGGGAACATTCCATTTCATCATTTTACAAACATTATGGAACGCTACTTTTAAATGTTCTCTGAATGTTCTAAAACAAGTAGACATTTAAAAAAAGAAGAAGATTGAAAAAAAAAAAAAGTAATGTTAATAAAAGAAGGTGTTCGTAACTTTCAGCGGACCAGGCCAGATTGTTAGCCAAAGCTCTAAACATTCCTTGTTTGGTCATTTAATATCTTAAAATGGTAAACAGTTATATAATGCAAAACTATTCATATAACAACAAGAACAAAAAATGCATAAATCTTTACTTCACCTTAACAGTTATGAAAAAACTGGTTTCGCTCACCTTCATCTGAGTTTAGTAAAATTAGTTATGTTAAAAACAGATGAAAAACAGTCAATATATTCCATTTAGGTTTTATTGTATTCACAAAACACGTGACACTCTTTCTGCACTATAATGTAGACCTGTGTTATGAAATATATTATCTAATTAATATATATTATATATAATATATTATCTAATATAATATACTATATATATACTATATCTTATTAATATATATATATATATATATGAAATATTAATTATATATTATATTATCAACATCATATATATATATATGTATATATAATATTATTATTATTATTAAAATCATTAGAAATTATAGAAATTATTAACAATAAACTCGTGGTTTTCTGGAAATGAATGAGTTTTGCTAAAAAATAATAATAATATATATATATAGAGAGAGAGAGAGATACATAAGGTTGTTTATTTAATCGGTGAGCAAATAGGCCTGCATGTTTTTCACCACAGATATAAGGTTTTGGCAGGAACTGGTCAAGTTTTGGATGGCTGCATTGGTACATTGAACTTTGTATTACTTAGTTTGAACATTATTTTATGTAGACTGGAGTTTCATATTCATCCATAAAAGTGTTTTGAAAAAAAATTTTAAACAGTATTTTAACTATATTGTTTGTCATTATGTTGCATGTTTTGATTGCATGCATGTTGCATGATAAATATTAACTCTTTTATATAAGTGTACATTTTTTAGGTTTGGTAGCAGCGACAAATTTCCACAAAAAGGCTAAATGGAATATTATTTTCAAGTATTCAATTATGACTTATAAGATCATCTTCAAAATAAATCTTCATCTCAAATAAATCTCTGTGTTGTTTAAGGCAAGACACTACAGGTGAATAAGGTCATATATTGTCATTAATATATATAAGCACTAGTAGATTAATATTAGAACAACAGTTTTTTTATTACAAGATTTAATTTGCATAAACAGGGGATTTTGGATTTCTGTCTTCACTCAATAAATCAGAAAATAGTGTCAACAACCAGAAAAAAAAGAGGAGAATTTTTTCATTCCTATATACATTTTGACCATATTTTTTAGAAATATGTAAAATGTGACCGTTAAAAAAAAAATATATATATATATATATATATATATATATATCAGGCAAATGATATACAAACAAACTCATCTGTAAAAACTTTCAGAATATGCATAGGAATGAAACTATAAACCTAGAAACAATAGTAAATTTGTACACTTGTCAGTCAGAAATTGCTGGTAAATTTTGAAATTAATGCAAAGGAATAGCAATTTACACATTGAATTAAACACAAAATTTTGAAGTAGAAAGACTGAAATTTACAATCCAACAATCTTTCATTTAAAACTTTCAAAAATCTTTTGTTACAGTTTAAGTGTTGCTGAAGTGGAGATGTCTGGCTCAGTGCAAGAGAAAAAACAAGTCTTATAGCTTTTAAAAATATGCATTGTAATTGAAACCTATACAAATGTATAAAATGTAATATAATAAACACTTAAATTTCTATTTTTAATGTTTTTTTTTTTTTCCAGCAAGTCTGAAAGAAGACATGTTATACAAGTAAAATAGTCCAAAACTGGCCAATGGAGGAAAAAACAATGGCTTTGCCTGAAGACTTTAATACAAAAGAGTTGCATTAAAATACAACATTTCTATAGTCTCTCATTTAATAACTTCCTTCATTTCATCACTGAGCACTCTGTCTTTCTCTCTTCTGTATATAGTGTCTTTCAGTGGATCATCTCTCGCAGCTGTTGAGTAACTACAGCAGCTCACAGGGGCTTCAGATGGAGGATTTCTTCACCGTGGCTCCTGCGTGCTGTTTGTTCCTCAGTGCTCCGCTGGAGACCTGCAGGGCTGTACAGGGGGGCCGCTGGGATGTAGAGACCGATAACTTCATTGAAATGATCTACGGCCACCACCATGACCATAACAACACCACCGATCATCCTCCTCATGGAGACATCACTGAAAATGAGGGTTTGGAGAAGATGTTTCACGATCTGGAGAAATACTATCAGCCTGACACACATGAGGTCAGCACAACTTACTTATTAGACCTGAAGATACATTTTTATTTTCTTATCCCCTCCCATTGTGTTGGGGTTAATTTGACCTACACCTGATTTTCAAGCTGATTGAAATATTGGTTAAACTATTTATTTCATCTTGAAATTTGGTGACTTATTTCTCATTTAGGGTCATGAATGTGCATGCAGTGTTTCAACATTTTGAAAAACACTAAAAATATGAAATAGATGAGAACTTATGAAATTTAGAGCTTTACTCAAAACTGAGATCCAAGGAAAATTCTGAAGTTTTAGTTGAGTTTCACAGTCAAAATATGTTAAAGTTTTAGTAATATGTTGTGGGGTTTTTTTTGTTTTGTTTTTATATATATATATATAGATTGTATTACTTTTTATTTCAGTTTACTTCAGCTTAAAGTAAATTAGAAATTATGCCTTTATTGGCAACTTGTTTTTTATATATATATTTTCTTTATTTTTTGTCTTGTTTTGTTTCAAGTAATAAATTGTTTTTGTGTATTGTTTTAGTATTAGTTAATGATATCAAAACAGAAAAATAAAAAAACAGAAAAGCTTTGTCACTTGTCAGAGACTAAAATATGAAATGTATAATGTATCAAATTTAAGACTTTACTCAAAACTGAGATCATATTTTATTTTTTTTATTTCAAGCAATGGAAATTTTATTTTTTTATTACTTTTTGGTATTAGTTAATGATAACAATGCTTTGAAAAACACTGAAGACACTAAAAAACAGAAAGCTTTATTGTAGCTTGTCAAATACTAAAATAAGAAATACATGAGAATTAATTCAATTTAAGCTTCAAAGAAATTTTAATCAAAATTGAGACAAAAATGTGTCTGTGCAGCTCATTTTGAACATAAAAATATTTTAACGTTTTAGTAAGTTTGTGTTTAGATAATTTTCATTAGTTTTTTTTTAATAGATCCATATAGATATTAATTTTATCATCCCAACTTCATGTAAAAGAAAATGAGCAATGTTGCATTTATTGAAAACGAACAGTTTTTTTAAATATATTTTCTTTTTTCTTTTTCTTTTCATTTATTTTCTTTTTTCAAATAATGAAAATGATATTTTTATTACTTTTGTAGTATTAGTTAATGATACCAACACTGAAGACTCTAAAAAACAGAAAACTTATATTGTAGCTTGTCAAATACTAAAACAAGAAAGAATGCATTGAAACTCAAATTAACCCCTAACTATACAACACTATAGAAATAACAATAAAAGTAGGGACACATATTTTATATTTTTAGTCTCTGACAAGCTACAATAGAGATTTTCTGTTTTTATAAAAAATCTCTTTATAAAAACATTTTGGGGGACAAATTTATGGATCAATTTGACCCCAAACAAAAAAAATTATTGTACCCAGTTTTTGAACTCAGCAGGAGAGTTAGTTATTTCTATGTTGTTTAGTGAATGTTCACAGTTATTTGTAAAGTAAAATCATGTAAAGGCTAATTGCTACTTGACTTTTGCCTTTGAGAATGACAGCAAGCCTCTCAAGATGCAATGCACACTGACACATGATAGACGTTTGACGCTGACGGCCACATCTGTTTTTTTAGCCCTGTCTCACTATGAAGGACATCCTGGAAGAGAGCACCCACCAGCACGGCGATCACACGCACACAGAGCTGGACTCCGTGATGGGAAACATCCTCTATCACGCTCTGCGTGGAGACTGCATGAAAGCACATGGCCTTCCTGAGCAGCATTACTTCCTGGATTACATCTTCAACCATTTTAGCTCTAATAATCTCATGCTTCATGGTATGTCTGATAATCCTACAACAGAATACATGTTTTGAGCAACATATATCCATAACATTTCCCCAGGTTCGGTGTTGTTATCATTTACAAAAACTAAAACTATTAAAAATATTTTTGTTAAAAAAAGTCAAATATAAATATTAGCTGAAAAAGTATTATACTATTATCGTTTTATATATATATTTCAAAGTAGTTTTTATTTTTTATATTTTCAGTTTTCTTTTTAATATTAGTTGAAGGGTTTCTCCACTCCAAAATGAATTTTTTGTCATTAATCACTTACCTCCATGTAGCTCCAAACCCGTAAAGCTTTGTTCGTCTTCGAAACACAATTTAAGATATTTTGGATTAAAACCGGGAGGCTTGTGACTGTCCCATTGACTGCCAAACACTTAACACTGTCAAGACCCAGAAAAGTATGAAAGACATTGTCAAAATAGTCCATCTGCCATCAGTGGTTCAATATGAACTTTACTTTTTGTACACAAAGAAAATAATACGGTAATGCAGATGAGAGAAATTATTGAATAAAGTAATTATTTTTATTTTCTTTGCAGTGGACTACTGTCAGAAAGCGAACGCACATCTGTATACTGTATCTAGTGTAGACAAGATAGCAGCAGTGATTGTCATTTCTATATAATTTTGACTCAACGCAACATTCAGCGTGATCAAGCCATTAAAGCCAGTGGGCGGGGCCTATGGTGAGACGATGACTATTCGTCGTTTCTCTGGAGGTGGTCATATGCAAACGACTGCGCCCGGGTGACGTCACCTGACAGCTCAGATCCAAACAAGCCGTTTTCTAAGGGTTATTTTGTAAATGCTTTTTTATTGATGATGAGAACATTTGAAGTTATGAAACATCAAGGGAAATTTGGTTTCTCATGTCATTAATGTTCTGCACCTGTATAATATTTGCTTTAATCCTGAAACGTTGTGATCATGTTTTTTGTTTTATAATATTATTATTCTCAGATTTTGAAGGGCTTCTGAAGGCTTTAAACTTGGGTGGAGGGGAACATGACCATGACCACGACCATGAGGACCATGGCCATGATGCTAAAAACCAGCACAGCAGAAGCAGTCACAGTCATGTAGATGCTCATCGTACCAACAGCAGCTGGGACATGGTAATCCTGCCATTCTGAATTATTACTTTTTATTTTATTTTTCAGCCTAACTACTTTAACCTAAAATATTTTCTTGAAGTCCCCTTGAGAATTTAAGTTAATATATTTAATCTAGTGCTGTCAAATGATTAATCGTGATTAATTGCATCCAAAATAAAAGTTTTTGTTTACATAATATATGTATCTGTACTGTGTATATTTATGTATCTATAAATACACACACATACACTATATATTTTGAAAATATTTACGTTTATGCGTTTATATATCCATATTATATTTTATATCATATCTAAATATATATATAATATATAAAAATAAGATATTTTTCTTAAATATACACATTTGTATTTATATATACATAATAAATATACACAGTATACACACATATATTATGTAAACAAAATTTATTAATCATTTGACAGCACTAATTTAATCACTTAATTTATAATCATTAATAATTGAACAACACATTCACATTGTCACGAGTCCGGGCTGCGGTTCTTCCTTTCTCCACTAGAGGTCACCATCTCCCGTCCTCCCGGACTCATTCCCCTAACTCCACACACCTGCCGCATATCACACACACCTGTCACAAATTACACTCCCAGCTGTTCCCCATTGTCATGGACTATTTATACACCACACTCCCGCTGCTCTGTCTGGGTTAATTAATTGTAATTTATTGTACTAGTCGTTGTCACTGTGGAAACTCTGGGGATACATGCACTGTGTTGCTGTTAATGTATCCCATTCCTAATCTGTTTTGTTTTGCCTTGTTGGCCTTTTTGTTTCGTTATTAAGAGAACCTTACCTGCATTTGGACCCAGACACTCTCTAAGTGTCCCGTGACACACATGTTCAGAGTTCTCTAATGTCAGTCAATGGTCACATGACATGCAGGTAAACCATATATATATATATATATATATATATATATATATATATATATTAGAGTGTTTTATTTTTTTACTTTTATGAAGTAAAATTAATTAACTTTTCATCAACTCCAGTGTAGGAAGTAAGAAATCCCGCAGTAATCAATCATTCAATAATTAAAAAAGCTAAAAACTGTTATACTGCAATATACATTTACATTTATTCATTTAGCTGACGCTTTTATCCAAAGCGACTTACAATTGCTATATATGTCAGAGGTCACACGCCTCTGGAGCAACTAGGGGTTAAGTGTCTTGCTCAGGGACACATTGGTGTCTCACAGTGGATTCGAACCCGGGTCTCTCACACCAAAGGCATGTGTCTTATCCACTGCGCCATCACCACCCCCTATAATATTATTTAATATTAATAATAATATTATTAATAAATGTATATTATTGAAATGCAGGTAAAGACATACAATATTTATAATTTAAATATTTTTTGTAAGTTTTAATTGCCTTTTTCAAAATTATTATTTTATTTGTATATTATTTTTTGCAGTTAAATTGATCACCTTTTCATTAACTCACAAACCCGAATTTGGGGTCTCCTTCAAAATACAGCACATTTAAAAATACAGAAAAATATTATTAATTTGTTATTAATATTAAAAATATTGATTAGTTGTAGTAGTGGAATGCAAGTTAATTATTTATTATTATTATCACAGACAATTATTTATTTATTAAATCTTTTTTTCAGAATTATTTTATCATTAGTTTTTGCAATTTAAATTATTAACTTTTCATCAGCTCCCAGGTCGTGGTAATTCATTTAAACATTAATCTCACACCATTGTTCATCATAAAAAGAGTCATAAATTAACTTTGATTTCATGCAGTGGGGTTTTCTAAAACTTTATTTCCCAGAATGCATTACCTGTGTTGAATTTCCTTGAATTGTAATTCACTTTCTGTCATTCAAATTTCAATTCCAGATTCTGTGCTCCACTAAACCTTACATCAGCATAGAAACATCTCTTTCCCTGTACATTCTTTAGTTTTATGGGGCATCATGGGAAATCCACAGAAATCCAATCATTTGGCCGTGGCACTTGACGAAGAGAGCAATCATGTGGCTGCGTGAGAAATGATTACTAGGCCTGTAACATGAAGTGTCAGCGGCGGCTGCTCATGTTTATTTCTCTTGATGGATGTTGTGACATAAACATTTCATCTGTCTTCAGTCATAATCACAGCCAAATTAAGAGTACATGTGCTGACGAACGTCCAGCTCGTTTTTAATCATGATGAATATTTCCAGTTTCTCTAAGCTCACACACCATCTAAATAAGACCTGTCGTCTGACATGCGTGGAATTAATAATTCAGCAAACAGTAAATACGAGTGTTTCACGCGTGATTATCAGAGCAGCGGCGCCGCTGTGGTGTGAAATGAAATATTCATGCGGAAATATATTTTTTGCATTCGTACATTTGCATGTCTCAGTGTGGATTCTGTTGCACTCGCAGGCCTGTTTCAGCGCTGAAGACCTGTTGAGGATTCACCAGCTGAACTCTTCATCGATGACCAGAGATCAGTTCACACAGATCAGCCCTGCTCTGATTCAGCAGATCCTCAGCGGAGGCTGTTCTGAGATCAGTCCCGCTCCCGTCACCCCAGATTCACTCAGCACTGCCGAGAGTGAGTCACCTGTTCATATGCTGTAAATCACTTTCACTGATATATGAGGATATAATAAATAAGATCATTGTTTCATATCATTATATGATTATATGATATAATATATAACTGATTCAGTGTTAACTTTGTCCCTTAAATAAATATAAAAAAAAAGCTTGCATAATGAATATAACTGGCTTTTCCATGAAACATGGCTAATAAACATGATTGGCTGAATCTCATGAAAAATATCTGGGTATATCATATCTCACCCAAAAAATCAAAAGAAAACATTATCTTCTGCTTAAAGACCATCAGATCTATTTGAAATATTTTTTTACAGTATGACATTGTTTTGTTTAATATTTAAATATCATAACATAGGTGTTATAAAATACAGAAAATATAAAATAATGTTAATAATACAAATATTATTGATAATAATTATTCATATGTTATAAAATTGTAAGTGCATCAGTTTTATGTGCAATACTATTATAGTTATTATATTATACTATCATTATTAATATTTTGAATTATTTTTGCTGTAATAATTTCTAATTTTATAAAAAATGTATATATATATTTTTTAGTGCTGTCAATCGATTAAAAAATTTACTAATTAATCGCACATTTTTCTAAAAATTAATCGTGATTAATCCCACCTAACATTGTTTTTAAATGTATTTTTATATTGCAATAATCTCACATTCAATCTTCAAATGTACAAACAACATAAAGACAGTATATTTTTAATATTTCTTTAATGGCATCTTTTTTTATGATTGAAGGCCAGCATCACTGATATCAATACTACTGATGTCTCTATAAAATTGTTTTTCCCCTTAATATTTAACCATTGACTGTAGCCATTCAGCATTACAGTATAAATGAGAGCTATCAATTTTAACATTTATTAGACTTAACTTCTAATTTAAGTGAACTTAAAACAATCTTCACATGAACCCATTATAATAAATGACATGTTTAGCTACTTGTGCCCTTCAGCAGAAATATACAGAAAATGAATAGTTACCAAACACTAAATTCTAAATGAAATATAGGTGAACCCCTTAAAGCTATAAAAGTTATTGATTGCCTCTTTTTTCTTTTGTTGTTGGATTAATAGACATCACAGCAGCTGGTTATTAGCTTATGCGCCTGTTGTTGCTTTAAAAGCTGCTGCTGCTGAACGTGACACGGATCTGACTCGTATCTTATTTTCTCACAAATCTCTCTGAGCGGCCGAGATGAACCGGGTGTTTTAGATGAGGGAGACAGTGCTGGGGTGCCTCAGAACAGTTTTTAAAACCATTTCAGAGACATGTTCTTAAATGTGACGCAGATATAACACATTGCATGCACGCACACCATAATCGAACAAGGGCAAAATAGTAGTTTCAACAAGATGTTTCTTGGCTGACGTGGTAAACACAGATCTATTTCGAAACTATATTTAACTTTCTTCTGGAGATTAGTTATGTGGGTAGTAAATGTCAAGGAACTATCAAGCCAGATGCCAAGATATTTATATGAAGATTCTACCTCAATTATTGCACCATCCGGAGTTATAATGTCTTTATTATTTTGTTGTTTTTTTCCCAAACCACATTACTTTTGTTTTTGTGCTATTTAAAACTAGATTCAAGTCATTAAAAGCCTCTTGAATTTTATTAAAACTATCCTGTGCTTGTTTTAAAACTTCATCATATGATGATCCCACAACATAAAGAACAATATCATCTGCATATACATTTACATTTATTCATTTAGCTGACGCTTTTATCCAAAGCGACTTACAATTGCTATATATGTCAGAAGTCGCACGCCTCTGGAGCAACTAGGGGTTGAGTGTCTTGCTCAGGGACACATTGGAGTCTCACAGTGGATTCGAACCCGGGTCTCTCACACCAAAGGCATGTGTCTTATCCACTGCGCCACCAAACCTATATTCATATAGGTGAATATAGGTTTTCTGACTACAGATAACCTGAGAAATATTATTAATGTAGATTGAAAACAGGGTTGATGCTAACACAGAGCCCTGAGGGACCCCTTTATTAATAGTTAATGGTACGGATAATTGTTGGTCAATCTTTACATATTGGGATCTATTAAATAATTAGAAAACCAGGGTAGAGTTGAATTAGACACACCAATACTAGGTAATCTGGATAACAAAATAGAATGATCAACTGTATTGAAAGCTTTAGCAAGGTCAATAAATATAGCTGAACAAAGTTGTTGTGTTTCTAATGCATTATAGATATCATTCATAACTTTTACAACTAAATGAAGAACGAAAACAAGATTGAACTTTAGATAAGATGCTATTTGTATTAAGGAACCCTATCAATTGCCTATTGATTAATTTTTCCAACACAGGGCAAAACTGAAATTGGACTATGAATTTGGATCCATTTTATCACCACTCTTATAGACAGGAGATACAATGGCTACTTTCCAAATTTTAGGTACTTCAGCTGTAGTTATAGATAGATTAAAAATATATGTTACGGGTTCAGATATAATTGATGCACCTACTTTGAAAAAGAAAGGATCTGAGGCATCTAGACCAGCAGGTTTTTTTGAGATAAGTTTACGTAATTCATGCCAGACCAGTGATTTGTTAACTAATTGTAAAGAACAACTAAAAGGTAAAATAGATTGAATGTTTCTTATATGCCTCATTTTATTGATATACTGTCTAGGAACATAATTTTCAAATAAATTACTTGCTCTAATAAAATATTTATTTAAAAGATCTGCTATTTTTGCCTTATCTGTAACAAGAATATCTTCATTCTTAAGTGAAACAGGTCCTTGTGGTAACAGATGTTTTTTAGTTCTTTAACCATACTCCAATAAGTTATTGAATTCGTAGAACAATTTGAAAATTGCTTTTTATATTACTCAGATTTTGCTTTTCTAATAGCTTGAGTACATCTATTTCGATGTTGTCTAAAGGCAATCCATTCGGTCTCAGATTTTGAATACTGTGCTTTACACCAAAATATATATTTTTTGATGTAGTAAAGTAACTAGATTCCGGTTTATCCGTGGGCTAGAACGATTTTTAAGTCCAACATTTTTTAAAGGAGCATGTTTATTAATAATAATACTTAGAGATTGAGAAAAATAGGACCATGCTTCTTCAACAGCTGGAATTAAATTAACTTTATGTAAATTCGCAGCAGCTAGATCATGTAAGAAGTCTTGCTCATTAAAATTAATAAAGAAAATCCAATCGCATGCGTTAACGTGCAAATTTTGACGCCACTAATATTTTTATATAATTTTTATATTATTTAATAAAAAGTTAAAAATACTAATTGTATTGCTAAAATGTTGTAAAAGTCACTTTTTTTGGATTATGAATTGTATTTATTGTAAATATCTACACTGTAATTTAAAAGACATGCATATTTTTACTGTTTGCACCAAAGAAAGAGACAAAACCGTTTTCTCGTACCAAACCTGATTCTGTTTGTCTCACCCATTATAAAGCTCAGTGTGAATGAGTCCTTGAGGAGAAGAGAATAAAACCAGCACAATGATGTCCTTCATTCAGCTGGAAGAATGTGTTCTTGTGTGTGTACCGGCGCTGAATGAGCTCTTTGTGTGCAGGATATGGATACGCCACGCTGGCCAACCTCATCATCTGTCTGATGGCTATGTTTGGGATCGTGGTGCTGCTGTTCTCTGCGTGTACGCAAGTGTTCGAGCTCTGCATCCAGTTCTGCATCAGTCTAGCTGTGGGATCGCTGACGGGCGACGCTCTGCTGCATCTGCTGCCCGTGGTGAGCAAACACCCGCATTCAGACCATTGCTCGCTCTCTGCATCTCATTGTATTCATAAAATGGTGATTTGTCTATAAAGCAGCTGCTATTGTTATAAACCAGCTGAGAAAATGTCCTAAAACTAAGTTAAAACCATGTAAACAGAAGAAAAAGGAAGAGATGGGCCTCTGAATGGAAGAAATCACTCAACCTTTTCTTTTGAATGTGTATTCATTTTACCAGCAAACTTTAGGTTTTGAAAGGTTTTTTGTTTTAAAGAAATTAATACTTTTATTCAGCAAGGATGCTTTAATTAGATCAAAAGTGATAGTAAAGACATTTATAATGTTACAAAGGATTAGTATCGTTTATCAAAGAATCCTGAAAAATAAAAATCAGTTTCAGTTTCCAGAAAAATATGAAGCAGCACAACTGTTTTCAACATTGATAATAATCAGAAATGTTTCTTCAGCACATTAGAATGATTTATGAAGGATCATGTGTCACTGAAGACAGAAATAAATTACATTTTGCAATATATTCACATACAACCCCAATTCCAGAGAAGTTGCAACATTTTGTAAAATGCAATAAAATCCAGAATCTGTGATTTTGTTAATTCTCTGTAACTTTTATTTAATTGACAAAAGTACAAAGAAAAGATTTCCAAAGTTTTCACTGACCAACGTAAATGTATTTTGTAAATATGAACTATTTTTTTTTTTTAATGGCTGCAACACACACCAAAAATGTTGGGACAGAGGCACGTTTAACATTGTCACATCAACTTTCCTTTTAATTACAATGTTTCATTGTTTGGGAATGGAGGATACTAATTGTTCAAGTTTTACAAGCAAAATGTTTGTCCAATCTCGTTTGAAATAAGGCATCAGATTCTCAGCAGTCTGTGCTTGTTGTTGTCTGATTCTCCTTTTCATGACTGGTCATACATTTTCAATAGGAGTCAGATCTGGACCGCAGGTATAGACTAGTCTAGCACAATCACTGCACGCTGTTGTAGCACATGCAGAATGAGAGCTGGCGTTGTCTTAATCTAATAACCATGGACTTCCCATGAAAGACATCATCTTGATGGCAGTATATGTCTCTGTACAATCTCAACATATGCCTCCATGTCAATAATGCCAGTCACCCATGCTGTTTCCCTGCATACCATGACAGACATTTGCTTTTGCTTCTGCCGCTGGTGAAAGTCTGGATGGTCCCTTTGGTCTTTGGGACTGAGAACTCAACATCATTTTTCTCAGAAGTAAGCTGAAATGTGGACTCATCTGAGTACAGCACACCATTTCACTGTGTTTTCACTATCTGAGATGAGCTCTGGCCCAGAGAACCCGGCGAGATCGCTACATAGAATCGATGTATAGCTTTCTCCTAGAGTAACAGATATTCAAGTTGCATTTCTTGATGCAGCAGCAGACTGTTTTAAATGACAGTGGTTTTCCAAAGTACTCCTGAGCCCATGTGGCTATATTTAACACCGCAGCATGACGGTTTCTTATGCAATGCCATCTGAGGGCTCAAAAGTTAAGCACATTCACATTCAGGTTTAACACTTCTCTCATGAAATTTGGCACAAAGTGATGAGCTATGATCCAGCTTTGCTTGTAAAGTCTGAGATGCTCCTTTTTTACCCAACCATGATACCCTCACCTATTATCAATTCACCTGCTTACTGAGAACTGTTTCAAAACAGTTTAACGTGAACATTTTCTCTTTTATTTTCCCTCTGTCCCAACTTTTTTGGAGTGTGTTGCAGCCATCAAAGTAAAAAAAAAAAGTCATATTTACAAAACACATTTATGTTGGTCAGTGAAAACTTTGGATTTATTTTTTTCTTTGTACTTTTGTAAATTAAATAAAAGTTAAAGAGAATTAACAAATTACAGATTCTTGATTTTATTGCATTTTTAAAAAGCGTCCCAACTTCTCTGGAATCGGGGTTGTAGAAAACAGATATTTTAAATTGCAATATTTTTTCTCAATATTGCTGTATTTTTGATCAAATAAATGCAGCCTTGATAAGCACGAGATTTCTTTCCCAAACATGAAAAAACTTACCCACCCCAAAGTTTTTGTCACTGAAGCATCTTGACAATCTTTTAGTCTTTCCCCAAAGCTGTATTTGCATGATTGGAGGCGGCTGATAACTTTACTATTTAAACAACTTTATTTGCCTGCCTAACTGGTTCTGTTCACGCATTTGCATCTTCAATCCCTGTTGCTGTGTAGAATCATTTAGTGTTCTGATGCAGACTAAAAATTATTAATTATAATAAATAATAAACATTTATAATATTTTATGTGGTGGATTTATATGCATAAGTGTTATTTTAGTATCATTGAGATGCTATTATTGTTTTAGTAGTGTGTGTGTGTGTGTGTGTGTGTGTGTGTAAACAATTTTATAAATGTCTATGATTTTTTTTATATTTTTCTATTCTATTTCAGTTTTTTAGTACATAAAATTAAACTAATGAGAAAAGTTTCCTTGGGAACTGGCTGAGATCAAATTAGTCTGTTTGTTTTTTTTTGTGTTTTTTTTACTTTTAGTTAAGCTTTATTTAATTTTTTCAAGCAATGATATCAGTTCCTTATTTGCCAAATTGTGAGATGCACTGCCAAAACGCAGGTTAATCTTTAACTTTGCATAGCTCTAAAAGGGCAAAGGAGAATATATTTTATATTTCATATTGCTGACATGTTGAATTTTGCATGCAGTTGTTTTAGTTTTAGCGTTCATCTCACCCTCATCATCCTTCTAGATTAGCCTCTGATTACTCTTCGGCTGGGCATCTTCTCAAAACTCACCGAGAGCTCAGTTGTCTGGTTTAACGGGGCAGAATGGGTCTCGGTGGCAGGCCTGGCACCCGTTATTTCCCCCGAGCGCTGACATCGCCCACGTTCCCTCATCAGTTTAGATCCGTGTCAACATAACTGCAGCCCTGTCACACCATGTCATCGCCCTGAGTGGAAAATAACCGGATTGCTGAGAGAAACAGAGCTCGCTTATTGAGTGCAGACAGGAATTACTGTACAGCGCTGCTGGGAAATCAAAGCACGATCGGTGTTAATGTCATTTCATCTCTGTGCAGTTCTTAGGTCTCCACGTTCACGAAGCAGGACACGACCATGCCGAGGAAAACTTGGACTATGTGTACAAACTGGTGGTGCTTATTGCGGGCATCTATTTCTTCTACCTGATGGAAAGCATCTTCTCCATCATTACTCGCAGAGGACATCACCATAATCATGATGAAGTGAGTCTTTCGTGTCGTTCGAGAGGTCTGAGTCGGTTATAAATCCACTCCCAAACCACTAACATGATGCTGTGTTCACAGGAGGAGTCTGACGTTCATCACTGTGATCATGGCAAAGTCCTGCAGATGTTCCAGCGAGAGAAACAGAACAAGCACTCCAACTCACAGGCTGATCTGGTGAGAAAATCACACAGAAATCCAATTTAAAATGCTGAGGAAAGCAGAAGCAGAAAGAGTCTTATTTAGAATAAACCAAAACTATTCAGAAGCAGTGTGTGTGTGTGTACCTCGCTGGGGTATATTTGTAGCAATAGCCAAAAATATGGGTCAGAATCATCCATTTTTCTTTTAAGCCAAAAATCATTAGGATATTAAGTAAAGATCATGTTCCATGAAGATATTTTGTAAATTTCCTACCAGAAATATATCAAAGCATAATTTTTTAGTAATGTGCATTGCTAAGAACTTCATTTGGACAACTTTAAAGGCAATTTTCTCAATATTTAGATTTTTTTGCTCCCTCAGATCGTAGATTTTCAAATAGTTGTATCTCAGCTAAATATTGTCCGATGCTAACAAACCATACATCAATGGAAAGATTATTTTTTCATCTTAAAAAAATATTGACACTTATGACTGGTTTTGTCATCCAGGGTCACACAACTCAAAATGTTTAACTCAAGTTTTAGTCATTTTGTTTTATTTTTATTCTGTTTTCATTTTAACTTGAGCTAAATTTAATTCTGTTCCATTTAATGTGTTTTTGTCTTTTTTAAATTTAATTATTTCAGTTTTAGCTCTTTTAGTATTTCAAGTTAAATTAGAAATGTTGAGAAAAGCTGTTTTCGTAATTAATTTCGGTTAACAATGTATTGAAATAAGTATTGAAATGTATTTATTTATTCATTTTTGGCTTTGGTTTAATTTCATTTGCAAATACAGTAATAACCCTGTTCAGGCATTTGAAGCTAGTAACAAAATGTAACACTTAAATGCTCTTATAATGTGAGTTTTTTTAAGTATTAAATTTAGAGTGCATTCACAGATAAATTTGATTGAATATTTTCTGAACATTTGTATTTGTGATGTCTTGCATTGTTTATTTATTAGTAATATATATTGAATTAAATAATAATAATAATTGTTGTTTTTAGCTGGGAAAATATTCCCTGAATATCTGTAGTTATCTAGTGAGTTTGTTGGTTGTAAGTATGTCTATTAGTAAATATTATTAGTTTATGAATATTTAATTCATTAATAATGTATTATTGTTATTATTATTATCATAAATAATAATAATAATAATAATAATAGTAATAATGTTGTTGGTGTTGTAGGTGCATGGCGAAAATAATGAGAATTCCTTCCTGGCACCTGTTGGCCCCAAAAGAGGTGATAATACAGTACTTTGAGCTAATGATATATGACTAACACAGACAATGACACACATCTAAGGGAGTAAAATGAGCTATTTGGTGCAAATGACAATTAGGTTAATAATATCCCATCATGCCACTAGTAAAAGGTGTAATTTTCTTCTTTCCTCCCTCAGAGCAGCGTTTTCTTCCCTATATGATCACCATTGGAGACGGCATCCATAACTTTGCAGACGGTCTGGCGATCGGCGCGGCATTCTCCATCTCGTGGCAGTCCGGTCTGGCCACTTCTCTGGCTGTGCTCTGCCATGAGCTGCCGCATGAGTTAGGTGAGCATCATTGTGCTTGTACAACATTAATATAGACAAATACTCACACACAGACACATACATAAACTACAACACTAGTGAGCTGCCTTGCTGTCTACTGCACTTATAGAGAGCCTCATAGTGGAAATAAGCAGTATGAAGAACATTACACTTTTCAAGTTAATGCATCCTTCCCGATTGAAAGTATTAGTTTCCTTAAATCTATATCTATATGTAAATAACTCAGTGAATGATGTCTGTTGACTCATTTGAGTGTTAAACTGAGTTCTCTCAACAAGTGCTGACTAGCTGTTAGTCACTGCTGAAGGACTTTGTGAAAACACCTGAGCAGTGGTTTCTATAAAAAGTCTCATTCACGCTTCCTGATGTGAGTCATGAATGTCCCAGATAAACACAGATTAGATACTGAATAGTTCATAACCACACCCTTCCAGATTATAATTTCCTCACGCTTTCTGCGCACTAAATTTGCCCTCATGAGCAAAGAACGAAGGGACTGAAAAATTCTGTATTGTGCTTCTTTCTTACAAAGAAAAGTTACATGCATCTCTGCGCTAGTGACGTTTTCATTTTCAGCCATATTTATGCTGAATTCAAACAGGGTTATTATAAAACTAAAACCATAAAAAAAGCATTGATTGAAATCAAATAAACATTACCTGCAATAAAATACTATTTTTCAATAAGTTGCAAATGCAATATTTCTCATTTTAATGTAGTTTAAGTTGAAGTACTAAAACTAACTAAAGAAGGAGGCAAAAATGGCAAAACAACTAAATCACTAAAATTATAAAAATATTAGGAAAATATTAGCAATTGTTCTTTCATAGCTCAGGAGGCTTCACAAAAACTGTTAAGAGTCACATTTCACTCCAAAATTCAAAATTAAAATGTAAATATAAATTAGAAAATTATATATTTTTGAAATCCCACGGCGCACTGAAATATAGGGGGAAAAGATAGAAAGGAATTTTTTTCAATATCGGCAGAGTTGGTATTGTGGCTTTATCAGACACTTGCACTTAACATTTTATGAAAATCAATCAAATGGAGTCAACAATGATTTTGGCCAGCGAATGATGAAGACAGAGTATTGCGTCTGTCATTAGAATGAGGCATTAGGTGCAACGCATTACGCTTTCATCGACTTACAGGTTATAATGTTTAGTGTAGCTATATGGGTGCTTAGTTTTGCTTGTTGTTTAATACACCAGCGTCTCATGATATAAATGATGAAGTGCTATATACACAGGATATTTAAAATGTACAAAAGTATATTGGCTACAACTAGACGGCAAATGCTTAGACACTTCTCCGCTCTTCAAACACACAAAAAACATTAGCCTTTACATACATAGTGTTTTAGTAAAGTAAACGCTGTACTTATTCAAACATCAGTTATTTATTTACCCTTGCATTGCGAACAAGCGGAGATCTGGCTGTGTGTGACACTTCAATCTGGAGCCGGGGTGAAGTTACGAGCTTTCGCTGGCAGTTTGAGGATCCATTGGTGTTACGAGGTTTTACTGACATGCTTTTCCTTGGTTAAACATTTGTAAAACGCTAAGGAAGACCAATAGCACTGATTTCAAATAATAATGATGAAATATAATAGAGATAATTTTCCGCGGCACACCTGACTGGGCTAGGGTATGGCAACTGCCATACTCTGCTGCCATATGGAAACACTGTCCAAAAATAGAAAATATGTATGTTCTCACCACAGGTAACGTTTGGAGCCTAAAAGCTCTTCATCAGATAATAAACACATTCATAGCTCAAGCCTTATATAAAGCACCAACCTAAATCACATGATCACTCACATGACCCTCAAAAAAAAACATTTCATTACAATGCGAAACAGAAGAAAAATACTGGGATATTATTATAAAAAGATAAGCTTTTTATGATGATTTATAAGGTTTTCTAAACGGCAGAAAACGACAGAATGGCATTATTGTCAGGAAACTTCAGCAAAAGTCTCCATTTAACAAAATTGCTGTTTCTGAGAAATAATTGAAACTTTAGATATTTCAATTGTGATTCATATATATATACATGTATGTGTGTGTATATATACATATGTGTGTGTGTTTAGTCAAATATTTTCAATCATTTTTATGTCTCAGGTGATTTTGCGGTCCTGCTACACTGCGGTTTGTCAGTCAAGTGGGTTCTGCTGCTGAACGTGGGCAGCTCTCTCACCTCCTTCGTCGGTCTGTACATCGCGCTGTCCGTCTCCACAGAATCGCTTGCTAAGGAGTGGATTTCGGCTGTCACCGCCGGCCTCTTTCTGTATGTTGGTCTGGTAGACATGGTACGTTACGGTCTGTTTAGGTTAAAATGTTATTTCACATAACTGCGGTATTAAGCAGTGAACAGTTTTCTCTTTCAAATTTCTCAGCTTATTCATCAGCAGTGTTTGCTGTCGAATCTTTCAGCACTATGTGTTTTGACTCTATACTTAAGTTAAATTACTCTTTTTCCTCTGTTTTTCTCATCTAGCTCCCCACACTGGTTCACGTGGACAGTAAAAGACCCTGGCTGATATTTCTACTGCAGAATCTGGGACTTTTGAGTGGTTGGGGCATTTTGCTGCTCTTGTCCTTGTATGAAGACCAAATAGGGATCTAAATAGGGAGCATTTATTTTTATTTGTGCCTTGTTCCGGTACATCTGTCTGCATAACTTCTGGAACATAAGAAATGTGCAATCAGTGCAGCCCTATGCATTTTCATATGGAACACCTTTACTTTTTTAAAATTACACTTGGATGGAAACGCCTGCGGTTTAGAAATCAACTTTGTGCACCTTAAAACAAAGAAAACTTTTGCACTTTTTCCAGATTCATTCTCTCTCATTCATCTGTATGAAACAAGAATTTTTTTCACTCCAATTGAGCTGTAAGGCTTTGTACTGTATTTTAAAGGTTGTAGTTTTATTAGTAAATACAAGTAGGACATTTCTCTACTGTATTTGTGAAATTATATATTTTTTAAAGATCCAAAAAATATTTTAATCATATTAATATATGATCTATTACACTTGAGATGAGCTAATGATGAAATTCTGCTTTTTCACAAGAAGTTTTGCTTTTGGCTGAACTGTCCCTTTAAGTAATTCTAATGTTTTATTGAAGTTAATTAAATCTAATCAAATAGTTGTCTCCCAGAAGTCATTCACTTCTAGATATCACATATACAATGTTCACAGTGTATAGAATCACAATCTCTGTGATTTCATAAACATTATTCAAGTCATGAGGAGTCTACTCAGCATTATGAGTGTGTGTGTGAGTGTGCGAGTGTGTGTGTGTGTGTGTGGGGGGGGGGGTATATGAGCTAATGATGTCCTCAGGTCAAACTCTAAACACCAGGTTCATAAGGTTTGTCTGGCATTACTACCACACTTCACAGTCTCAAGATGCTCAGCAGAACCGCAGAACAATTACAGCCTAAAAAAACCTTGACTCACAAATGAGTGTCATCTGCACAATGCAGGAAACTGCTGTTATAATAGATATTTAAAAATAGACGGATGGATGGATGCATGGATGGATAGACAGACAGTGAATGGATGGACGGAGACAGATGTATGGATGCATGGATGTATGGACAGACAGGTGGATAGATAGACAGACAAATGGGATGGATGGATGGATGTATGGACAGACAGGTGGATAGATAGACAGACAAATGGGATGGATGGATGTATGGACAGACAGGTGGATAGATAGACAGACAAATGGGATGGATGGATGGATGGATGGACAGATTGGTGGATGGATAGACAATTGCATTGACAGATATATGGATGGATGGACAGAGACAGATGGATGGATAGATGGATGGACAGAGATGGATGGATGAATGGATGGACAGACAGACAGGTGGATGGAGAGACAGACAATTGCATTGACGGATGGATGGATGGATGGATGGATAGACAAACAGATAGATGAGTAGATTGATTAATTGATTGACTAACTGATTATACCCTCTTTATTTAATACCCATTACCATTTTAAGGTACATTTGCATGTCAGCTGTTGTTTTTCCTCTGTTCTGTAAGAATGACCAAAGTTCACCCTCATCCAAACCCTGTAAACCTTATCGTACATCATAAACCTTGTGTCTGTCCATGTCACATGAGGTCAGAGATTCTGACCTAAATTATGGAACCTCAGCACAGGCAGTGCCGTGATTACAAGGCCTTCAGATCACTGACTAAATGTAAAACAGACCTCAATCTCAGATAGGGCTCACTAGTTTCAATCTATTATTAGTCAGTGGCTAATCGTAAAATTCATAAACATGAAGAATTAGTCAACTATGTTTTTCTAAAACAGCGATTAGATTAAATAAAGAACAGACAGCTCCTGCTCCTCAGATGTTGGTCCTGAGAGAAAGACCCCAGTAACCTCACATCTAATCTCTCTAGAGTTTAAGAAAAGATCTCAAACTGTGCTCAGATTAACCTATAGATACCAGCACCTGCCATCAAAAGTCAGATCTCTGTATGAACTCAGACTTTTCCCATCAAATTCTTCCAAATGAAACCTCTGAGATATGTAACTAAAACATAACTGAGTCTCTGGACAAATAATATTCACTTTTAGCACTTATATAAAGGTGCTTTTGGATATTGTGACCATTTCTTTACAGTATAAGTGTTTGCTTAAGGGTTAATTTATAATCCCCCATTTCAGCTATTTCATACAGACAGTGAACAAACAGCAACTCTGAATATGTTTAATCTGATAATGAGAGTAAACAACATAATTTTCCTCATTCCGATGGTCCATTGAAAGTGTTTTATTATATTTTTGAACCTTTGCCCATCTAGAAGTTCTTGACATAACAACAGGAAATAAAGAGGGAAAATTAATTCTTGGCTATTTCTGATTTGTTTACATGAGTAATTTCCACCACAAGTGTCTTTCAAAAGTGTTTTTCTGGGGGGGGGGGGGGGGACAATCTTAACCACCTCAATCAAATGAAGGAAAATGAGAGATTAAAAATATTTAGGGTGCAATGCACAGATATCCAGTTAAATCTGCATAATTTTAATCGGTCAATAATCTATGAGTTTGTACTATCCAAAGTACGGTTCTACTTTGAAAGTCATGGCACAATAAAGTATGTGGACTAATTTATCTGATGGTTTGGAATTTTGTTTATTGAAGTCTAATTCCTGACACATGGAGAGGCCTGAGCAAAGGCCCAAACAGGCCCACAGTCACATGAATAATCTAATCAAATCAGACACGTGTCAGCAGTAACACTGCATGACCAACTATAATCTGGATTATAAAAGTGATCTTTGGATTGAAGTGTTTGGGAATGTTAGACACTCACGCTAACTCTGAACGCATGTGGAGATGATGGTGACTAACACAATGCTGCTCTCTAGTGTACAAACAGTGCATGTGCATGCCGTCTGTGCAAAACAATAATAATGTGTAAGAATCTGGAACAGAAGATTTATGTACAGATTTGTGCCTCATTTACTCTATATATACAGCTGTTTAGAAAAATATGCATATATATTTATAAAGTATTAGGGAGAGAGTCAATAATTAGAGATGGGGAATGAATTACAGGCATGAATTACAGAATATAGGTAATAATTCCTGTGTTAGTTGTTTAGGCTGGAGATGGCATGGGGGAAAAAACTGTTTTTATGCCTAGATGTTCTAGTGCACAGAGATCTGTAGCGTCATTCATTCGGAATATTTTCCTTCAGCCAACCTTCTACTAGAAGCAAGACACCTATCAACAAGAAAAAAACTACTCACCGTGATCTACATGCTGCAGCGGACACGCCTTCTCTTCCCCAATCTTCTAATGGCCACGAATCGCGCGTCTCCTGCCTGGATCGCGCCCACGCAGAGGCGGTGCTTGGGGGGTTGGACTGCCCCCACTGCGGAGATATGAGTCTCCAGACTCTCAGGCTCCATGTGGCCATCGTCCAAGGCGATGAACTCGCCCAACTAGCTCTGCCGCGCTCTTCCTCTGCAGCCTCTTTCGAGCCAAGGAGGAAAGTGCCGCGAGTTTCTGATGCGGATCTGTCAGGATCAGGTGACGAGCTCGCGCCGGCTCAGTGCCCAAGCACTCCTCCCCCCATGCTGAAGGTCTCCTTCCAGTGCGCTTCATGACCGCTGATCTCAGCCCCTCCCCCGACGCTCAGGATGTGTTGTCTTTCGGTGCCATGAAGGGCACTGAAGAGGAGGAGGATGCCATTTCAGTGGCAGTGTTTGTAAGAGAGGAGTGGTCCAACAGCACCCCTCACAGACCGCAAGAGCAGCTTCTACAGTCGTTATTTTCTGGTGCCAAAGAATTACGGCGGACTCCGCCCAATCTTGGACCTGAGACCGCTGAATTGAGTACTTTCAAAGCGCTCGTTTCAAAATGATTATGCTGAGACAAATCCTCTCATTTATCAGGCTTATATATTGGTTTATCTCTGTGGATTTAAAGAATGCTTATTTTCATATTCAGGTAGCCCCCCGCCACAGGTGCTTCCTGAGATTTGCATTCGAGGGGATAGCGTACCAATTCAAGGTCCTGCCCTTCGGCTTATCCCTGGCCCCTCGCACGTTTACGAAATGCATGGACGCTGCTCTCTCTCCTCTGAAGCAGAGCGGAATGCACATCCTTAACCATCTCAATGACTGGCTAGTCTTAGCCCAATCAGAGAGTGCGTTGCTCAGTGACAGCTCTCTTGCTGACTTCAAACTAGGGCGTTCTTCCCCGCTAAAATGCTTTCAGTGGACACTCGGCCAGATGGTTGCTGCCTTGACAGTGTGCAATCTAGGGCTCCTACATATGCGACCGCTTCAGCTCTGGCTAAAGAGCCGGGTGCCACAGAACAGGCACCTTGTGCATCAAAGTGAAGCGCGACTGTTTGCAAACGCTGACCCCTTGGCACAATATGACTCTCTATCTTGACTATCGCCAGGGGGGTTCGTATTGGCCAAGTGATCAGGAGAAAGAATGTTACGATGCGATACGTATGCGATGGCAGACCAGCCTTCGGGACATGGTCAGAAACGGAGAAGTCATGGCACATAAACTGTCTGGAGCTCCGTGCTGTGCACCTAGCGCTGGAGTGCTTTCTCCCAGACATTCTTCACCGTCACGTTCTCATCACGGACAGCATGACAGTGCTAGCGTTTATAAATCACCAAGGCGGTGTAAACTCGTGACCACTGCTGCGGCTGGCGAGAGACCTCCTTCTGTGGGCAGATCGACACTCCATCCAGGTAGTACATGTCCCCGGACGCCTGAACTACAGCGCGACTTACTGTCGAGGGGTGGAGTAGTCCACGTGGAGTGGAGATTACACCCTCTGACAGTCAAAATTATTTGGAGTGTATTCGGCAGGGCGGAGGTGGATCTCTTTGCATCAGCGAAGAACACTCACTGCCTGCTGTTTTCTTCACTGACACACTCTCCCCTGGGAATGGATGCACTAGCTCACAGCTGGCCGAAAGTACGCAAGTATGCCCTTCCTTTCCCAAAATCAGAGAGGAAAAGGAATCTGTTCTGTTAGTGGCTCCGAAATGGCCCAAACAGCCGTGGTTCCCAGAACACAATCAACAATCAAACCTCTACAAATGATTCAGAATGCAGCGGCACGACTGATCTTCAATGAGCCCAAAAGAGTGCATGTTGCACCTCTCTTCATCTCCTTGCACTGGCTACCAGTGGCAGCTCACATCAAGTTCAAGACACTGATGCTTGCATACCGAACTACCACAGGCTCAGCACCCTCCTACTTCCACTCACTATTACGAAACTACATCCCCTCCAGAAGTTTGAGATCTGCTAGTGAGCGACGCCTTGTGGTACCATCACAGAGAGGCTCAAAATCACTCTCCAGAACATTCTCGTTCACCATTCCTGGCTGGTGGAATAATCTTCCCACCCCTATCCGGAACGCTGGATCCCTGGCAATCTTCAAGAAACAACTGAAAACTCATCTCTTTCGGCAGTACTTGACTTCATCCTAAACTCAAAAAAAAAAAAAAAAAACTTAATCTTTCCCTCTATCCTTCTCTCCCTCCCTTACTAGCTTGTACTTATTTGAACAATGACTGAGACTTGGTGTTACGAGCACTTCCTCTGTCTGATTGCCTCTTCAAGATGAATCGCTTATTGTATTCCCCAATTGTAAGTCGCTTTGTAAGTCGCCAAATGACTAAATCTAAATGTAAATGTAACTGGATGCTGGTAACACTATCTGCTTTCCACCCCGAAACACCAACCGGGACGGAGCTGTTTAAAACACTCCGGTACGTGCGGTGCGAACTTATATCGAAGTGCTCTAGACAGTTCAGACTCTCGGAGCAGCTATTTGAATGTTTTGGTGGATGCACAAACGTAAAAGGAACGAAAGTAAAAGACTGCCTGTGTCCAAGCAAAGGATGTCACACTAGAATGTCCAATAGGGGTTCGGGCCCACTCAACCCACGGACTCGTGTCATCCTGGGCCTGGGCAAATGGCATGTCTATTCAGGACATTTGTATGGCGGCAGGCTGGTCATCACCCAGCATTTTCGTGAGGTGTTATAGCCTAGATGTGTCATCGTTTGCCTCACATGTGCTGTCAGTGAGAGTGCACACTCCTACTCAGCCTCAGCTATGATCTGAGATGTGTATCAGTGGTTTCGACTAGGTCGTATACACCCTGTATTGACGCACCACCAATTCAATGCTGTCCCTAACAGTTTATCACAATATTTTGATATAGTTCACCACGTCTTTTAGGACTTGATCACCATCATACTCTGCTTATTAGTACCGCTATGGCCGTGCATCATAACACATGATTTCATTGAAACTAAACAATTTAAACTAATCTATATGTGAAAGCGCCAAATCCGCCGCCATTTCACATTCTCTGTTTCACCGGAGTTAACTCCGCCCCTGGTTTGACGCGACATCATCTATAGTTGCCGCGCCCCCTGACTTTTACATGGTTTCAACTAGGTCCTGTAGACATGAGTTGTGTTTTCCTGAGCTGTTCATTAGGGCTCCGAATGTGAAACTTGACATACTTAGTCGAGCCAGGCTCCATCGCTGTGACACGGCAGGATTTTATACGTTCCCAAAGCAATGTAGAGTGACCGAAGGGGAACGCACTCGGTTACTCACGTATCCTCGGTTCCCCGCAGTGGCGGAGCCAGAGGGGTGTCCAGGGTGGCACTGGACACCCCTGACATCGGATCGGCCACCCTGGGTGCCACCCCAAAAATTAATATGCTATGATTTAATTTTCTTTGTTTAATCGTACTGAAATAAGTGTTTATTTTAGCCTCGAACTCAAGGATGTGACGCGTTTGGTGTTCGCGCTTCGTCTCGTTCATTTCCAGCCTCTCACGCACACGCTCTCGCGCCACAGAGAAAAACAGCGCAGAGCAGAGAGGACATAGACAACGAGCTGACGGACACGACAGAACAGGTCACTTATAATAACATGAAACAAAGTCTCAGCGTTCAAATTCTGTGCGTTTTATTAAGAATTTCAAACGATAAAAACAGTTTTGGGGCTGTTCAGTGGCTGGCGTGACGGATCATGCGCGCTCCGCTTTTTAAGTTCAAGTGAAGCAGGAGTGCATCTTATTAGCATGAAGTAAACATTGAATGAACATCCGATCCATGCTGAAAGATACACTACAACTTACTGAATGTATAGTGTCTCATGCAATCACTCAATGAGTGTTTCAACCGCGGAAAGACAGCAGCTATAGAAAACATTGTCACATAAAAGAAAATCCACACAGTGTCCATAAACTTGAGAAAAATAGAGAGAATTTAGCAGAAATTACATTTAAATATTTACTCAATTTCTGTTTTTAAAAATTATAATTAATTAAAATGAATAGATATAACGTAATTATAAAAATGGTCTAATATGGACTTGTATACAAACCAATTGTTACTTTAACCTTAACAATAGTTTAGTTTAGAAAAAAATAGAAAAATAAAGTGTACATTACCAGTCAAAAGTTTTTGAACAGTAAGATTTTTTTTGTTTTTAAAGAATTCTCTTCTGCTCACCAAGCCTACATTTATTTGATCCAAAATGCAGCAAAAGCAGTAATATTGTGAAATATGTTTAATATTTAAAATAATTGCTTTATTTGAATATATTTTAAAATGTAATTTATTTCTGTGATCAAATCTGAATTTTCAGCATCATTACTCCAGTCTTCAGTGTCACATGATCCTTCAGAAATCATTCTAATATACTGATTTTCTGCTCAAGAAACATTTTTTAATCATTATTATGATAAATATTTAAAACAGTTGAGTAATTTTTTTCAGGATTATTTTAATGAATACAAAGATCAAAAGATTTGCATTTATCTGAAATAAGTTTTTTTTTTTTTTAGCTTGGAGTCAGTATAATTTTATTTATTTTTATTTATTTTTTATTTTTTTTGAGGGGGGGGGGGGTATTATAGAAATTAATACTTTTATTTAGCAACGATGATAAAGACATTTATAATGTTACAAAAGATTTCTATTTCAGATAAATGCTGTTCTTCTTTCTATTCATCAAAGAAACCTGAAAAATTCTACTCGACTGTTTTCAATAATAATAATAAATGTTTTTTGAGCTAAAAATTCAGCTTTGAAATCACAGGAATAAATTACATTTTAAAATATATTCAAATAGAAAGCAGTTATTTAAATAGTAAAAATATTTCACAATATTACTGCTTTTGCTGTATTTTGGATCAAATAAATGCAGTCTTGGTGAAAGAAGAGAATTAAAAAACATAAATCTTACTGTTCTAAAACTTTTGACTGGTAGTGTTAATCACAGGCTTGTTAATTATTCATGAATAATTCTCTCTCCAGGCTGCTCCAGACACTGGTTAATGAGGTGATAGAATTAAGAGAAATAAGTTTCAATAGACTCGATAGTTCACTTCAATAGTTACGGTAGGAATGTATAGCTAATGTGTGGTAATGTGAAGTAATTAGCAATTGTAGGATTTATTCATGCTTTTTTTATGCCAGGTTGGAGTTATAAACTGATTTTCTGTCATGGCCCATGGACCGCCTGAATTAGCCTTGACCACCCCATGTATAAAACTCTAGGTCCGCCACTGCCGAAATGAGGGAACGAGACATTGCTCTTATTGCTGTGTCACCGAGCTCAGGATCTTACAATGATTTAAATTTAAATCATAAAACGAACATTTTTGTGATAATGTAGCCTATCTGTGCTAGGGAATTAATTTGTTGTTTAATAAAACTTTCAATTATGATAAAGTGAGATCAGACAATTGTTTATATTGTAAAATACTTTAGCAGTTGATTACTTTAGAAAGTGAAAAGTGAAAAGTGAAAGTGACGTGACATACGGCCAACCCATACTCGGAATTCGTGCTCTGCATTTAACCCAAAGTGGACACACACAGCAGTGAACACACACACACCGTGAACACACACCCGGAGCAGTGGGCAGCCATTTATGCTGCGGCGCCCGGGGAGCAGTTGGGGGTTCGGTGCCTTGCTCAAGTTGTGGTATTGAAGTTGGAGAGAGCGCTGTACATTCACTCCCCCCACTTACAATTCCTGCCGGCCCGAGACTCGAACCCGCAACCTTTGGATTACGAGTCTGACTCTCTTAGGCCACGAATTTCCCATTATTTATTTAATTATATTTCTGCCAGCTAGATGTCATTGTTTTGGAAATATCACACAAAAACAATACGAAAGCCATACAAATACAACACATTGTATTTTCTGTAGTAAGTTCATGCTATATAGAAAGTGCTATGGTAATCCTGACATATTTAGCTCTGTTAAAATACTTCGGTAATGCCACAAAAAACAACAGAAAAACCACATATGACATCCAATGGTAAATTATTGTGATACTGAGTCAGGGGAGTGAATTTCGGGGGGGGGGGGGATTGGGACGGTGTTTCATTTCCAACTGGTTAGATTTATTTGAAAATTAAAGTGATTTCTATATGTTATCCATTCAAATGACTACAAAAGCGAACCCAGTTCTACATGAACCATAGTGCAATGCAGACTAAACCAAATGTAGCAGGATATTTGTGTCTATGGTTTGCTGGCCAATGCCGTCTTTGATTGGCATCAAGAGCAGACTGCAGAAAATGGAAATGCTTCTCTATTGCTGCGCCTGCTGCTCCTCACAGCAAAGATCGTGAAACCCTTTTTGTAAGGGTGTGTTTGCGTTCTCGGAATTGAGAAAAAAAAACAAGAAAGAAAAACGGCGTCTGGTCTGCTTCCCAGCTCGACTGCTTTTTTTTTTTTTTTTGCCTAAAGTTTCCTGTCTTGCCTTCCAGTCTTTGGCCTCGTCTGTTTGGGGAGGTGCGCGCGCAGTCAGCGGAGGCTCGCGCTAAACAAGGCAGAGATATTTCTAAAGTAGTTTCTAAAGTATTTACTTTAACTTCTTTGGTATCAGTCAATGATATGACATATTTTAGATGCGTTTCGGATTACAAAATCTTACAATCAAAATTATTGCTTGGGACAGTTTGGTCGTCGCTGAATATGTTTATGGGACATGTCTCTAGCGTCCTTACATAATTCTACGAGTTTGCTTTTCCTTAACCTCTCCTCTTTGTGCACATGTATGCGGCCATTCTTCACATTTAAACAGAAGCACACAAATCTGCAATGAACTCGGTCAAAGTTCTCCTCCTGATTTTCACTATTTTTCCATCTCAGAGTGGTAAGAAAACGAAGTTTTTCTATATTTTGATGTGAAACTTTGCAGTACTAGTTGTATTATAACGCATTCAAAATAGGCTATTGATGTTCAAAAGGAGTTGTTACTGTTAAGAGAATGCTGAAAATATTAGTTAATCCTGGTGGGTTTACATATTATTACTGTATCAATGTTGAATCCATTCATTAATTTAACATTAACTCTTTCAGTGTTTACTCTTTGCCTTTGCATTGGGTGTGGGTTTGTTTTATTTGAACATGTTTCTTCTACCTCTTATTTCAGAAAAATATTCTCTGTACTACATGTATAGCGGCATATCAAAATCTCGGATCTCTCTAGACATTTATGAATTTTACAACTCAGTCGAACTCAATGGCATTCCAGTGAATTTCTGTAACAGTGTGAATAAAGCAAAATTCTTGACCAAGTTGTGTGAAGAATCAAAGAGACTCTTTAAAAATGAAAGGGATGAGCTTCGTGATAAACAAGAGTGGCTTCAAATCAACCTCAACACACTGATGAAACACATGAGAAATGAAAACAGGACAAGTGACACAGGTAATTGTTCAGGGGACAGGTAAACTGTACCATATATTATTCATATGTCCATTAAACAGCCTGGAAAAGCTTTAATATTGTGAGCATCTGAATGTAGTGAAACAAATATTTTGCCATAATGTTTATAATGGTACTTAAGAATGCACAATATATTCACTGTTTATATACTGTGTATGTGTATATATATATATATAATTTATTTATTTTCAACTATTTTAGGATTAAAATCATCTACATCACAAACGTAAAGGGATAATGGTCTGAGAAATTGAGAGAAAAAAATACTCTTGACATAAAATATTTATTTAGGCATAAATATGTTCATAACTTTTCTCTTGTGCATCTCTCAGTCACAGACAATGTGTATGATGGAATTCCTAGATTAAAGGGGCAACACAGTTTACCTGCTGACACATCTTACCCCACTATACCCTGTTTGTAGTGTTTTAGAATAACATCACGGTCACATTTTGTGGTCTTAATCAGGTGTGTGTTTTTCTCTAGATGTTCATGTTCTTCAGTGGAGACACGGATGTGCAATTGAACGTCACTCTAATGGTTCAGTCATATTTCTTCAAGGCACTGATGAATATGCCTATGATGGAGAGAACTTGACCTTTAACCTCTCTATGCACTGGAAACCTTTAGTCCCTGAGCACGACACCATCTGGAAGAGAGAATCAGTTTCCAGCCTGGAGAAGAAATGTGTGGAAACGCTAACCAGCTTTACTAACCTTCAACAAGAGAAATGTGAGTTTGTAACACTTCCATCCATAGCTTACAACAGAATCTCTGGGAATGTTTTAATGCTGGTCACATTTTTTTTTATAATTGAATTTTTCATGAGCATTTCCAACCCACTGACCCTTATGGATGTCTGTTGTTTGCTGCATTGCCTTTAACTTTTTAGATATAAATGGCTTCTTTATATGTGAAGTGAGAAATCATATTTACTCACATGCTGCATGTCCTGTTAGGTGCAAATACATTTGTGTGAGTCCAGTGTAATTTTTCACTCCTCTATCCTTCAATGTCAGTCTCTTTGTAAAGTTCATGATACATTTATGAATTACGTTTAGATCAGATTGAAATGAGGGATCTTGTTGAAAAATCCTAAGCCATTGGTTTCTATTGTCAGGTTTCTTCAGAAGGTTCTTCAGAATGGCAGCTGCTCCACACAGACATAAACAGCACAAGATTTTACACACATTACCATATTTTACTCTTTATGGTAGTTTTTCTGTTAATAACAGTGCTGGGTCATGTTCAGTGGCATATTTTTTGTCCATGATAAATTAGATATAGACTACAGTGCCCTCTGACAAATATTTGCACCCTTAAATATGAGCAAAATCAGGCTGTGGAAAAATGTCTTTGGTGTTTATTCTTGGGGGTTGTATTACAGAAAGTTTCTTAGGTCTTAACTTAAGATATGATGTGTTAAATTAGGATTTTTCGCAAATTCGTATTACAGAAGCAAATCTTAACTTGATTTGGGATTCTTATCCTATCTTAAAAAATCGTATCTTATCGCTAGTTAGAAAATCTTAAATTGCATCATCAAGTTCGACAATCCACTCTCAGGTCTGTTACCAAGCAACCAACACTGCACCCCCTGCTGATGAGGTAAACAAAATAATAGAAGCTACTTCACTTTGAAAATCGCTTCGTTATCGTTCTGTAATAGCTTTTGTCCTAAATATGGTCCTAGCTGAAATCACCATGGTTACCAAACAGATAAAATAAGATTTTAAAGTTAGGATCTTTCTGTAATACGCCCCCTGGTCTTTTATTCAACATATTCACAAAAACAAATTCTTTAATTAGAGTAAAACATTTTTTTTTTAAATCTTATAAAGCAGATATTTCTTTGAAAGATATACATTGCACATATATTGCTCCAGGGTCAGCCAGATGTTGATTTAATTTCTGCTGCTGAATTTCTTTTGGCCTGTGTGTCCCTTATTATAATCTCAGACTGACTGATAATGAGATCAGGATCTTTGTGTGGATTATACTGTATGTTGTAGGACTCCTTGTTCATACTGAATTCTCATTGGATTCCAATATTTGTAAATGGAATGTTTGGAAATTTAAAAACTAAAGATATGAAAACTGTCTAAAATGTTTTTTGAAGCATCTAATGTGCCACAGTATTCTATATGCCAGTATAGAAACATGAGGCTACAGGAGGTGTCCATCATTATATCAGTCACTGATAAATTAATTCAGTTCGTCTGTTTGTCTGTGTGTCCTGCAGCTCCTCCTGAGGTTTACTTTTCTGTAAAAGCATCTGGATCATCAGAGCGACAGGTTCTGGTGTGTTTGGCCACAGACTTCTACCCTAAACATGTGGAGATGGAGATCAGACGTTATCAGATGCCGTTACCTGATGAGCAGCTGAACTCAAGTGGAATCAGACCAAACGCAGACGGATCCTTTCAGCTGAAGAAGAGCCTGGAGATCCTGCCGTCCGAAAGATCTTGCTATCAGTGTGTGGTGAAGGATTCCACCAGAAGAATCAAGGATTACTGTTCGCAAGGCAAGTTTATTTATAAAGCACATTTCATACACAATGGCAATTCAAAGTGCTTTACATGAAAGGAAAAAAAATAATCATAAAAAAAAAAACGGAATTTAAAAACCTACTGTTAGTGATGTACTCTGAACACAAACAAACATTCTCAAGCTTTGTTCAACCTCTTCCTCACAAAGTGAAAAATCCTCCCAAAATGCCTAACTATTCCACTACTTCACCCCTACTTACTTTGACCATCAGAAACCAAACAAATAGAACTCAGAGGTCCTACTTAACCAACAAACTTGTCTTTCTTTGCCCACATTCTCTTTACCTTCACAGCACTTATTTTAGCCTTCTGTTTAAACTTTTAAAATGGTTTAAAAAATGATTTAAAATGCGGCTAATGTTTTAGCACATCTGATCTCTTCTGGAAGCTGGTTCCAACTGCGGGCCGCATAATAGCTAAAAGCAGACTCCCCTTGTTTTGTGTGAACCCTTAGTATTTCTAACTGACTCCATCCTAATGATCTGAGTGGTCTGTGAGCATATCTGCAATGTATTTTAACATCAAAATAAATTCACAAGAGCAAGTATATTGTTTGCACGTTTATTTACATTAAAGGAAAAATAACTGAAATAATAAGAGCACAAGTATAGATCTTGAACTTCTTTAAGTCTGTCTAAATATGTAGTAATTGCAATGTATTCTGGTCCATATCCTTTCCTCAGGAAGATGTGCTAGACACTGATTAATGTAACATAAAAATACTATACATATTTATATATTTTGCTATTGTATTGTGGAGTGACACTTTTTCATAAGCTTTTCTATGCTCCTTTGATTATATAGGCTAATGGTAATATATTACAATATCATAGCACAACAACAGCGATCAGCAATAAGGATAAGCCTAATACTCACAATAAAAATAATAAGGTCATATAGATCATAACACAGTCTCGGAAGCAGTGGATTATCATTCATCTGAAATGTCTTTTCATCTTGAAATGCGAGGCAAATGTTGGATCGCAATAATTAAGAACCACAGTTTCCACAAATCCCTTCACTCGATATAGGGATGTTCTCTTTTATTCTGGGAGCAGTGACTGTAACATTGAGTGTATTTTGCAGTATTAAACACGTATTTATACCGATTCTTCAAATTCGGTATAAAGGCTCCTCAAATTCTTCACAGAACTTGAATACTTCAAGAACACACAGAGTGATCTTCTCAGCTGCCATAGTTGCAACTCTTGCGTCATCAGAACAGGGTGTTCAGCGCATCACCGTTTCTGTTTAATAAACCCTGATTTGTTGCTCAAGAAACATTTGTTATTATTATTATTATCATCATCAATATTTAAAACAGTTAAGTACATTTATTATTACATTATACCATTCAAAAGCTTGGAGTCAATTTTTTTGGGGGGGGGGGGGGGGGGTTAATTATTGGAATTAATACTTTTATTTAGCAAGGGTGCTTTAATTTGATAAGAAGTGATGACAAAGACATTTAGAATGTTATAAAATAATTATTTCAGATAAATGCTGTTCTTCTAAACTTTCTATTCAAAGAAACCTGACAAAAATCTACTCAGCTGTTTTCAACAAAATAATAATAATAATAATAAATTATTTTTTGAATACTTATTTGAATACTTAGGACCATGTGATATTTCAGTTTTTCTTTTTTAATAAATCTCCAAAAATGTCAAAATTCTGTGTTTTTCTGTCAATATGGCGTGCTGTGTGTACATTAATGAGGACAAAAATGAACTTAAATTATTTTAGCAAATGGCTGCAATATAACAAAGAGTGAAAAATTGAAGGGGGTCTGAATACTTTCCGTACCCACTGTACGTCACTGCGCACTGCAATCTGGGTAGTGCCCGCCATGTTTTAGGACACGCTAAGTAGCGTATAGTGACAACAGATACAAATCACCAGAGGAAAACTGGCTGTATTTGCGTTAATATTTTTAAGAGCACACAGGGACATCAGCGGCCTCTATTAGGGATTTTCTGGAACGTCATCAGTGTTACTTCTGTGATGCATACGCTATGTGGAGTTTCGCCCTCTGGCGTCCAGTATGAATTAAATATGTGTATGAACTGCCAAGTAAATAGCACTGTCAAGGCCCAGAAAAGTATGAAAGACATCGTCAAAATTGTCCATCTGCCATCAATTGTTCAATCTGAATTTTATGAAGCGACGAGAATACTTTTTGTACGCAAAAAAATAACAACTTTATCTTTATATGGATACGTTTTCTACATTTACTCATTTACACATACTCTCCAAAATGGCGCCACACTCTTAAAAATAAAGCTGCTTCAAAAGGTTCTTCACAGCGATGCTATAGAAGAACTATTTTTGGTTCCACAAAGAACCATTCAGTCAAAGGTTCTTTAAAGAACCATCTCTTCCTTACCTTTTTATAATCTGAAGAACCTTCTTTCACCACAAAGAACTTTTTGTGAAACAGAAAGGTTCTTCAGATGTTTAAAGGTTCTTTATGGAACCATTTAGACAAAAAGGTTCTTCTATATGGTATCGTGAAGCACCTTTATTTTTAAAAGTGTACGGTGACGCAGAGGAGACGAATTGTTGAATAAAGTTGTTGTCGTTGTTTGGAACGACATGAGGGTGAGTGATTAATGACAAAATGTTCATTTTGGGGTGGAGTAACCATTTAAAAACTGAGGTATGTATTGAACCATGGACTAACTAGTTTCTCTCTAGTTTATTGAAGTACTGTTGTCTAGTCCCAGTTTAAATTTTGTCTTTTTCATGTAGAACTGTCTGAGTTTGTTTAAATGTTCTTGGACTGATCAAAGTTTATGGTTTCATAAGATCACTTTATTATTAGTGTTACAGTTGAATTTGCATTATTTGTGAATTAATTTAATATAACTTTATGAATAATGGATTTTTGTTTTGTGGCAGGTAACGTGGATTTCAGGAATAGCAGCCTACATTGGGGGGGTGGGGGATGGGGGGGTGTCACTGGATTTTTTTGTTTGATTGTTGTTCCCATCATTGCTCTCACATCTCATCGACTGATAAAATATGTTAAACATTCACGTAAGTATTATTTAAGTCATTTAAAGTCACATTAATATGGATAGAACCGTAGAATGACTGTGTTAATATTTACAATTTCAGAAAAGCAGAAATCACTGAAGACACCATCACAAGTGAAACTGTTGAGTGAGTCTGACACCTCTATAAGTTACTTATTAAAACATAACATAAATGTCCATGCATCTCTAACATTGTTTCTTGCTCTTGACAGTAAATAATTGACCACTCAAAACACAATGTCACTGAAATCAATGAAAGATTGTCTAAAACTACACTGTAAAAAAAGGTTGTGATTTTAACAGAAGATAGTAATGCTACAGTAAAAACCTGTTAACTGGTTAACAGTAAGTTTCCAAATAAACAGTGAATAGCTTTAATTATATTTAATCTAATTTTACACTAAAATACTGCTAAAATTAGAGGTTTTGGCAGTGAAAAAGAACAAGTCATTATATAATTTACAGTGAAAACCGTAAATTGACATTCTCAGAATTCCCTGCATTGCACGTCACATTTGGTGTTTTTTCACTGAAATAATGGTTTTATCTGATTTTAGTATCACGTGTTTTACCATGATTGTGTTTTTAGTATTTGTGTGAATGTGCACCTTCTATAATATTTCTCTCCTCGGCTTGTGGAAGAGCTGTTTGTGATGAGCTTTCATTCTGTGACTTTCTCATCACCATCTGTTTTTGGTGGTTATCAGTGTATTACAGTGGTACAAAACAGATATTAGTACTTCAATAGGTTGGTATATTAACATTATATCTGTTAATGAAATATTATTATTTTTTTTTTACTGTGAATTTAAGTTAAGTCTGTAAAACCTAAAATGCTGTTACCGTATTTTTTACGGTAAAGTTCTGGAAACCACAGCTGTCGGTGTTTTACCTACACAGATTGTTTTTTACAGTATAAATCTATACAGATTATATTGCTTTTGGGTCTTCTAAATGCATAAATGTGAATGAGGTGAGATGACGAGTCTGAACATCTGTGATATTTATCATTTCATGTGATTTTGCAGCCCTTTATAAAACACAGATGGAATCAGAACTGTTGAAGGAAATAAATGAGTCTGAATTGCTATAAAAAGGCCAAAATTAAAAACTCCTGCATTTATTAACATTTGGTTTACTGTCACTGTATACAGCTTCACTGTGTCCATGATGAAATGCATTAACATGTTTATTAACCATACTAATCATCATTTTGTTCTGAACTCTCCATCAGGACCAGAAACACGTGCAGGTTTGGCTTTTGCTTTAAATGCTGCTTCAGACGATGAAAACACCGCAGATGACAGTCTGGAGAAGGTTCAGAGTAGGTCGTGTACAGACACTAATACACACACTAACAGTGTTTCTTCACTTCAGTCTCTCTTAGAAATGGACGCTGCTTCAAACGCTTGTTCATGTGTTTTTCAGGCCTGTCTCATTAATGGTTCTTCTCTGTCTTTCAGCTGAGGAGCTTCATGAAACTCAAAGTCTTTGTGAGGCTAAAGAGACTCCAGGAGCAGCTCCTCCAGCAGCTCAAGGTCAGAACATCTGAATTCATTCATCTTAATTCATCATCTCTCACTCAGAGTCTTAAACATGTGCTGCAATGACTTTTCAGGGGCAATGGGCTCTAATAAAATCCCTCCGATTAATTTTGGTGAGTTAAATGGGTTTCATAGTTTTATTTATAATCAGGCAGACACAGAGTATGAAATTTAATGGGGGATTTTTTTCAGCCATGGAGAAAGAAGGCACCGATCAGAACTATTTTACCCAGAATGCTCTGCAGTTAGCGCTGATACGTAAGATTTTTTTTTTTTTCTTCAAAAGACAGTAATTTAATTGTTCTAAAAAACAATGAGTTTATACAGTATTTGCATTATTTGTGTTGATTTTAAAAACATCACGCTTTTATTCTTTGTTTCAGAACATTGCAGATTCAGCAACAATTCGATGCCAAACCTTGGTAATGTTTCACTTAATTTAAAAAAAATAAATAATTGTATAAACATATTTATGATGGCAATAATTAAACAATTGTTTACAAAAATAAACAAGAAAAAATTATCCAGTTTTTAATTATCTAAATTAACATTTTTATTATTATTTTTTTTTTAGCTTTAGAAAGAAAGGACACCAGTGACTCCAGTTAGATCAGTCAACTTTCTTATGGAATTTAAAGACTGAATTCCGTCATCAATGCCAAAAGTACAGGGACTTCTAAATGTCATATGTGGTTGACATTTCCTTACTTATTAGTGTAGTGTCATTCTCTAGCAAGCTCTCAGATACACACCTGCTCTCCTGAAAGCTGATATAAAATGATTTCATTGCATGGTAATGTTATTTTTATTTTTATTTTCCATTTTTTATTTTTAAGATAAAATATCGCAATTGTACTGCTATCATTAAGTAGTTATTGCATTTTTAGTTGCATACGAGACTTTGAGGAAACTAAAAGTATTCAAAATCCTTTGTTACTTTAATGTTGATGTAGCCTATTCAATATATTTTCAGTTTTAAAATTTAATTTTAGAGTGGTGCTTTCCAGACCAGGATAAGTCATGGAAACATAACTATGACATTTTATATTGAGTTTTTTACCTATGGAAAACTTTTATAGTTATGCTAAGCTCTAAAATACTTTATTGCTATATTGCACTCTTTTTGTACTTTTCTGTATTGTACTCTGTATTTTAAGTCTAAAAATTTGTGTCCATTTGTCTTATGTGTTGTTCTGAATGCAAGTAAAAGCTAAAAATAAAATAAAATATCATTTTTATTTAAAGATTTGTTTTAGTGTGGATTTTGGTCTACATTTTCTACTTTTTCTCTTAATCAGATTATGGATGAACCAAATTCAGTCACTGGACACCGCACAGTCCATGTTGACCATATAAAAGCCATATAAATAAAAAGAGGTTCATGTGTGGTTTGTTTCTGTGTCGTCTGTTATTCAAGAGCTTTTATCAGTGGAACATTGATTCTATATTGATTTCTAATTATAACCAGCAGAGGGCCCAGCAACATGACTTGAGTCCAAAGCCTTGACAAATCCCATGAAATGAAAGCTTTATTGACCTTTAGCAAAGTCCCTTTAAGGCAAGTCAAGTCACTCGGTGGCCATCTTTGAAATGCCTCTCGGGAATGCAAGTGCAGTTCCTATCTTTTTGAATGGGGAAACCGTCAAATTCTCCTAAAACTGTTCACGAAGCTTTGGATTCAATTTCATATTTGATATCACCAATGAAATCTGACTACTGTCTCATAAAAGTTGTTTATTTTGCTCAAATAGCGTTACAAAAAGCATATTATTCAGGCTAGATCAACCAGTGTGCATGCGCAGTCCTAAGCGTGCATCTCAGAACTCTTACTGTTTCTATAGCAATGTGGACTACTAATGGCAGCTGCAGTGATGCGTTGACTTTACCGATTATAGCGATTGGCTCTTTTGCTCAGAAGGCTGGGCTTCCTTCGATAAAGCGGCCATATTCAGCGTTGTATTTTTCCCCATTCAAAACTATACGATTGACACTAGCTGTGTCTAATTTAGAAGGCTGCGTCCTCTGGAGGTTGCATCCTCTGTAGGATGTGTAACGTATACAAAGTGTCCTCAATCTAGAATTAAATGAGACGGCCTTCTTAGGACGGGCAGAAAAGGCAACAGGAAGTATCACGTTGATTTGCCAACACAAATCCTCTGGAATCGATTCTGAGCTTAGATTTTTATCCGCACATTCAAATGCTCATGAAGAACAATGCTGAAGAGTGCTTGTGCGTTCGGCTGAGTCTGTAATTTCACTTCGGCTCAGAATGCTTTTATGACACGAGATTAATGTAAACACAGCCCACTGTGAACACCCTTGTAATTCGCTTCAACCTTTGCAAATTTTATGAATGATTATTTTAGGTTCAATTATGTGTAAAGATTTGGAAACAAGCAGAGTTCAGCCGTTTCTAAAGCATGCAGCGCCATCTGCTTTTCAAAACTAAGCTCAGAATTGATTCCAGAGGAAAATCTCACAATCGATCCAGGAATCGATTCTGCATCGATTTATCATCCCAGCCCTACTCAAATAGGCCTAGTGTTTAAAAAGCGTATTTTTCAAGCTAGATCAGCCAATGAGCATGCGCAGTTTCAATGCACCAAAGAAAATTACTGCGCATGTGCATTGGCTGGTCCAGCCTCCGGTTTCTATGGGAACCGGAGCTTATAACAACCCCTACTGTGACTGGATGACTTTACCAATCAGCGACTGTCTCTTTCATTCAGAAGGTGGGACTATTCCGCCATATTGCGCATTGCAGATTCTCCCATTCATAAGTATAGGAGTGAACTGTCTTTGTATTTCTATAGTCTTTGCCAGAGGCTAAACCAGCCAATGTGCATGCACAGTCTTAAGCGTATTATGACTGTGCATGCACATTGGCTGGTCTAGCCTGAAAAATAAGCTTTTTAAATGCTATTTGAGCATTAGAAACAACATTCATGGGGCAGTTCATTTGAGATTTTGTTGCTGACTTGAAATATGTCATTTAATTTCTAGTTCAGCGACCAGTTTTTGAGATTTCAGGATTCCCGCATATATTGAAAATAGACTTTCCTTGAAAGAGACTTGGGTATGACACGTCTTGGGTATTCTCTAGTCTTTGCTTTTAGTCCATGTCTGGTCTTTGGATCTGCATAGCCTGGTGTTCACAGACAGGCAAATATCACAAAATAAGATGATCTTATTCTAATCTTATTCTAATTTTCAACATTGCATTCCTCTTGTTAGAATAAATTGATTCATTCTCATTATTTGATTCAACAGGAGACTTCAATCACCTCCATTTATGTGTTATTATTCTCTTCAGCTGATCAGATGAAAAATCGCAGTCTTAATAATGCATATGATATTCTGCTTTGTTTGTCATCATAGAAATAACTAGGGCTGGAATGATACACTAATCTGCCGATTCAATACTATCCCGATTTGTGTGCCGATTCAATAGGTAGCCTATTGTGATAATTGAGTATTGCAATTATATAACTATTGAAAGTCGATATTACGATTTATTGTGATTTTTGTTTGCTTATTAAAGACTAGACAATGGAAAATACAAGATCACGTTAAAGAGACTGTAGAGTCATATTAACAAAACAATGCATCACATCTTTCTCAACTTCATAAACCATGAAACTTTCAAGTACCAAAACCCTGAACTTGCACATGAATATATTTTTTTTCCTGTAATCTCTCCGCGACGCCCTCACCGCCCAAGACGCGCCGCGCTGCTCTCACCGGAGCTTTTCAGATTTTCCTACCGGGGCTTACTGCGCATGCACACATCAATATTTCGTCCTTTTTCTCACGCTGAACAACAATATTTAATGCATATGCATTACTGTAAGGGGTAGGTTTAGGGTTGGGCTAGGCATAGACGTTAATAAAACACAATCTAATAGGTAGAAAAAATTATTTATTGTTGGTTTCCGGTAGCTGTATCCCTTCTAGCCACAGCCGCGAATATAAAACATAATTACTATATACACTACTGTAAGGGTAGGTTAAGGGTGTGGTGGGTGGACATTAATAAATCATAATTTAACAGGTAGCATTTTTCATTGTCGAATTGTACTACCTACTGTTTTAATGGGAGGTAGGAAAATCTGCCAGGGTAGCACAAATCGTCAGAACACCGGCTCACATTGAAAATGAATGGCTTCCGGCCACTTTGACGCTCTCGCCCGCGGCGGTGTGAACGCACAGTCAGTCACGTTCGACTTGAAGCAGCGCTGCGCAGAATGATCAGTTTAGACATCAAAGTACTGCGAGAGCGATTGGAAAGCATAAGGATCCGTCTGCTCTCTTATCTCTCTCGCGGTACTTTGATGTCATACAATGATCATTCTTAGACTAAATGTCATAAGTTTCCATTAACTAAAACTAGACGAAAATAGTCATGGATAATTCTGACTAAAATAAGACTAAAGTGCTCAGACTTTTAGTTGACTGAAACTTGACTAGACTAAAAAGAGTGTGAACGTGACTAAAACTAATAAATACTAAAATGACAGCTTCACACAAAGACTAGACTAAAACTAAAATTAAAACAGGCCACCAAAAACAACTCTAGTTGAATGAAGTAACCATTAATGTGTGTGTCACAGGATCAAAGCAGATGCTGTGGGTTTTGTAGTTTCATTTTGAAACCTGAAGATCATGGCCTCAGTCACAGTTCTCTCTCTGATTTTGTCTATTTTACCCTCTCAAAGTGGTAAGAAAACTTTATTTTTTTGACTTGGCTTGTCTCCATACTGTACTTTCTGTATTATATACTCTCTGAAATAAAAGTACAAAAGCTGTCTTTGGGGCAGTACCTTTTCAAAAGCTTTTGTACCTTTATTTCGGAGATAGCATTCCTAGCCTACCACTGGCAAAATGATTAATGTTGAGAAAATGCTGAAAAGTTTGATAATGTAGTTTTTTATTCGTCTTAAAGTGTGTGTTTACTTATACCTTTGAATTGCTCAAGCATTTAGGTTTAAACTTTGGATATATATGTGTTACACTGCTTCATGATGATTTCTTCTCTTCTCTTTGTTAACGTCTCTTCCTCATTTCAGAAAAATGTTCCCTGTTCTACACGTATAGCACCATGCTGAAATCTCTGAACTCTCGAGACATTTATGAATTTTACAGCTCAGTCGAACTCAATGATGTACAGATGTGTTTCTGTAACAGCGTGAGTAAAGTAAATTTCTTGACACAGTTGTGTAAGGAGGAGTCTAAGAGTCTCTTCAGAAATGAAAGTGAGGAGTTGAATTACAAACAACAATGGCTTCAAATCAACCTCAACACACTGAGAAATGAAAACAGGACGAAGGACACAGGTAAATCTGTTTAAGGGACAGTGGGGTACACTGTGTCATGTCAAGAAGTGATTTAATGAAATTGAGGAATGCACAAAAGATTTTTATTTCTGATAAAGATTGGCTATGGAAGTGTCATACAGTGTGTGCATGTGTGTGTGTGTGTGTGTGCATGTTTATGTGGTTTATGAGGACACAAATTTGTATAATGACATGGGTATGACAGAGGTATTACAATATGAAGGTGGTTTATGAGGACACAGCCTATGTCCCCGTAATTCAAAAGGCTTAAAAAACATACTAAATGGTGTTTTTTTGAAAATCTAAAAATGCACAAAGTCTCCTGTGAGGGCTAAGTTTAGGTGTAGGGTTGGTGTAGGGCAATAGCACACACAGTTTGTTCAGTATAAAAACCATTACGCCTATGGAGAGTCCCCATAAACCACAAAAACCAACATGTGTGTGTGTAACAGAGTTTAAAACATAATTATTTAAATTCCTGCATAAATTGGGAAAACTCGCCACTGGCTGTTGCACTGCTGCAATAGTATTCGGTACGTTAGGGGGCGGTGCCATGTAATCACCAGCAGAGTCTGTATATCTTGCTGCTGGTAGGTGCTTTGATGATTTCACACCTGTAGATCGATTGCTTTGTTCCAAAACAGGGATTTAAATTATTACAATGCTGCTTTTTATTCTTGGTGCGGTTTGCTTTCACACTGCAAAATTTCAAAACGGACCAAATTTGTTAATCCAAGTCATGGGCGAGTAAACTGTTCTCTCATTGGTCAAAGTTCCACGGTTTATTTTCCGGGATTCCACAGCTGTCACAGCTGTCATCCGTCAGGATGGAACGACAACAGTTTGTTGTTGTTGGTTTTTTGTTTGTTTTTTGTAGCTGTCATTATAAAAATGTATAATTTTGAGCAGGAGTCCAGGATTCATCAGCAAAACATTTTTAAAATGCACCTACTACGAAGAGGAGCAATCCCTGATACATAAAATATGTAAAATACGGGTTATTTGAGTTTACAGTTTCACTGCATTAATGTGATTTAATGAGGATTGAGAGGAAAAGGTACAGTTTTGTATTTTATCTTCTCTTATGAGTGTTTTGTTCAGATTTATTTCCACTATATGTTCACGTTCACTCAGAAAAATGTCATTTGCAGCAGAGTCTGTGTCTCACTGCTGACTGTCATGCATCATCATCGAGCTGCAGTTTAACCAACTTATGGTCCTGTTTGTCCCAGTGTGTCTGTCCAGGACAATTAAAGATGCCTTGAGTGACCACCCACCCGACTCATAGTGTTCATCATTCCACCATCACATTACATATATATAACTAGAGATGAAACAGTATGAAAATTTTATATCATGATTATAGTGACCAAAATGATTACGGTTATTAATTTTATCACAGTATTGTGCTGGAAATGTTCAAAAAGAACTGATACAGACACTAATCATTTCATCATAAATAACAATCAGCTAATAAAATTAGCAGCACTATGCATTAAAGCAATAACATAAAAAATTTATTTACATTTTTAATAAAATTATATTTTAGCCTTTAAATAATTTTTAAGAAAAGGATGTCAAAATGATAGATTATAGGCATTTTATCAGCTCCATAGACAATTCTGCATAAACTACTTTATTATCTGAAGTACTGAGATTTTTAGAACACACATTAACTTGTTTTCATTTAGGGACATTTAGTGATATTTTAAATTGAGTATGTGTGTTTTTCTCTAGATCTTCATGTTCTTCAGTGGAGGCACGGATGTGCAGTTGAACGTCACTCTAATGGTTCAGTAATATTTCTTCAAGGCACTGATGAATACGCCTATGATGGAGAGAACTTGACCTTTGGCCTCTCTATGCACTGGAAACCTTTAGTCCTTGAGCACAACATCATCTGGAAGAGAGAATCAGTTTCCACCCTGGAGAGGAAATGTTTGGAAACATTAACCGGCTTCATTGACCTTCAACGAGTGGGAAAATTCATCACGGCATGTGAGTTTATCTCATTCATAGTTCAGATAAGAATATAGTTTTTTCAAGCTGGTTTATTATTTAAATGAATCGTGTCTGTGTGTCCTGCAGCTCCTCCTGAGGTTTACTCTTCTGTAAAAGCATCTGGATCATCAGAGCGACAGGTTCTGGTGTGTTTGGCCACAGGCTTCTACCCTAAACATGTGGAGATGGAGATCAGACGTGATCAGACGCCGTTACCTGATGAGCTGATGAACTCACATGGAATCAGACCAAACGCAGACGGATCCTTTCAGCTGAAGAAGAGCCTGGAGATCCTGCCGTCTGAAAGATCTCACTATCAGTGTGTGGTGAAGCACCAGACTCTGACTGAACCACTCATTGTCAGCTGGGGTAACGATGAAGATGGTGTCTGGTCTCAGTTTCATAAGATCACTTCATTATTAGTGTTACATTTGATTTTGTACCATTATAGCTCAATTAAAACAATTTGTTTTCTGTGACAGATGAAGCGAATGTCCTGCTGCTGGTGATCATTGGAGTTGGAGTTGCTTTAGTTGCTCTTGTTATCATTTATCTTGTGTTTTACTTGTTGAGAAAATGTGTTAAATGTCCAAGTGAGTGTTAATCAGTTATTCCTTTATAAGTGTCAGTGGGATGATAGAAGAGGAGAATGACTGTTAATGTTTGCAGTTTCAGAATCTCTGAAGATACCATCACAATTAAAGAAAGGATCAGGTGAGTCTGACTCTTCTCAAAATCAACACAATATAAACATGCTTCTGCAATGCTCTCATGCAGTCAGACATGTTGTCAATCAGACGACAGCCCTGTAATCATTAAACTGTATTATTTAAAGTTTATATATATATATATTTTTTTTTTTTTTTTCTTTGTGTAACTGTGTGTAAACTAGTTTTATGCTGGACATGAAGTTGCTGCCCAACACAATGCAAATTATTTATTGTACAAAAGTAACTAGTGTCCATAAAATCAAAACAATGAAATGTATTAATAAATGTTTTCAATCAGCAATATTCCCATGAGTGACTTTAGTAAAACTCATCAGATGTCTTTATTTTTTGGGTGTTTGGTTTCATATGTCTATTGAATTTTGATGTTTTGATGTTAGCTCTTGACAGTGAATGATTTAAAACGCACTGTGGTTATTTCACAGACGTTAATACTAACATCAGTTAGAGATCCTGATAAAAAACTGATGCAAGATGAGATGAGACTGACTCTGTGTTAATATTTATTATAGGTCTGTCCTATGGGCTGAACTGCAGCTTTGAGGGGGCCCCGCATCCCCTGGAACGCAATCGCGAATGGACCGAGGGGGACCTCCCACACCCCGTCCTGCCCCTCCCCAGACCGCGACCACAAGCCGCGAAACCACGGATGGGGAGTAAGGAGGCCTTCTGTCTGTCCGCTCCCATCCGACTGGAGGCCTCCCAACTCCCTATCTCCCTGGATTGGCTATTCACCTCTCACACAGCAGGAACAGAAGAAATAAGTGAGTCTGAATTTCTAAGAAGCCCCATAATAATTGAAATTAACAGCCTCTGCATTTGGTTTACTGTCACTGCACAGCCTCACTGTGTCCATGATGAAATGCACTAACATGTTCAATAACCATCTATACTAATCAACCGATTTATTTCTTCTTAACTCTCCATCAGGACCAGAAATACGTGTAGGTTTGGCTGCTGCTTTAAAAGATTCTTCAGATGAGGAAAGCACAGCAGATGACAGTCTGGAGGGGGTTCAGAGTAGGTCCTGAACAGACACTAAAGCCGCTTTTCCACCGAAATTACCTGGAGCAATTTGCCCCAGGAACTTTTTTACCCCAGACCTGTTGATGTCTGCGTTTGCATCGCGGTCTAAAGTACCGAGAAGATTAGGCAAATAGTCTGGTGACGTAGGTGTAAGTGTATTTCTCAATAACAAGTACGCAAATTTCAGATTTGTGTCCTCGGTAGTTCTGACTTCACGAGTTCAACTCAGGAGTGTAAACTCCCGCAGACAGGACGACGCAAATCCGGTAATTCTGCAAAGAGCAGCATACTTGATAACAACAACGTCAGCTCGCCTCGGCTACCGCAATTTTCCTCACTTCCTCACACCACTGCCTCTTTTCATTTTCATTTAAACATATAATATAGCTCCGGAAATGTAGTTCAGGGAATAATGTACATTACAATGAAATAAAATATTATATCAAACAGCGTTGCCTCTTTTAATTTTCATTTTAACATATTAATAGATTAATAGAATAGTAGAATAAAGACCAAAGATTACCTGTTAGATTTACCCAAAGTGAATTATATCACTATACCTGCGAAATATACCACTACAGAGACATCAGAGCCAGCGGCAAATGTCAGAAGGACTAGCTGAGGTTATGCTCCTCTCAGTGGGATACATGAGCATTTAGCGCCCGGTGATCGCCTGGAGCTCACGTCTCCGAAATCGACGAAGCACATTTTCAAATAGGCGCTGTCTTTATAAATAAACCGCAGATTTCAGTTTTAAACAACTACATTCTTGCCTGAAATACTTCAAAAATTACATTTCATGACACAATAACAGTAATATTTAAAATAAAATAAAAAATTGTACCCGGAACTTTATTTAGATCCTGGTTCCTGCGGTGGAAACACACTGAGTACCGGCCCAAAGTCCCTATAGTTCCTGCAGTGGAAAAGGGGCTTAATACACACACTAACAGTGTTTCTACACTTCAGTCTCTCTTAGAAATGGACGCTGCTTCAAATGCTTGTTCATGTGTTTTTCAGGCCTGTCTCATTAATGGTTCTTCTCTGTCTTTCAGCTGAGGAGCTTCATGAAACTCAAAGTCTTTGTGAGGCTAAAGAGACTCCAGCAGCAGCTCGAGGTCAGAACATCTCAATTCATTCATCTGAATTCATCATCTCTCACTCAGAGTCTTAAACATGTGCTGCAATTACTTTTCAGGGGCAATGGGCTCTAAAAACATCTCTCTGCCTAATTTCGGTGAGTTCAGATACATATCTTTGAGTTTTAAAATGATGTCATGCAGACACTGAATGTAAAATTTGTTGTTTTTTTCAGCCATGGAGAGAGAAGTCATCGATCAGAACACTGTTACCCAGAATGCACTGTTGCTACCACTGCTAAGTAAGATTAATAGTTTCTCCTCAAATGACAATAACTTCATTGTTACGTGAAACTGTTTATATTTGCCGTATTTGTTGATTTTAAAGACATTATGATGATGTCATTGTGTTTCAGGACGCTGCAGATCCAAGAACATTTCAATGCCAAACCTCAGTAATGTTTCATTTCATTTTAAAGAACGATAAATAGCATTTTCATACTTTAATTAATTTATACAAAATATAACGTTTTGCCATTTTTTTTTCTTTTTTTTTTAGAAACAGAAACATATAGTTCTTCCGTTTTAGATGACTGTAAATTAAAATTAAATCTTGTTTCCTCCCCCTCCTCAGCTCCAGAAAGAAAGGACTTAGATGACTCCTGCTAGAAGATCAGAACTAGAGAATATTGTTATGAAGAGTCAGATCTAGAGCTCTACTTCTGTCATCAGTGCCAAAATGTGGTCACCTGAACAGTCATATAATGTGCTTGTTTAATCTCGATTTTAACGAGATATTGACGAGCTTTTTTCCCATGATGAAGAGGAGATGACAATAAGGTCAATAAACGATCACTATCTTCTTCTTAAGCCTTTTCCCCTTTCTCGGAGCATAGGCCATCGACAACTTTTCTCCAGTGTCTGCGATCCTGGGCAATTTTCTCCAGCTCTTTCCAGGTGTGCCCCATGTGCCCCAAATGATAACTATATATAAAAATGCAATTTCGTTGACGAAATAAGATGAGACTAAAATGTACTCAAAAAAATAAAAACTACACAGGCTTTCACGTGTGCGGTTGCCAGATATCAAGAGTTCAAGCCCTCGAATCAGAGCTTTGGGTTACAAGGATACATTTTCTGCCCTTTGTTTCGCTTATTTTAAGCAATCTAGCAACCATGTGCACGCTCCTCATTGCAGAAGCACCGCTGCCGATGATCTGAAAACAGCGACAAACAAGCTGGAGTTTAGCGATCTAAAATGAAAATGTCCCTCAGCCGGTCTGTGTTCTGTCATGAGATCTCGACTGTATATGCACTAATAAATGCGCTTACTCAAACGCTGTTGTTTTAATAGAGAAATAGGCTATTGCAATTTGGAATTAGTGGAATTAGGAATTTCACTGTTATAATATTTTTCGTTTGTTTTACCAGTTTCCATAATGTAGACAGAGAGAGTGCATAAGTCTTTGGTATTAATATATATAGCCTATAATAAAAAGCCTATTATTAAATCAGTGCACTATAGGGCCCGGTTTCACAGACAGTGCTTAGACTAAACCAGGATTAGGACATAGTCCAATTAAGACATTTAAGTCATTTTTATGAACGTACTTAGAAAAAAAACATTGCTGGTGGGCATCTTGAGACAAAACAAAGGCACTGATATACTTTAAGATCAGCCAGTGCAAGTTTCTTTCAGTTGAAACAGCTCAGACTTACATTTTAGTCGAGGATTAGGTTTAAACCTGGTCTGTGAAACCGGGGGTAGATGAGGTCAAATAAGCCATGTAGGGTAGGCCTATGAGTCCACATTCTATTGATTTGTGCTTACTGGTGAAAGTGCAATACCTGAAATGCAAAAGTAAATTTCTCAAATGACAACAATCATTACACATCAGTTTAACCAAGACTTTAAGCATGATAAAAATGTGACTAAAATTTAATTGCCTAAAATACTCATACATTTAGATGACTTAACCTTGACTAAACAAAAACATATTGACTAAATATGATAACTAAAATGTACATTTGAGTAAGACTGATGATTTTATTATTCATACAACAATACATATTACTGTTACAGTTTTCATAATTAACTATTGCTATATAGATAAGTTTGTCTAGTGCACTTATGAATGTTTTTAGCACAACTTGTGAAAATTTTACGATTTTAATTTAATATCTCATTTTAACATCTAATTTAAATGAACTAATTTAACTACTGAATGACATACCATAGACTTCTTCATGGCTAGTGTTTGCGTCATTGCTGTCAGTGTTTTTGTGTTTTTTGATTGCTGTCAGTTTAAGTGCCAGTGATGCAGTGATGCCAGATATTGTATTAAAACAAACAAAAAACGAAAAATAAATAAAAATTAACCGAAATTATTTCAAATAATTTGCAAATAAGATAATATAAAGATGTCGCTGACCCTAAACTGCAATGTCCTACTTTATAAACTTTCTAAAGTGTCAAATTACGTGGAAGAGACAAGTCCAAAAACTTAAAATAGCTGGATCTGGCAACACTGAGACTGCGCCCGCGCCCTCACTCACAGCTCTCTCAAGAAGACTCATTGACTTGTGTCCCAATGTGCATACTATCCATCCTAAATTCTATGTGATTGTAGTCATTTTCAATACTATTTAGGGCAGATAGGGTGGATAGTATGCACATTGGGACTTCACTCCGGCAGCTTCTTGCAGCAAGCATTTTCATATCACGGACGCTAAACATTATTGCAAACGGTCTAAACTTAATTATACTTGTCAGGCAAACATTCATATGAAGAGTTTAACAGCAAATTAGTCATTCAGAGAACAAATTTTATTTTTGAACATGAGAAATTTACCAAGGTCCAGACCTCGGTGACCTCATAGATGGCTACGGGCCTGGCTGTAGGTCTACAGTTAATTAATAATAATCTTATTGCTAAAATGTCAAGTTTTCATTGACTAAAACTAGACTACTTCAGGTTTTCTTCAACTAAAACTAGACTAAAATAGGCCTACTTAAAGTCCCCCGTAATCAAATATTTTATCCCTTAAAACTCATCTTTGATAATCAAAATTACATATTTAAATGTTTTTTCTTGTGAAAATAATTTTCTCATGCCTTAAAATAGCTTGAATGTAACTCATTTACTGCACTTTTATCCCTGAAATTGTTTTAATCCAAATGAATTAAGAAGGCTACACTGAACATAAAATTTTTTACTTTTATGTAGTACTGAATTTGTTGAGTTAGGTGTATGATTTACATGAGTTTCCTCACTCTATTGAATGTTTTACGTTGAATCAACCCAACTGAGCTTATTTGAGTCTGTTGCCGATGGTGCTGATTGGTCCGAGCTGCTGTTTGAACTGCCTCCTCGGGGGCGCGCATTTCTGTCAGTGTTTGCTGGTGAGTTGAAACTCTTTCCTCATTTACCTTTTGCTCTCAAACCATTATTAATAAATGAAAGGTATAACAGTTAGCTAATTCAAAAAATATATAATTTAAGACTGCATGAATGTCGATTGTAAACCTTTCGCCACGGATCGTTTTTTTTTTTTTTTTTTACTTTACTTTTGCAAGTAATGTTTTACACAAACAAGCTTATATTGAAAAACTTTGTGCATGTGCCGGAAATTAGCCCAAGAAATGCAATCTCTCGTCCACATAGTGTTAGTTAGCTACATTTCATTTAATACCAAGTCTTTTCTACCATGTAATGCCGGATAACTTTACTGCAATTTTTAGAAGCAGTTTATGGATAACTCAAAAGGTCACATCTTAAAGACATTTGCTTTATCAGCTTGTTAAAAATCAGCTTGTTAAAAAAACATTGTTGTCACTGCACAGATTCCAAGAAGTGCAGTGCTGAGCTAAAAAAAGAAAAAAAGAAATGTAAGTGCTTGTGGCAAAAGGGGATACTTGTTAAAACATACTAGACTAAACATTTGATTTATGTTAAGGCTATGGATTACAGGTAATGATGTCAATGTGCTCATTGTTTTGCTTCATAAGATATGAGTATATCGTCAAGAGCCAGGGGTATTAATTCTGTGTTTTCTGTATCTGCTTTTTTTTTTACTCTCAAAGTGATGGAACCCCTTCACTTCCATTTGATGAATCACCAAGGACCATGGATTCAGTCACCTATAGTTTAAATGGCTCGAGGGTGAGTAAATTAACTGCAAAGGTTCATTTTGGTGAACTTTTCCTGTAATACATAAAAAAGCATTAATTGATGGAAATGTGATTTTCATTTTTCATTGATACGGTGTTGTCTCTGCCACCTCTGACCTCTGACCTCACTGACATGTGGCAATAAGAGGGATTCCTGTAGAACCTGATCACCCTTCTTTGGAGAAATTCATGAAGTTCTTCAAAGCATGCTTTGTAAGTATTGTTGATTTTCTTTCTGTTATAAACGATGTAAACTAAAGGGGTCATAACATAGTTTTTAGCTAAAAAATAGTTTTATTAATTTCCTTCATGTCCAGGCTTCTGATGATGAGGAGTCTCACACCAAAACGTTCCAGCTGGAATCCGTGAAAGCAAAGATGTTGCACAACATCCCCTGTCTCTCCTCCATCTAGCCCCTGTAAGGAATCATCTCAGGGGGTAATCTTGGGAAGGACGGTTTAGAGAACCTCCCTCTTGTTTTAGGATTGACTTATGCCTTGCATCTTGATTAATGAGCAATACGTTAAACACATGCATTTTCTCTGTTTAATTAGACAAAATCTCGTTATATTATACCAAACTTGAGATCAACTCGATTGAGTAATATTTTGCACATTCGAATTTAAGCTATATCTTACTCTGTAATTCTTCTCGAATTAAATTCTGGATATTTTTCTACTTCAAGTGTTTTCTTTATTCAACAGAGTTTATTCTTAACCAGTGAACTTGTGTGAGCATAGATTTATTCTGAGTAGCTTTCCAAACCAAAAGAAAAGTATTTATTTCAGTGACATCAGAGGGGCCTTTTAATACATCTCTTAGGCACTAGTTTATTGAACCTGGTGCTGCCCCCTTACTGAACCGTTAGAAAAGGCGGTAGGGGGCGCTACATATATATATACATTTTTAATACTTTATTTAATTAATTAATTTATTAATTAAATTAAATGTATTTATTAGTTTAGCGGTTTTAACTTAAACTTAATGTGATTCACATTTGTCATGTCATAAAATCTTTTATTTAACATTTTCAAAATGCATTCATTCGAATTGCTTAAATCTGTTCGAAATTAAACTTTAAAATTAAACTTATTCAGTTAAAAGTATGAATATGGTTATAACATGGCTAGCTGTGGAACAAGCAATATTCAGCCTGAGATTGAAATAAATCCGATTGATTTATGACAAATGTATAAACTTGATTATTGTGCATTTAAAACACATTCAGTGTATTAACACTGTTACATGTTTCATTTATGTATGACTGACAAATATGCATCACAGTAAGTTTATTAGTTATGTTGAAGCTGTATAATCCAAATTAATTAAAATGTTATATGCAATTCAATTACATAAATTTTAAATTTAGGACTAAATATTTTAAGTGAACCGACGGGGTCGAAAGTAACAATGTACAACTTAAATACATAAAAATGTTAATTTCACAGTACTCAACACAGTTATAGATCCAGAAGGTAGATTTCTAATCATTAAATTATCTATATTTGACAAAAAGTTATGTATTGTTAGTATATATGGTCCAAATGTTGATGACCCCTCTTTTTTTTCACGGTTTTTTTACCGCACTCTCTGAACACCTAGATTGCGCATTTGTTCTTGGGGGAGACCTCAACTTTGGACTAAATAAAGAAATAGACAGGCTGAGTACAGCTGGAACTCAGCGCAATTGGGAATCCACAAATATAGTTAAACAGTACATGAGCGACTATGGACTTTGCGATGCATGGCGTTCTTTTCACCCCAACCGTAGGGAATATACTTTCTTCTCACATGTCCATCACTCTTACTCTCGTCTGGATTATTTCCTAGTCAGCAGCTCTCTGCTGAGTGACATTTCAGACACAGAGATAAACCCTATAGCTGTCAGCGATCATGCTGCTGTTTCTTTAACTCTAGTAAATAAGAAGGCCACTCCACCAAGTAATAACTGGAGATTCAATACATCATTGCTTAAAGACGATGATTTTATTAAATATTTTAAAGAAGAGTGGGCTTTATATTTAGACTATAATGACCTGCCTGGAACATCAGCATCTGTTCTCTGGGAAGCAGGCAAAGCTGTGATGAGAGGTAGAATAATCTCATTCTCATCGCATAAAAAGAAAAGAGAAAATAAATATATTCAGGAATTAGAAGAAACTATAAAAACTTTAGAAGAAGCCTACGTATCCTCCCAGGAACAGGAAATGCTGAAAAAAATACGTAAAGCAAAACTAGAATTAAATGAAATTATTAATAAAAAAACCCAATTCTTAGCACAAAGACTTCGCTGGCAAGAATTTGAATATGGTAACAAATCAGGTCAATTCCTAGCGAACCAGTTAAAAATAAATAAAGAAAAAACAACTATATGTGCTGTTAAAGATTTAACTGGGGATACAGTATATGACCCTGAAAGAATAAACAACACTTTCAGGGACTTTTACAAATCTTTATATTCTCCACAGATAAACCCATCTAAAGACGAAATTGACAGTACAAGATGCAAGAATGTAGAACATAAAGTTAGTCTTTACGCAGATGATGTGTTACTTTTTCTTCAGCATTCACAAACCACTTTCTCTGAGGTAATTACATTAATAAACTCTTTCTCAAGAGTCTCAGATTATTCAATAAACTGGTTAAAATCAACAGTTCTTCCAATTAATTGCTCCTTCCAGAATTCCTCCACTCCACTGCAATCTGGAAATATTAAATATTTAGGTATTAATGTTTCTCCTAGGCTGACAGATTTGATTAAATTAAACCACATCCCACTTTTAAAGACGGTAGAAGATGATCTAACCAGATGGAAGTCTCTACCCATATCACTCATGGGAAGAGTCGCCTCAATAAAAATGATGGTTTTGCCAAGAATTAATTATTTATTTGCAATGATCCCGAGCAAACCATCACCTGACTGGTTTAGATCTCTGGACTCCTCCATCTCTAAATTCCTTTGGAAAGGTAAACCCCCGCGTATTAGCTTAAAAACGCTACAAAAGACCAAGGATAAAGGAGGACTAGATCTACCTAACTTTCACCACTATTTCTTAGCCAACAGGCTTCAACACATTTCAGGGTGGTTAAAACACACCCTCTTAGATGAGCCTTGGCTAGATGTAGAACAGGCATTATGCAATAATATAGAGATTTCGGATCTGCCATTCATTAGCTTGATCATCAAACGACACGTATGCTTCAAAAGCATCAGTATCAGCTCTTCTCTGACAGCATGGTGGGAGTTTCTAAAAATGACTGAGTCTTCACTAATCCCATGCAAACGTACCCCCATCTGGAACAATCCTGACATATTACTAAACAATAATATGATGAACCTCACAGATTGGAGTTGTAAAGGTATTAAATACCTGGAACATATATTAGAAGGGACAGACTTTATTCCCTTTGACAAATTAGTTAAACAATATGGGATTAACAAAAACAGATTTTTAGAATATCAACAAATTAAATCTATTGTAAAAGGGAAATTTAAATCTAATCATATCAAATTACAAATACCACCAAGTGTGGCAGATTTTCTTAATCTCAAAACCCCCAAATTAATGTCTAAAATATACAGGACACTTTCCAAAATAGATGAATCAGTATCACTTCCTATTGCAAAATGGGAGGCAGATCTAGCAGTAAACTGGGACCATAATTTCTGGTCTCAGATATGTTTAAAAACCTTTGAACTGATTAGAAATCCTGGTTTACAATTAATACAATACAAAATCCTGCATAGAGTGCACTACACAGGTCATCGGATGTTCAGGATGGGTCTTACAGCTTCTAACAACTGCTCACACTGTCAAGGCAATACACCTGACAATTACATCCACGCTCTATGGTTCTGTCCACCTGTTCAGAGGTACTGGTACAGGATTTGTGAAGATTTATCAAAGTGTCTTAAATGCTCTATTCCAGCCTCTCCTTCAGTCTGCTTGTTGGGCGACCTAGATGGTGTCACTACAGAAGGTAACACAATCCACATGGCTTTCACTGCCCTATGCATTGCTAAGAAGACTGTCCTCATGAACTGGAAAAATAAAAATAATCTTAATATCAACCAATATAGAAATCATTTGTGGGATTATATTAGTCTTGACACAGCTTCTGCTGCCACATTAGATCAATCTCTCTGGACTCCTTTGATCAGCTCCATCACCTAGTGTGAGTGGGGGTCCTGATTCTGTCCGGCTGTGGTTTTTGCGGTTGGGGTGGCCATATGGGCTTGGGGCATCTGGGAGTTCCCTGGGGGTGGGTTTCTTGGGTGGTTCGGCGCTGGGGCTGCGATCTTGGCCTGGATGGGGTATTGGTGACTCTTGGGTGCTGTTTTTCTGGCGGCTGCATGCGGCGCTACTGGGGATGCCTGTGCCGGCGGACGTAGGTTGCCGGCCTGGCGGCTGCACTATTCCGGGGTTGGTCCGGGGGGGGCTTGGGGTTCTGGGGGCGCTCTGCCTCCCGGTTGGGGTTACGGCTGGGCCTGGGGGGCTTGGGTCCTGGTTGGTGTGCCGCCGGGAGCATGGGTTGGTGCATGCGCTTGGGCCCGGCCCTGGTGTGGGGGTCTTCGATGCATCGGTGCCTCCGCGGGGGGGATCCAATAGAGGCAGGGAAAACGGGCCTAACCTGGGTGTCTTATTGTCTTATGTAGTCTGGGAGTTGAATGAGTGATGGGGTGGGGTAGTTTTTCCTCTGCTGTGGGGTCTGGTGGGCTGCCCCGGGCTGCCATGGGCCCTGGTCTGGATGGGCCTGGGCCCCCCGCCCTGGGCAGATTTGGGGTAACGGGGGTGCCTATGGGGGTCAGCGGGGGAGCTGGCTCCGAAGGGGGGGGTATTTTGCCCCCTCTGATGCTTTCCTCCCCATCCCTAAGGCTTCACTTCTCCCGCCCCATCACACCAACACATAGGTAGGGTTTTGAGGTGCGGGTGTGTCGCTGGGATGCGGGGGAGGTGGTACTCCTCTGTCTCCTCGTGGCCACCTGCATCTCAATCACACATTACAGCTTAGACATTCTCATTACTTACTGTCACATGACACATACATATAGGGCCTTGGGGGTGGGCACACTGAATGGCATCCGGAGGGCGGTCTGTTCATTCAGCCTTCCCTCTGGTGCCAGTGCCCACTTCTCAATTTTAAGTTGCACATAGACATTGAGGGCTCTAGGGAGGGGACGAGCTGACACAAGCTTGTGGAGGGTGCCCCTCCCCTGTTTTAAAGCACCCCTGTTTTAAAGCACCTTAGAACAACACACACCAACACTACATTTGAGCGGGTGAGGTGAAGCATGGGGTCTCTTTTTTTTTTCTTTTTTTTTTATCTCACACCCCTGTTCTCTGTTCTCTGTCCGGGGCCGGGGGCTGCGAGGATGAGCTGGCCGCCCGGTCGGGGTCTGGGCTGGTGGTCTTATCTGCTGCTGCGGGGACCGGGGTGGTCTTCCTGTCCCCACGCCAGAGCGAAGGGGGTTCAGCTCCGGGATCGGGCGCTGATTACCCCTCTGGGGGTGGTGGTGCCTGGATCTAGGAGTATAGAGTGCATATAGGGAGTGTGAGTGTGGGTACCATGTCCATTTTTGTGTGTCTACATGTGGGGCGAGGGTGAGAATATTCGTTGCGTGCTTGAGGGTGGGAACGTATGCTTGTGTATATGTGTGCTTGTTCGTCTACGTCTATGTGTCAGGTCGGGCCTTAGACTCCACCTCACTCATCATCTCAGTCGACCCCCACCCCACCACCATGCCCTGCCGGTGGAGGATGCCGCCGGTGCATTGGTGGTTTCTCGCGCCGGGGTAGGATGCTCGGGTGAGCGCTGGCCCACTCTCGGCGGTCGCTTGGCGGGGCCTGGCCCTACTGGCCTTGCTGGGCCCCGGTTGGGGGGTGGGGGGCCCTTGGATCTCCGGGCCCAGGGCTCGGTCTGCCCTGGTGTGGTCGGCTGCCGGCGGAGCCTGCGGGCTTGCCGCCACGGCACCCTGGGGTGTCTACACTGTGGCTGTCGGATGTCCCACCTTCGGGCTCTCCTCTGCCCTTTTCTGGGTGGGGGCCGCAGTTGTCCCTGCGGTGGTTCCCCTGGGGGCCCCGTGACCTGGGGGGCCTCCGGATGTTTGGGGCCTGGGTCTCTTCCATGCCTGCTTCATGCCTTGCGGGATGGGGCTGTTGTTCCCCACACACACACTATTAAACATTTACATGGAGGAACCTTATGAACACAAGCGCGCTCACACACACAGGTGTACACTCAAGCATTCACATTGGTGTAAAAACGGGTGCTCACAGACACACATTGTTCTGATCTGCTGTTGCTTCAAAACTTACTTTGTAATATTAGTTATGCGTGTTGCTCAATAACATTTAACATTTAGAATTTATTGTGATTCATACAGATGTTGGTTGTTGCTGCAGTTTCTCTGATGTTGTGTCTTCTGTTGTGTCTTCTGTTGTTTTCTCTTTTTGTCAGCAGGTATCGAAGCAAATTGTCTGTTTTTTTTTTTTTTTTTTTTTTTTTGTCTTGTTTTTTCCTCTCTCTCTTTCCCCCTTCTCTGTTGACTTTATCCACAATTTTTTTTTTTTTTTTTTTTTTTTTTTTTTTAATTATTATTATTATTTTTATTATTATCATTATAATTATAATTATTATTTTTTTTTTATTATTATTATTATAATTTTTTTTTTTTTTTTTTTTTTTTTTTTTCTCTCTCTTGTTTCCTCTGTCCCCTGGTCTTGTCGGTCATAGTATGGTTAAACAAAAGGGTATATAAAATTTAATTAATTAATAAAAAAATAAATAATATAAAAAAAAAAAAAAAAAGGCTGTGAATGATGATAGCATAACTACACATACGTACTGTCATGTGTTATCTGTGTTACTGACAGGCCAAAAAAAAAAAAAAAAAAAAAAAAAAAAAAAAAAAAAAAAAAAAAAAAAAAAAAGAAAAAAAAAAAAAAAAAAAAAAAACAATGTACAACTTAAGTCTTTCTACATTTGTACAAAATACCACCTGGTATTGATAGACCACATTTCTGAGTTATTGGCCACAGCAAAAATATATCTCTGTCTACAACATTATTTTTTTTAATTATGCTTTTCTGAAAAATGGTCCCCACTCTCCCCCTATGAGTTTTGGGTTATTTTTGAACAATGATGCAATAATTATCAGTGCTTTTTGTCGTGACTGTGAATGGATATTCTTTGTGTGATAAATGTACAAGAAGAATGTTTTTACATGTAATTCATAACGCAGATTTTATAGTACAGTTTTGTATGCAAAAATAAGTGAAAATCTCTTATTACGGCAGCTGCTGATCTCACTGTCTCTCCTCAGACTTGAAATCATGTTTCTGTACTGAATGAATTCTGTACTGATTCAATTGTATTTGGCAATAAAAGTGTGTCTGTGTTTCTGTTAATGCATGACAATTGTGTTATAATGAATGTTTATAACATTTTTTTTCTTCAGTAAGACCATGCACGATTTTTCACGTTGGCCAATGCACATATTGGTAAAAACTCAATTGATATAATTCTCATTCTGTCATTTTCCTGTTCTGATACGTCTTTATTTCACAGAAGACTCAGATCTGGACAATTCATATGTTTTGTTTAAAAATTCAATTTAATATATTTATATATTTTTTTCTTGTCTCTCTACCTGTATTTTAAGCATATTGACGTCCATTCGACGGTATCCATTCATTATAAATTAAATAAGATGATAAAACAAACTATTCTTTCTTTTATAAACGCTCTAAACTTATTAAACTATTAATACTAACTTTTTTTTAACCAATATCAAATATAAATACAATACAACATACAACATGTTATTTTTTTATTTGATATCTATGTATTTTGATTTTATATATTTGTTATTGTTCTTTATCTTCATTTATTTTATCTTGTTGGTTTATATATCTTATGTTTGTTTGATACTTTCAATCCCTGCAATAGGTTGCTTGTTCTTACAGATTGTTAGAATCCAAATATCTTTGTACCTTAAAGTATGCTTTCAAACTAAAAATGTTACTTGCAAAATATTAATTAAAAAAAAAAAAAAAAAACTATTTAGTCACGTGTTTAGGATTGAAGTTCGGAGTGGGAGGGGCTGGCGACTGACGTGGCGTCACGTCCGCGCGAGAGCGATACGCAGGAGAGTACGCGCAGTGAGTGAGCACGAGCGAGAGAGGATGGAGGCCGCAGAGCAGCAGCG